>NW_026623341.1:1306712-1310100 GCF_030028575.1 Malurus melanocephalus | reverse complement strand
CCATCAGTGTGGCACGGCCATTGGTGTGGCATGGTCATTGGTGTGGCACGGCCATCAGTGTGACACGGCCATCAGTGTGGCATGGTCATTGGTGTGGCACGGCCATCAGTGTGACACGGCCATTGGTGTGGCATGGTCATCGGTGTGGCACGGCCATTGGTGTGGCATGGCCATCGGTGTGGCACAGCCATCAGTGTGGCATGGACATCGGTGTGGCATGGCCATCGGTGTGGCATGGTCATTGGTGTGGCACGGCCATCGGTGTGGCATGGCCATCAGTGTGGCCATTGGAGTGGCAGGCACTGGGGCCTGCCTGCCAGCCAGGCTCATGGCAGCTGGTAGCAGGGGTGAATGCCCGTGGGGTGGGCCATGAGCATACCGTGCCTGAGGAAACCATGGCACCTTTTGTGGTGGGAGCTGACAGGTTGTCCAAGGGGGAGCATTGCTCCTTGCATGCTGTTTGTGTAAGCCTGGGCCAAGGACAGCCATTGGAAGAGACCTGTTGGGCTCAAGGGTCTGAAGACAGCCCTATTAAACAGTGACTTTCTTGTTTTGCTTTTCTATTATTTTTTCCTTTTGGCATTATCCCATTTTGAACAAACATAAGTGKTTTTTGACCACAGTTTTATACTGTTAAGAAATGTGTTCCTTCTTAATAAAAAATAAATACAGATTTCAAATAGCAMATTAATTGTTACGATTTTTCATGACAGGTCCTTTCCATAGGCAATGATGCCTTTCTTCTAATGTTGTAAGATATTTCTGTTAAAAGAATAACTAAAAATGTAAAAGATGTGTCCATGAAAAAGAGAAGACCAACAGCTTAACAGGAGGATTTTGTTCCAAGGTGTAACATAACAAAAAAGAATAGCAGAGAATGAAGGAAAGCATTCTTATAATCCTCTTTGTGTTTGAGTCCATGCAAACTGCAGGGGGTGTATTAGACATAGAAATACTTGGCATCAAAAGTTCAATCACTAGGAGTGCATGTTCATGAACATATTAAAAGTTTTTATTATCTCTCTACCTGCCTTTAAGAGCAAGACTTAAAACTGTGTAGTTCTCAAAAAGCTTTACATTTGCAGGCCTCCATTCTGAAGCTGACGAGCTGAAACTCAATGGAATAGAGCAAACCAGTAGGGAGTGGCAAGAGTAGATGAAGCTTGCCTGTCAGCTGGGTTGCAGAGCTGCCTGTGTATCTGYTTACCATTACAGCTGAATCCCAAACCTTTTAACATTCTGACATTAATATGAAGTCTAGTAAACAAAAGTTATGCAGAGCWATATGTACACAGGGGAGCAAGCTAAAGCTGAGAGGATTTTATAGGCCAAAGGACTTGTCTGTTTCTTAGGGAAGCAGATGTTAGGCATTCATAGATAAAGATACAATTTTTTTTTTTTTCTAAAGGCATGGATGATGAGTACTCTCTGTTAGGTCAAAAAGCAATCTAGAAAGCCAACTCTAGAGGTCAAATGCAAAAGCTGTGTCAAAGTGCAGTAGAAGGATTATTAGCAAAGCTTATGTTCTATAAAAAAATTGCATTCTGTTACAAACAGTGTGAGAATCTTAATAGGTAAAACCACACYGGTGGTTTATGTAAATAGCTGTTGTGGGAAGGTACGTAGCCTGTTTGTTATTCAAGTAGCATGTTTTTATGGGTTTCACAAAAACCTGGAGCCTGCTAAATATTCTTCAGTGCTTTCTCTAATTAACTCTTTCCGTATTTGTGGGCACAGAGCAATTGCGGCAATTTTACTGGAGATGATTTGTTTAAATTTTTTTCTGTTTAGCAGCACAAATGTATTTCCCAGAAGAAGCCAAACTGGCCTCAAATCCATGGGCTAGGGGAGTGTATTGTCTCAAAAATCATCATCACACGTTGCCATATGAAGCTGAAAAGGTCTAAAGGCAGATGCAACTAGCTTGTGCTTGTTTCCTTGAATTTTAGTAGATAATTCAGTACAGCCTCAGAGTTAGATTATTGTTTCACGAATCATGAATAAACTATTTCCATACCCACCTTTTTTTTTTCTTTTCTCTTCACATCTGCAGAGCTTACTCTTCTGTGAGATCTAGGGTCTCAGATGCCTTGTGTTAGCAAAGCTCTGAAGAGCTGACATAGTTTTGACCTGTTCTCACATGTCAACTTTATTATATACTGAACAATGAGGGAAAGAACAACAACCCAGCAATATAAAATACCCACCCCCAAAACAGTGAGGAGGGAACAGAAGGATTTCAGACTGCAGGAAGATGTTCTTTGCAACTTTTCCTGTCTTTAGCCAAGCTGATCTCCTAAGTGGATCACGAAAAAGAGATGGTTAGATATCAGTATTTCAGGAGTGTGGGGATAACTGAGTGGTTCCTTGGGATAAGCAAAAGCTGTGCAGGGGCAATTCAGGGCAAACAGAATGAGAGAAAGATTTAGGGCTCAGGAAGAGTGTCTGGCTCAGGAAGGAAAACAAACAAGGGTTAGGGATTGGAAATAATTCTCTAAAGCCTTTTCTTAGAGAAATTGTCCTGTCTATACTGTCTATAAAATGTTAAAAGTTTTCTGTGCAATTTTTTTTTAAATTAAATTTTCTGAAATTTGTGCGTACAGGCTTATAGTACAGGACAGAATTTTAAATTATTAGATACATTTAAAATTATAAAATCTTTTTTTTTTTTTTCTTTTTGCATCACTGCTTATTGATTGGTATTGCTTGATCAAAATTTTGGTCTATTTTGCTGCGTGTTGTATGTGTGCATATGTTGCTGATTCTCATATAGTACAGAGAACTTAAGAGCTTTTTTCTGAGGTTTGTCCAGTGACTCTGACTTTGTAAATAGATTTATGCAAAATCATGAAAGGATATAATTCAGCATATTCTTATACTGATATACAGAACTTCAATAGTTTTTAGTTTATCCCAGTATAATTTTTATTCAGAATTTAAGCATATATAGTAATGTCTTTGCTATCAGAGTTGTTGTTACAACAGATTAAAATTTTATCTGTTTTGGAAAATAGAAAYAGATCTGTGACTTTCAAAGGTATTCTAAACCCCTGTAGAGATGATCAGTGAAATCTGATCAAAGTGAAATGGAATAATTCACTTATTATGTGTTTTGTATTGTATCTGGTTTCATATTTTTCCACCAACATTTTTCACAAGATGGGTGAATGGTTAATAATTCTTTGAATTTTTATGAGTCTCATGAAGTTGATCAAACAAATAATTGAATGCTGTGAGATTCTTCAAGTAATATTTAAGCATATACTTGCTTTGATAATTATCAAAATACTTAACTCCTCATGTTACATGTGTGGAAGAGGACCCACATTTTTAAATCCACAGTAAGTGAAAGAGAAAGGAAAGGATGGGAAGGGAAAGAAAAAGAAGG
>NW_026623341.1:1298683-1306272 GCF_030028575.1 Malurus melanocephalus | reverse complement strand
GAAGGAAGGAAGGAAGGAAGGAAGGAAGGAAGGAAGGAAGGAAGGAAGGAAGGAAGGAAGGAAGGAAGGAAGGAAGGAAGGAAGGAAGGAAGGAAAGGAGGGAGAGAGGTAGAAAGAGGTGAACAGAAAAAGCAAAGGAGCAGGGAAAGGAAAGAGGAGGAAAAAGAAGGGGACAGGGAGAAAGAAATAATACAAAGAAGTAAGTGTAGCCATATGCCATTTGATGGGCTTGAAGCCATGTATTCACATATCTTTTCCATTTAAATAAGAGCTGCATCTGTCCTCTCCAGGTATGGCACAGGGTGTTGGATGTTGAGAGGTTTTTAGATAACTCAGAMAAGCTAAGTGTAGTCACAAGGGAAATTTTACATTTATTAAGATGCTAGTTTCATAATTAGGCTGTAGAATGTCTCCTTTCCACACAACGTGGTTTCTTTAAAGACTTCAAACCCATTCATTCTTGYAATTAGCTTTGATTAAAACACCTAACTTTGAAAAAAGCGTTGAGCCAAAGCTGCTAGATATGTAYCAAATGCTTTCATCTTTATAGCCTAGTCTTTCAGGCATTGATCTATATGCCTGCTTAATATAATTTGACCAAAACCTTTAGTTTTATAGACTATTCATTTTACCTTAGACAGAAGACTACTCACATCAATTTTCAGATTCATACCTGTATCCTTGACAGATGTAAAAATTTTCTTTTATCTTTGCTACCACTACCAGAATAAGAAAGCAACTTGTGAAGAAGGAAAATGTGTTTATTTCCTCACATGTCTCAAAATTGTATTCACAGATTTTAGTTATGCTCACTACTATGGTGATTCTTACCTGGAATTTCAAGGCTTGCATTTGAACATGCAAAACTTCATCCACATGGAATTTAAGACCCAAAATCCTCATGGACTTCTCCTGARTATTGAACAGAGCCCAGAAACAACACGACATTTTCTAATTAGGCTTGTCATCAATAATGGCAGTTTGCAGGTAAGGCATCAAAATCTCCCATSAAAAGAGAAATTAATAAAAGTTAGAATATGTAAAAAATTTAATATTTATTTCTTCTTTTACTGTARGAAGTAGTAAACAAAGCTACAGAGATTCTTGATATCTTAAGGTTTTTATTTAAACTTGCTGTTGTGTCCAATTCTTGGCTAGTATGATAAATATGACTCACAAGAGTATACATTACAACACAAAAATAAAGAATGTAGGTTCTGTCTTTATCTGTGGTACAAATTAAGTTATTTTATTTTATACCTAAACTAACTGAACCTCCTCACAGTGTGCATCATGGTATGTCTTTACCTTTTGMAAATTATTCTCTCTTTTCTGAGAAAGAGATAAAGCTTGAGCTTTATGAAGAGATAGGCAGATACTAAAGAGACTATAAAAAGATAGTAAAAGAAAAGTTACTTCTCTCAGAATGGATCTTCCATTTTCCTGCTAAAAATTTCCAAAAGGACCTGTAATTGTATTTGTCTCTAAGAACTGTGGCATGTCTATTGGAAACAGCATATTTGAATTATATTTGCCCTCATGTTTAAAGACCATGACCATACTGAACAGATACATAAATTAAAAATAAACAAAAAAAAAAGCCCAAAACCTTTTACTTAATTTTGTTATATTGTGTTTTTTTTGTCTTTTATTTTATTTTGACTACCTTTGTCCAGAACAAATGAGATTAGTCATGGGCAGGAAGTTATCCAAGGTTTAGAAAATGTTGACGGCTTTAAGTTCRTCTTACTTGTATTCATGGTAAAGTAATGATGCAGAAAAATATTTTTCTAACATATCATAAGCACCATAAAATATGAAAGTACTTTAATTGACACAAATCTATTCAGAAATCCCAGTGTGCYGTGTTAAAACTAATTGAATTCACTTAATCATTCACAATGCTGGTCAATTAAATGTAGATTTAAAGCCCAATGAACAAATGGTTCTAAGCTCACAATCAAGCTACAATTACAAGTAGACAAACCATGAAATCAAGTGCTTGTTCACATTAGTATAGGAAATTAAATGGTGCTCCAAAATGCTCAAGCCTGCATGCTACATTACGTGTTTGGAAGAGTAAAGAAGCCATAAAATGGTAAGTAAAATTCACCCGTGGCCAGTGTTAATTTCAGATGGGTTACAGATGGTCAACTTCCTTGCAAATCAGACCCATAATATCTGATTTTACAATACACAAAGATTAAAGCATTTTCATGCAGGCTAGGAAGCTTATATATGTACTTGTATATTTTTGTATATATATATTTTTTGTATATATATATATATATACTTGTATAGATATACAAGATATTTGTATATCTTCGCGATCCGGAACTTTTAATGAAACATTAATTTTCCTTGATACACATGACATCCTTCAGGCTTTTATAAAACCACTTATTATTTTAAAATTCAAGTTTCTAAGCCTGTAAGTGTCTAGTTATTAGAAATAATGTAAATAATTTTTTTTCCACTCTGCAGTACCAGTATTTATGTGATGAAATGGCAGAAGTCAAAAACATCACTACCACTGCAAGAGTGGATGATGGACACTGGTATAATGTGCAAATAAGGTAAGTTTACTGTTGTCTGTTTTATAGGTGTTTCAAAGATTATACAGATTGGATAGTTAGTAAATTCCACAAATTTATGTAATTCATATAATATATGTATTATACCTGAATATGTAGGTAGAATMATTTTATGGCAGTGTTGGCCACAACATATCCTTGGAAAAAATGTTTGTAACTACAGTTGGATAGTGCTCATCACATCCCTGGTGTGTTTAGTGGAAATAAATTTATTCTCCTTGAAATCATTTACTGAAGCAAACATAAACATTCAGTCAGGGAAGATGCTGTGCAGTAGGTCCAAGCTACTCAATCTGGGAAATAGTTGAATTTGCAACAATGAGAGTGTGACTGATAGAAAAATCTTGGAAAATAAATAGAAGCTGCACCATGACTTTCACTGCTGTYGCTGACTTGCCACTCATAACAGGTTATAGAATTCCTGTAAAAGCAACAWTACTTGCAACTGAAGGAGAATTAAATGAAATAAAATGAGGTAAGTAGTAGAACTTCCACATTCTTTGTACATAGATGTATCTAATGACCAAATATCCATGCTCATAGAATCCACAGCCTTGGATTTGAAAGTTTTGGGTTAACTTTGCAGAAAATTTAGGCACCTAGTGAGCTCTCTGGGTGCCTAGCTCCTATTAGATAGCTTAAAATAGTTCCAGTCATCTTGTCCAGCAAGAAGAAAGCAAGCTAGCTGTCTGCTTGTCTCTCAGGAGTAAGTTACTCCTTAAAAAGTTTGTGGAAGAGTGAAGAAGGAACAAAAATCTTTTACTGGAATAGGCCTTTTATAGCTATATCTGTCCAAACATTGTGAAATGAAAAACTTTTGGAGGGCAATACCGTGTTCTTTCCTTCTATGGGAAATGTAGTGGAGTGTGTATCCATTAAACTGTACCTTGCTGCCTCTGATATGGCAGTGAAGACCACAGTTTGTTACTACATTTCAGCTACCTTTGCTATCATAATTTTTTTTTTTCTACCATGTTAAACCACACTCAAGGTCTGGACCACACAGCAACATACACAAATTGCAAGGAGCAAAACTGGGTAATCCACTGCAGTTGTACTTATCACCCAAAAAAGGAACACCATAAAGCAAACCATGCTAATGGTTAACACATGCTAAAAGCAAGTGTAAGCTTACATGCTGAAAGCAAGTGTRAGCTCCTCTGGGACCAGGAAGAAATAGAACAGAGAAGGAAGAAATAGAACACAGTATCTCTGACACTGATAAAAGCAAGATTTTCTAAAATCTAGTAACATATGGAATTCTGTTTATTTCCTGGTTATGACTCCATCTCCATATCAAAATAGAGAAAGTAAATTGGAAAACAGTTTTTAGAGAAGAGATATAAAGGTGATAAAATCATTAAGCAGCTTCTATATGAATAGAGACTAAATACTCAAATACTCTTCAAGTCCACTAAAGACAGCTAAGAGAGAATGCCAAAGACAAAGAAATCACAAGTGTGGCTCATTTCCTGAGCTGTCCTGACAAAGAAGAAATGCATACCATTTATGGGATTTAGGCTAGTTACTGAGCAATTAATAATTAATCATTYCGCTCACTTTAGAAGACTGGAAATAGTTCTGGATATTGCTTTAAGATAACATTTTGCAGATGACACCAAATCATRTGGGAATGTTGATTCACTGGAGGGTAAGAAGGCTCTACAGAGGGATYTGGACAGGCTGAATCAATGGGCCAAGACCAGTTGTRTGAGTYGTGRGAAGTGGCTGAGGGAGCTGGGGCTGTTTATCTGGGAGAAAAAGAGGCTGAAGGGAGACCTAATAGCTCCGTACTACTCCCTGAAAGGAGAAGGAGGCTCTAGAGAGGTGACGGTCAGTCTTTTACCCCAACTGACAAGAAGTCAGACAATACGAAATGGCCTCAAGTTGCACAGGGAGATTTAGGTTCGATATTTGGAAAGGGTTGCAAAATAGCAAAAGAAGCTGCCTGGGGAAGTGGCTGARTCACCATCACTGGAGATATTTAAAAGTCGTGTAGACGTGGCAGTTAGGGACATGGTTTAGTGTTGGACTTGGCAGTGCTGGTTTGACAGTTGATCTTGATGGTCTTAAAGATTTTTGCCAATCTAAACAATTCTCAATATATAGGCTTTGCATGCTTTTTCTTTTCTTTATTGCCATTAAATATAATTAATTAATTAATAATTAATATAATTAACTAAATCTATATTGTTGACAATTAGGTTTGATAGCATCAGTCTTGAAATATGTGTTAATTGTTTTGCAAAGTTCCCATTTCATTTCATCAACTGCAGTGTAATAGAGAATAATACAACTTAAAATAACTGGTGAAAAGTAGCTGTAAAATATTCAGCAACTTTCTAGGCGTTTGCAAACAGTCTTCTCAGAACTGATTTTCAGTGAGATAGTTAAGTTTTGAACAATGGCGTCTGGGAAATTGGCAACGTTAAATGGGAAGATACAAAATACTGCATATTATAACGTAGTGGATATGTACATGGGATTTTCTTTGTTGTGCAAATGTTAGATATTATGAACAGACACTATGGATAATAACAATAAAAAAATTAAAATTAATATTTTTAAGAGAATTCTAATTCTTATTACTTAATATAATCCTAATTGTTTGGAGSTCTTTTGATGTAGTCTGGTCGTGTAAAGGTTTTTGTTTTTTCAATTCATGAAAAGTAATGCATTTCAGGTCCTGAAGATAAGCCTTCTTCAAAGTGTGCTGCCTGTACAATATCCTATTAAATGAAAGAAATAGACTTAAAAGTACTGAGTGTTGTTTAATACAAGTTTAAGTACAGTGAAAATTAGCTATTGATAGTATCTTCTTTTGCTGCTTACAGGAGAACATTTTACTACTTCCTTTATTCCACAGAAATAATTCCTGATGTGAATAAAAGGAATGTCACACCACCTAATATTTGCAAATAAGGATTCATATTACTGTCAGACAGTGTGCTTTATCCAGTTTTCATAGTTCATCACAATATTCATGCTGAAAGTAAAATAGAAGCATTACTGAAGTACATTTTTCATGATGATGGACTACTATGACTAAGAAAATTGTAATAATTTAATAAATTTGATACCATGTAAAGACTGTATTTGCATCAAAATCTGGGATAGCTTGGATAATTTGGGTTAGAATATAACTTTTTGCATCAGATTAATCTAATTTGTGGCACTGGCTGCTAAAACCAGCACGTTGCCAAGCTTTTCCTCAGAGCAGTGCCTGAGAGTTCCATTTTATGTGTAAACTACTGTAGTTGTGTACTAAATCTGTTAATGAAAGTTKGTTGCATGTTTTACTCACATTTCTGGCTATTGTTTTAGTTTTCTCAAGTATGTTACCAGGGAAGTGAAAGGGCTACAATGAAAAATTGATATGGACAATGCCCCACAGGAATTATATTACTGCAGGATATTATGAAGGGAAAGAAGTGTAAGACTCAAGCAATGGAAGGTTTACATGTTTCGTTTTGTAGTGAATATAGTTTTCTTACTGGCAATGCAGGGGATGTTTGACCTCAGGCTTCTCATTGTAGTTTTTATAAATATGCCTCCATTAACAGTTTTAAGATTTTTCTTCTTCAATCTTTGTCATCAAAATTAATTGATAAAATAACATGTATTGCAGAAATGAACCAAACTGCAGAAGCGTAATTAGAAATTTGCCTTCTCTTAGTCCACTGTTCTCCATTTCAGTACTGATAAAAATAGTTTTCTCAATTGCATGAAAAGTATTTTTTATTTTAATTTTAGTCTCAGATCACAATTTTCAGTTGCTTTARCAAATCTGTCCACTTACAAATTGATTATGCAGTAGATGTCATGAATAAACCTTCATTCTTTAATATGAGCCTATCCACTTCAAAATATTTTTAATTGTCCAAGATCACGAGGATTTGAAATCTCATGCAGGTGTTCTGTCAGTTTAGAAACTGACTCCCAAATCTGGCGATTGCTTTCCAAAGAGTGTGTTATTCCTCTCCTTTAACTCCTGTTGTTTGTAATTTGAGCTTTACGCTAGTTACTTATAGTACTTTTGATGGTTGATTGTCTTTTGAAATGTAAAAGTTTTCTGTTTCCTCTAGTCAGAAAAGAATCTTTCTAATCATGCCATAATGCAACATATGCACACTCAGGAGTTTGTATGTTGCTTGGTTTTGACAGCTTTTTATGAAGGTCTGAGATAATCCATATGGTGCAAAGTATRCTGTATTTATTATCCTTCAGAACATGCTACAAACCTCATATTTTCCCTAGGACTTTCAGGCAGGTAAGATAAGCAGATGATAGATAAAGTGGTTACAAAATCCTGCAGATGCCTCTCTGTTTTGTTTGYCTTTKGTTCTTTKTAYTTCACTTTTATTGWAAATTCCTATTTTTATTTTATCACRAAGGTGCAGAACTTTGWCCTTCATTTTTRGCATAACAGCATATGGGTGAAGAAGTCATCCATTTGTTGTTTCATGTACCATGCAAATGCCATACAGTCTGCTTAATGAAAACATTTTTAATGGGCCTTATCTTCAAAAAACAGTGTAAGTCAAAAGGCATTATTAGCAATTATTGCTGCTTAGATGGAGAAGTGTATTCAATGTTTATAAAATGCAGTAAGAAATATATTCTTAATATAAAATAGCTTCAGGCTGTTTTCATTTTTTTGACCTTTCCCAAGAAAGCTGTCAATGGCCTTGCATCAGCTGCAAAATGTTTAAATAYTTGGACATAGCAGGGTTAAATGTGTTTTGTATTTGTTACCAATACAAAAGATTTAGGAAGTTGCTGGGCTTCTAAACTGGCCATTGACAGGGCTCTCGCAAACTTACTTTCTTGGCCACAGTTGTGCTGTTTTTTGTTTTTTTTTAGTCCTTTCTAAAGCGCCTAGCATAAAACTAGGGGTGAATGAAATACAACTGCTGACTTATCTAATAATTTCTAATTTTTATATGGTCTGAAACTTTTCCCAGATCAATGGAGCTTACTAGGAAAAAGTTCAGT
>NW_026623341.1:1281745-1298408 GCF_030028575.1 Malurus melanocephalus | reverse complement strand
GCTGCTACTTAATGTCTAATATACATTGCAGAGATGCTCCCTTCTATGTTTCATAATACAGTTTAGAAATAGAGGAATTTTCATTTAWTATGGAATRAAAATTATTAARACTYTGKAAATRYTGATACTGATGTCAAGACMTGGATTTGTAAGGTGGAAAATAGGAATAAGTAGATCATGAAATACTGAAGAAAATTGGAAGGATTCTTTTTCCATTTTGGTTTGGGGATTTAGTGAAACATTAATTTTTCAGTGATAGAGAAATGTAAATGTAAATGTAAAATATGTATAGTAATTTTCTCACAGATGAACAGGAAAAATGAACCCAAAACAATATTATGAAATACTTCTGAAAGGATAAGGTAATGACTTTGTAACAGTAGAGATTGGCTATTGGCACAAGTAGCTCAAAAAGTGGACAACTCATTTCTTGGGGCTGAAGGTTTCTGTTGCACAGTGACACTGTCACTGTGTCACTAGCAGAGCATGACAGTACCACAAAAATAGTAATGCTGGATTGAAGCAACAGAATCAAAAGTGGTTCTGATTTGTGAACTGCGAAACTGAAGCCAAATAAGAATCAAAAACTAYTAAATAGAGGAAAAGTTTTGAAATCTTGCTAATCAGAATATATATGTTTTCCAATTCATTCTGCTAGTGTATGCAGTACATTTAGAGAGAATTAATTTGATTTTAATCCTTTCACAGATAAGTACAGGGGAACCAAGCCAATAATATTCCCCCCAGTGACTAATTTTATTTTTGACTTTATCTCATAAATACTGTATAATTTACATGTATTTTAATGTATCTTTGTATTTGGAGGTCAAGTCTTTAAATTATGGGCTTCTTAGGAATAAATGTTCAATCAATAATGGTTTTCTGCTCTTACTAAACTTTTGTCCAAGAACCTAATGAGTCTGGACATGAGCCAATCACAACAACCCCAGGCGGTGCTACAGGCTTGCAGTGGCTGGAAAGCCTTCCAGAGAAAAAAGACCTGGGGGTGCTGCCTGAACATGAGCCAGGGTGTGGCCAGGTGGCCAAGAAGGCCAGTGGCATCCTGGCCTGGATCAGCCACAGTGTGGCCAGCAGGACCAGGGCAGTGATTGTCCCTCTGTACTCAGCACTGGTGAGACCACACCTCGAGTGCAGTGTCCAGTTCTGGGCCCATCAAGATGGACATTGAGGGGCAGGAGCAGGTCCAGGGAAAGGGCAACAGAGATGGTGAAGGCTCTGGAGCACAAGTGTTTTAGATAGAGGCTGAGGGATCTGGGGTGTTTAGCTGGAACAAAAGGAAGTTCAGGGAAGACCTTATTGCTCTCTTAACTGCATGAAAGGAGATTGTAACCTTGTGCGAGTCAGTACCTTCTCCCAAGCAGCAAAATGACAGGAAATGGCCTTAAGTTGCACCAGGGGAAGTTTAGGTTGGATATTAGAAAAAAAAAAAATCTTCACAGGATGGGTTTTTAAGCAGTGGAAAAGGCTGCCCAAGGAAGTGATTGAGTCACCATCACTGGAGGTATTGAATAAAGATTTAGAGATGGCACTTAGGGACATGGTTTAGTGATGAACTTTGCAGTGTTAGGTTAATGGTTTGACTTGGTGATCTTAGAGGTCTTTTCCAACCTTAATGATTCCATTATTCTATKATAATTCTCCCTTTTCAGTGACTTAGAGCATCRTGGAAATAATGACTTTGTCAATGCTAGAGATGAATAACAGCATCCCACTGAAAAACACAGATAAGCAGTCTGATCCATACATAGGCTGAATACTGAGAATGCATTGATTATATCTGCTGCTGAAGAATTATTAAGGAAAGAGATACTCCATCTATGAGTTTGTACTTACCCAGTTTCCTTTGTAAGTAAGCACAAATTTCTGTAGCTGAAGATCACTTTTGTGCACAAATACCAGGAATAAGTTTCAAGTACAGTGTGTCACTGCAACCATCTTCTATTAATCTGAGATATTTTTAAAATACAAGTTAGACTTTTTTTCTGAAGAGAACATCTTAAACTTCAATAGTAGAACTACTATCCCACAAGTAATGGTTCTACTGTTCTTTGAAATGTATTGTGAAAAACAAAACTATATTTTAATTTTAGGCTCAGAAATTTTTCTTTATTTTTCCTTACTAGCAATTGCCTTTCTCTGTCTGTCTTCATTARRAAAGCAAGGAAACAACTTGCCTCTTACTGACTGCTGCATATCACTAAATGTCATATCTGTTAGATATACTGTCTTAACAATTTATGAATTTGCTGGAGGCTTTTCCTCAGGACATGTCCTTAGCTGGTTCTCTGTTTAAGAGTATTTAAATCCTGTTCTATCCCTTGTGATCTATATAATAGCTCTTAACTCTATTCTTCACATTATTAATTTTATAGAACATTCTAAATATTCTTATCAGAATTACTCAAATTCCTGTTTTTCAAAACAAAGTAATAACATTGTCAGCTGTCTTTTTAAATAATTTTTAAATATTTTTTCCTTATAAAAAGTAATAGAATGTATCAGTATCCTATTTCTGAATGCATTTTGGGTTTAGAAAAGAAGATCTAACATATATAATACACACAGTCCAGTATTTCTTTTTATACACTTCAGTGTGCTGAGCTCTTTGATTTCCTAATCAAAGCAATTTTAAAAACTCAAGATTTTCTCATGTCATATCAATACATCTTATACAATATATGCATATTAGTAAGCAGTAAATAACACTAGCTATCACAAAGGAAGCTTAGTGGGGGAAAAAAACCAAACAAACCAGTGTATGTTTAAAAATATTTTATAGAACTTATTTTTCTCTTTATGGATGAATGAATGGCATGATTTGAATAATGCAGATAAGGTACCAYTTTCATTGTTAAAATTTTGAAAATTTCTTGGGTTTAGATTTTTCCGGCCAGAAGGGAATACTTATTTGACCACCAAAGGACTACTATTTTGACCTCCTCTGTGTCTTAAATGATGAATATTTTGTTGGCAATCTATGAATAACATAGGCTTCATTTAAATCAAGCCCTTCTATTTCTTAAATATTTTCCTAAGTTACACTTCACTGTGGCCACCTCTTCCTAAACCCTCATCACTGGTGAGCAGTTTATATATGCAGATCATTCTGCCTGGCAAACTGCAGCCAGTACTTCAGTAAAAAGCTGAAAATAAAAGGTGGGTAAAGATTCCCTTCTGACCCTGCTAATCCTATGTGTCAGGTATTGAGGTAATGCTCAGAACTGAGCAAGCAGTGCAGATACGTGAGAGGTATAATTCCCTCTCACCTCGAAGATCTTTTTATCTGCTAGATACCYTTTCAGCACTGTTATTTGAGACATGTCCAGAGAATGAAAAAATGAAAATAATTAGCCAGTTCTGTAGTGGGAGGAAAATGCTGTTAGTCTCTGTACACTGCATCYAGAAACCCAAAACTTAGATTTTTATTAAAGTCATCGTACTGCAGAAGTTATCAGGCAGCAGRAGTATCTGAAAGATGAGGCAAGGAATCCTTTTCTCTACTGAATAAAGTGAGATATGCAAGAGCAGGACGGGCAGCATTGCAGTCTTATTTACTCAGACAGTTCTGTGTGAATTCTGTACCTTGTAACTCCTGCTTAGTAAGAAGGAAGCTGGCTTTCTACTTTATCCCACGTGAATCCCTTTCAGTCAGAGTTATCTGGAGGCAGGAAGACAGCACCTCTTCTGAAAGCAAATAAGCTTTTTCTCCCTGAAGGGCAGGTTGAAGTTTGCAGGGAGTCTGCAGCAACAGCGCAGACTGAGAAAATCCTGAAAAAAAAAAAAAGAAGCAGTCTGCCTGCTATAGGTGGCAAGCACGAAGGTGAGGTTTGTAAGGTGGAAGGAAGGAGATTTTGTTTAGGACCAATTGTATAGAGCTAAAAATTTATTCAAGTTAGAGAATAAATTTGCCTTCAAGGCTTTCACTTAAACACACTTATTGCTATATTGTTATTTTTAAAAGGTAACCTTTTAAGAATCTAGTTATTCGTGTGCTAAATAAAATCTATCCTTAAAGAGGGAGCTCATTTTTGTCYTTTTGGATAAGTCACTTTAACAAAAGGTAGATGATTCAGAATGCCTTCAAAGGGACACTTTTGGCCTCAGAAGTCTTGGTTGTTTTTTCCATGTTAAAACCACTTTATTCTTCTTCCTTATCTTTGCTACTGACTAATGTTGCCAGGGCTTATACAGAGTCATTTAGCTGAGCTGCCAGTCAAGCCACACCTAKAACTATATAAGAAATGACAGTGAGATTATCCAGGCTTTATGGTATCTACTGTACATATTCATAGCCCTCAACTAACTTCAGAATTTCTTTAAAGCATTAACTTGAAGCTTGTCCTCTTAAAATCAGTTTCMTTTTCTTTCTGTAACAAGATTTCTGTCAGTAAACAATCACGGTGTCATATTGATGCTACATGATGATGCTCCTTTTGAACTGTGCAGGAAAGATCTCAGTTCTGCATTGCCAGACATGGCAGAATACCTTTTGCTATTCTGAAGTCACTACAGCAATTACTTTCTTCATTCAGCAACAACTAAGATTTCACAGAGAAGGGAATAGTGAAAATGGACGAAACCTAGAAACTATGTCACAGAAACCTCACRTTAATATTTTCAATTCTTGCAGTTATTTTCCAGAAATTGAGAGTAGTGAAAGTAGACTTTCTGCTAAGATAGCTGTCTGAGTATATGAAAAAAATCCCCACTCTGCACCRACCAAATCTTCTAATAAAACAAAAGATTAAAACTTTGTGGGTTTTTTTTACAGCTAAATAATGTAATTTTACTTTGCATCAATGCAATGTTAGAAAAAAATCTTAATTGAAATCAAAACCCATTATGAAATCAAAGCTTAAGATGTTGCACATATTTTTCAGTTTTCCAGAGTGTCTGTTTTTCTCAGACTTTTTATGAATACACAGAGAATAACCAACTGCCTTTTCCCACCAATGTCATTGAACGCAATGGATTTAATTACACTAAATTGGTAATAATAACAGTTAATGGTGGTTTAATACCACCAATTAGTTTGATATAAACTGTTGTTTTACAGCCTCTTTAAGATAAAAGCTTATAGTTATGCCACATCTTGGGTACAAATCACATTCTACACATTCTCAGAACTCTACCATCAAAGCAGACACTCAGACATTAAAATTTAGAATCATGAAAGTGACAAATCTATGATGTATAGTGATATTTTCTTGTTCAGATTGTTTAGCTAAATAAATGTCAAAAATGTTTCTGTCATAGCTACTTTCTTTTGCTTTGGATCTCAAAAGAAATCAYTAGTGTCACTTATAAGAATGAAAATTTTCTACTTCTGAAACAACTTATCACAGGGACAGAAACAAAAACAGTAAAATAGGACTCTTAGGCAAAAATATGATAGACTTCRTTCTATATTATTTTCTACGGACCATCGGAGGGTACTTTTGGATACCAGAAGTGGATTCAGTCTTCCATGACTTGCTTTGGCTACGTAATAAACATAGAAATTATATTARGAAGAGCACAGCTAGGGTATAGAGAGAGACCAGAAATAATATTGTCATGCAGAGTCGATGTAAATATGAATTCCCACAATGTAACTATCTTCTTATTCAGCACAGTCTTTAAGTTTCACTTAAAATTACAGTTTTGCAGGTCTAGATACCCTAAACTTTCTACCATCTGAATGCTTAAATTCAGTTCTCTCATTTAAGCCAAGCTTTTCACTGAGTGACACTTTACTTACATCTACATTTATAAGTTTAAATAAGTGCATGTAGTTTTCTAAGTTTAATTTCTGTAAGWGTATCTATAGTTGGTATAATGTGATCAGCAAGAAACTACAAGCAGGAAAATGTAAAGACAGAAAGGGCAGAGGCATATACATGTTTTTCCTCTAGCTAAATCTATAGTACTAAATTAAACTGAAATCTGAAGGCTAATCTCTGGACTGAGGCCAACTGCCAGGTCTCAGGTCATGTCTATAAAAACATTTATGATAAAAAAGTTTGGTAACATGAGTTTGAATGATTCCTGAAAAGCACTAATCAGTGAACTTTTTGAGTTTCAGAACTGGAGGTAATACCTAATCTCTATGTTAACTRTAACAGGAACTGTGGTGATTTTGTACAAATATAAATGATTCCATGCCAGGATTTGAACTAATGTTGTGAACCTATTTAGGATAGTAAGTGTATTCGGGGGTGGGGGGGGAAGGGTACTGTATTTATTTATTTATTAGAATATGAAACAAAGGTTATTTCATCCCTTCCTTGTATTATTAGTGAAACCTACATGATTAGCTTCATGGTACTTATTTACATAGTTAAATCACAGTCTAAGACCATCTAACACCAGACCAAGAAATCAGCTTCAAGCCCAGGAAATAAGAGTCTATTGTCAGAGAGAATAAGAAAAAATATGTTGTTGACTAATTGGTTTATCTGCAACATGAAAGTGTGTGTTACCTGGTATCTCAGTAGGGCAAAGCCAGCACCAACAGATGAGAGCAGTCTAAAATTATGAATCTTAAAATTTAAKGACTGTGAGTGAACTGGTATATATTCTGTCTAAATAAATCTACTGTGGGTAATAAGAGATTCTGTCCTATTCTGTAAATGTTATTAGTGTGGGATTGCAGGGTTTTTCTTTGCTGAAGGAAGGTGTCTCAGGAGTGTAGAATTGTAGGGTCATTCAGGCCAGAAGGGACTTCAGGAGGTCTTTAGCTCAATCTGCTGCTCAAGGCAGGGCCAGCCAAGAGGTCAGACCAGTTTGCTCAGGCTTTATTGTCAGATTTTGAAAACCTTCAGTGCTGAAAGCTGCAAACCTCTCTGAGTAGAGATGTCCAGAACATCCATTCCTTATTGCCTCAAACACTCTTGAAAAGCCWTAAAGATTTCAAAACCAGTAGTAGGTCAAAATTGATCCCACCTTTTAAATGTGCATTAAAAAAAAAAAAAAGTATATCTTAATTGTAGTGCCACTAGGTTTCTTGTTGTGTTGCAATTTTAAAAAATAAACATTCTAGTGCAAGGAGCAGTTTGAGTATGAAACCAGRAAATGTAAATCTCCAGATAATGAGTGAAAAAAGTTGTCTTTTTTTAAGCTAAGAAATCTATAAATAATAATGAAACATAATRAAAGTAAAATATGTTCTCAGCTTTGATTAAACAATTGTCTACAATAAAATTGGGGAAATTAGGGAATTTTTTTTTAGAATATATTTAGAAAATAAAACTTACTTACTTCTGGTGGTTCAAAACCCTTATTTGGTATAGATGTTTCAAAACATCTTGTAGCTTTTGTTTAAAACTGAATGATAATATTACAACCTAAATAGTTCAACAGTRTTAGTGAATTCTTTATTGTTCTTTAGTGTGGTCACATTCAAGTGAAATTTCTAGAGGCAGAGGAAAGTTTCAAACTTGTTTCTAGAACAAAAGATAGCTCTTTTCTATCAGCAAATAATAGGTTAAAGGATTTTTATTCCCAGCAAGGCTGCACAGCATGACTGACAAAATCCTTTTTCTGAACATCCCCCTTTCCCTCCTCCT
Source organism: Malurus melanocephalus (assembly GCF_030028575.1). NCBI lineage: Eukaryota > Metazoa > Chordata > Aves > Passeriformes > Maluridae > Malurus > Malurus melanocephalus. The sequence goes on along the minus strand of NW_026623341.1, from coordinate 1,290,840 downwards.
CTTCCACCATTTGTTTTGTTACCTTTTCACCATTTTATGATAATCCTAAAAATGTCATTTAATCATCACTGAAAAATGTCAGAAAGTAAAGACATTATGTAAAAGGATTTGGATTTCATACAGACATTGCCATGTTTAAGGACTGTTATTTCAACAGTTATCAAATTATTGTCTGACCTTTCTATCCTTCTAACCTGCAAGGCATTGAGCAATGGATTTAGCACTGTTTAGACAGAATTCATCTTCAGGTTATAATTAATAAGCCAGTGTTTAATCACTACATTTGTGTCATTACAAATGAGGAAACTGTGAACTATTATTGCTGGCTTGGACTGAGGCACAATTACTTGTAGCTTACCCAGCAAAAGTGCTTGAGAGTTTCTGCATGCATTTCCACATTTATAATTATGCAAAAAGCCCTGCCATCTTACTTGACCTTTAAAGCACCCAATGTGCTGATTGTAGAAAAAGTATTTTAAAAGCCTGATGGAAATTTCATAGAGTGCATGTGTGACCCAGTGATTGTATCATCAGCAAACGCTAAACAATGATGGTTTCAAGTCGTTAYTCTAATTTGGCCAGACCCTGCTAGATTCAATCAAACACAATCAGAGGTGCATGGCTGACATTCTAACAAGCTTAGGGCAAAGGCAGCTCATGCTTTGAATTGCATTAACTTGTGTTCTGAAATCAGATACTGGGAATTAATTTCAAAATTATCTTTATATATGCACACAAAAATACTTTTATATATCAATCATATARGCTATTAAAGACATGCTAAAAATATGTCTAAAGCTAAGGTGAAAAGAACTATATCAATATGGTGTTTGTGTGATAGAAGTGCATATATAGTTRTGTAACTAGTTACAGCATTAACATCACAAAACGTAGAAAAAAACAGTAATTAAGATAAAAACAGGAGAGAAATTGTTTGAGCTGGTGTACTTTGCTTAGCACATCTCTCAGTAAAAAAAAAGTCTGTCAGTTCCTCACCTACCTTCTTCTACTCCATCTTAAAATAACACTGCATTAAGACATCTGATTTAAAATATTTCTGAAATATTGYTATCATATTATTATGCTTTTATTCATTACAGCATCATTTTATGATGAAGAAATTTTAGATATTTAAAAAGTCAAAATATTTTCCTTTGAAGTCTCACTGCCACTTTCTTCTGTGGAATGATACATCTAAGATGTCACACTGCATTCAGGCACTAGTAAAAATTTGTTGACCATTGCCATAGAGTTACAGAGAATAATTGTGCCACTAACACACACTATCAGCAAACTCCCTTTGTAAGCCATTAATGAAAACAAAGTGCTCCAGAACCTTGTGTATGTGCTTAGACATACAACCATTTTATAATATCCACAAAACATGGTCGGAAAACATTATTTTCTTTGATTCTAGATACATTTAGCTCCTTTTTCTAATTCATGTTAGATATTAATTATCAAGTTCAAAAAAAGTTTCAGGGGAGAACAAAARYRTCTCTTGAATCCATCCCTTCCCCAYCCATCCTTAAGATGTTAGTTTTTAGTCCACAGAATCAACCCCCCAATTTATTTCTCTTCCTCATTCTTGATTTTAACAACAAAACAATTTTTTTTATTCTTCATCTGAAGTTATTTACCATGGGATAGGCAGATYATTTTGCATACACAAATATTTATAGGCCTTTCTGTAAATATGTATCACCATGTTTGCACGTACCTAAGAAAGTATCTCAAAACAGAATTACATGGAAAACATAGAGAACTGTTTGCAAATGTTGCTAGTGTTAACTCTCCATTCTGCCACTTAAAAACACATAGAGGACCTTATGAAATAATACATGAGAATCCATATATTACTATAAGAAAATAGTTAAGAAAACTTTCTATGTTCTTTTTTGCGAGAATTTTCAGAAAGTAATTTTCCACTGTCAGAGATGATAAACCAAATTTATATGTTGCCTACTGCATCCTACCCAAATTGCTTTTGGTGTTGCTGTTGTGGGGTTTTGGTTTATGGTTTGTTTTGTTTGGTTGTGGTAGTTTTGTTTTCAGGTTTTGGGGTTTTTTTTTGTTTTTAGGATTTTTGTATGTGATATTTTCACATCGATTTTTTTGTGACACCCATCTTACAAAGAGACTTGAATATCTTTAAATATAGAGCTGACTGAACTCTGATTTCTTTCATGTACAGAGAGGATAGGCTGGAACAAATTCTTCCTTGAGAGATTGGTTTAGTTCTCATATTTCTTTACTGTGCTTTCTTACATGAAGATAAAGTGATTGCTGCCAGTTGGCTATTTGAATGCAAATGACCTTTACATCATTAAAAAAAAGTTTAAAAAAACCAAATTGTTTGCTTGGTACCTTCTGTTTATTGTTGAAAATTTATGCAGGTTGTCAATGGCAACACTTTTAAGAGAATATGTGGGGGTGGGAAATGGGAATGTGTATATTAATGTCAGGGCTTAATATTACTGACTTCAGCTTTAGGAATGATGCTTTTGAAGATAAGTAAAACAGATTATTATAGTACCTCTGCACTTTCTAAAATGCAGCTTGTTTAAAATGGCTTTTGTGATTTGTATTTTGTTTGTGTGTATGTGTGTGTGTGTGTGTGTGTGTGTGTGTGTGTGTGTTTGTATGATGAGAAAGAAAGATATTTAAAATATTTCAGGTCAATAGACGCTTTTTTTTTTTCAAATTGCGAAGTCTTTTTGTTATTGTTAAAAATTGTCTAACTCTTTTTATTCAGTCATTATTATGTGCTTTGGGTTTTTTAGCAATTACACTGCCCAGATTTACAATATGGCTTCATGGAATTTGAAACCCCAAACACGTGTCAACTTACAGCTTGTTAAACAGCTTTTATATTTATAGTTCTATAATATAAAACAGCTATTCACTTGATTTTCTTTCCTTGTTGATTTAGTAACAGCCTAATTAATTTCTCAAATAGACAGTAATGTAAACAATATATGGTAGTAAAATGTGCCTATTTCTGAATTTACACAGGCAAGACATGGTACCATGTGAAGCAGAAATGTCAATCCTGAAGTTAACTTCAAATACAAGTATAACTAGAAATTTCTGGTCCAGTTCTTATTGGCTTGAAACAGGATCCATATTCGTTGGTGGTTTGCCTCATCGTTRTGCAGCAAAACAGGTATTTATTTTCATTATTATTATKGTTGTYGTTGTTTATTTAAATTTTTATTATATTCAGGAGTGGCATGTTGAATGTGATAAAACTGAAGAAATTTAAACCATGCAAAAAACCCAAAATTATTTGTAGCTTTTTGAGAGTTGCATCTAAGGGATGAGTATTGCCCCTTGTAGAGTATTGCCCATCTGTGGGACTTTGGTAAGTGAACAGAAAGAGCACAATGCTCTAGAGCCATGATCTGAAATCCTTTTAGCGTTGAGTAGGCAGAGTAAGGAGCAAATATGATCAAATTTACAGGAGGTGCCTGTTACCTCAGGTTCTAAATCTATGAAGATGTGAAAAATATAACTGCACTGGGGTCCAAAATGGAGGCTCTGTTTGCATGTTGTGCTGGCACCGGCAGGTGTGTGTAGAAAGGGACCAGACGAGAGAAAGCCAACCTGTGAAACTGCATTAATGAAGGAGAGAGAGCGCAGGAGCTTCAACTAGTGGGGTTCTCTGTGCAGCTTTGGTAACCATGTACGTGGCAATGAGAAATAATGTGCACWKGGGCTGGCACASAGCTGGGGAAGAGTAATACCCRCAGGGTCATGCAGAGAGTTGGAGAAAAGTGGATCATTTTTCAGTTGTTCTTGTGGAGGATTTTGGGGTAGAGTAGTCACAATAACAGATACACATCACTTAAGTGATTTCCAAAAATCACTTAAGTGATTTTTGTGTTGTTTTTTTTTTTTTTTTCCCAAAGCAGGATGGCTGTAGCTAGCAACTTCTGTTCCAGTTTATGACACTCAAACTCTTCATGTTACAAAGACCCAGGCCCTGTAATTCATTTGAGACTGGCACCATAGACCCAGGGCACACTCAGTCCTGCTCCTGGCAGCGTGGGCCCTGTGCAATGCAGCTCCCAACACAGCTGGCCCAGTCTTCTACAKCTTCTCAGTGTCTGAGTGTGGAGTACGCCTCTGCATCTAAGGTGCTATTGTCATAGCTGTGTATAAATTTTTAAAATTTAATTGTTGRCGTAAGATGCAGTGGCCTCACTAATCATATATCTCCAAGTCAGTCTCTGACTTTCCCTTATCTAAAGCCAGTCTGCTACCTGGACTAAATAACTCTTTTGTCTCATTCCCAAATGTATTTCCAGAATGTAAAAGAGTTCACTATTAAACAACAAAGACTGTCTGTGAGTGTTGGTATGTTTTCGACATGTAGTGAAATAAATTAAACCATTAGTGCTGGTGTAGAGTGGGTCTCATTATCTGGACAGGGATCTTGGGATAGGTGTCACCCCTCATCTGTAGCAAAGTTAGTCTGCAGGGGTTTTGTTTATCCAGTGTACAGCAAAAGCTGGAAATATAGAGCAGGTGTCATTTTTTTAAGCCATACTTTTGTGTAGGCTTCACCCTGTGCAATTGATTTAACCTTTTTATTTCTGTTCCATTCTTCAGTAAGTGAAGGTCATCTTATCATGAAGCAAAATAAAATCATTTCAAGCACAGTCATGTTTTTGATGYTGCTACTTTAATGCAGCATTTCTAGATTGCTTTCACTTTATTATAAATAGCACAGTAATCAATGATGTGAAAAGACTTGAAATCCAGCTTAAAAGTTTTTGTGAGTGGGTGCTTTATAGGCTGTAAAATATTTAGCCAAAAGTGTATTTCTAAGTAGCTCATACTGACATTAAAAGAACACATCAAGTAGTATTCATAGTTATAGAATTTTTCCCTTTATTCAAAGGCTCATAARCAAACAATACCTTCATCTGGAATCTTCTATCCTGAGTTATATATAGAATTCTATTTACTGCAGAAATGTGTCTTCAATAAATATTCTGTACTAATGAGATACATGAAAATTATAGTTTCAATGTTTAAATAACCTTCTAGAAGCTAAGAGAAATGTTTTGGGGACACCCCAAAGAATTTATCGTGAAGGCTTAGAGAAATTCAATTCATGTAGTGAAATTTGGAGCAGGTAAAGAAGAAATTGTTTGAGTGATATAGTAATAATGTGTATATGAGAACTAATTTTGGGATGATAAATARCTCTTTACTAGCTAAAGGCCAAGTTGGTGATGCTTAAACTCTCTTAGTACCTGGAAAGAAAATATTCCTGTAACTTCCCAAAAAAGTCAAATATATATCCTTTACTCTCAGTTGCCTCTCTAGTTTTCCATTGAGCTTTCTTGCAGGTCATTTCTTTCTTTGAGATGATGTCATCCTTTTATTTCCCTTAATTTTCTTTGTTTGTTTGTGATTTTTGTGTTCATTTGGATCTTAGTATTTAACTTTTCCTATTTTTTTATGYTTTTGTAGCTCTAGGCAAGTTCAATTTTCCTTGGCTTCCCTGTCAGAGTCTGTAGGCTCCAAGACAAATATAGTCTATAAAGGCTGGGKTTTTTCCTTTTTGTCAGGGAATGGAGAACTGCCTGTCCAAGTACTCTTTAAGTGGGCTTTTCAATCCCAGCRGTAGGAAACCACTCCAGAAACTTTCTTTCCCGTTGGTATAGAACCAGGCAGTCAGGCTTCTATTGTAAAACCTTCATCATCCCTGAAACAGAACCAGGTCTGTTTCTGACCTTCATCCTACAGTTTGCTTCAAGGGAGATATCTACTCCAGCTGGGACTTGGCTTTTTCAGACAAGTGCTCTGATCACTCTTGGAGTCAAGTTTGATAATGACCCTTGTGATGTCCAAAGTATTCACCTAATAATACATTGTCTTGTTTTAGCTCCTTCTTTCAAAGGAGTACCTCACTCTGTTCTTTGGCTCTCCTACCTTCCAGAATGGTGGAAGTTGCAGAGAACAGTGATTTCTGACCCTGGACTCCTTCAGTTCCTGACTAACGGGAACTTCTAGCAGTCAGTGCCAGAAACTATTGACACGGGAGTCCTGTATCTGAAACTGGCTCTTGTTAAATGATTCATTTCTAGGCTAGATTCCTCTTCCTTTCATTTTGATCAAAGTTTGAGGTGATCTATGAAGCCTTCAGGGTAAAATATTGTCTCCTCTGATGATTTCCTATGCATTTTCCTAATCAGCTCTGAAATGTCCGTGCATTTTTTCCACATATTTCTCTTTTTTTTTTTTTTTTTTTTTTTTTTCTGTATGCTTATTATTTGGTATTCCTTAGAGTCAAAGTGCCTTCATTCCTTAGAGTCAAAGTGCCCTTGTAAGGCAAGGTGCAAAAATTCTACTTTTGAGAGCTCCCACAGCTCTCTTCAGATCAGAGCGTTACCCTCAAGCAGTGATGTATTTAAAAGAATATCTGTGTCTTCTGGGAAAACAACGCCATAATACCCAATTTCTTCACCATTCAGAAGACCTCAGGCCTCCCAGATCTCAGTCCTAGTGTCTGTAGCTGGTGAYGAGAGACTATTTAACTAAACCAGACACATAAAGTGCCTTGGATCCAGAAGGATATTCACAAGCACGCACCCCAGCTGATGCTATCATGAGGCCACTTTCCATTACCTCTGAAAACCTAGAGCAGTCAGAGGAGGTCCCTGATGACAGGGAAAAGGCAAATGTGATGTCCTGTTCATCTTCAAAAAGCCAAGGAGGAAGATGGGTAACTGTGAGACAAATGCAGAAACACATGAAGGACGAGCAGGTCTTTGGGAACAACCCACATGGATTCCCCAAAGAGAAACTGTGTGTGACCAGTGTGCTTACATTCCCTGTTGAGATCACTGGCTCCGTGGGCAAAGGAAGGGCAGTGGATAATCCTTTGTGTCCCAGACTCAGCTTCACTGCTGACTCCTCTATCTCCTCCCTCTGAGTGGCGCAGGAGGACAGGGAGTAGGGGTTGTGATCAGACCATAACAGTTCATCTCTGCCACTTCTTCATTCTACACATCTACAATTCTCTTAGCAATCCACAGGCCAACGGTGGAAAAAGTATGTGCCTTGGTGTGAATTCTGAAGGATCTGAAGATGTGGGTAGAAAACAAGGTACAACATACATACATTGAAACACCTTGAATGAATTCATCCCAGTTCAACACTGCAATCTGTTTCATGCACAGAAAGAAATTGTTTTTATGACTCTGTAAACTGTCCCTTGCAAAGCTGAGTGGATTCTTCTGAAAGTGTARGCAGGGAGAGCTGAACAGTCAGGAAGAAAGCTAAACTATAAATAGCTGGCTGGCAAACATCTTGTCCTGCTCTCTCTACACTGTGAAAAAAAAAAAATCCCCTTTAGTTCTGTGCCAGCTTTGTTTATTACTTATTTTTATAGTCTATCCTATTTTTTTTTTACAAAGAATATGATAGGAATACTTCAGACTAAATGGCAAAATCAGTTAAACAGTTAAACAGCATCATCTTTTTAAAACTTTGGGGGTTTAAAGCTGTTTATGATCTGTTTTTTAAGATATAAGTTTCAACAACAGAGGAAGAGAAACCAAATTACACACAGAAAAAAAAAACCCTTTTTGGATGAGAGATTGAAAAAAAGGTATTATTTCTGAAATCTCAATACATGTTTCAGAATAATTAATTTCATGCTAGCTTTAGTATCATTAATTGTTTACAATAGCTTTTTCTCTGCAGAGAAGATTGGTACACTCAAAGGGAAATTAAAGATTGTTTTCAAATACCTACAGCGGCAGTTGATTGCAGTAATACTGCTATTTCTGCTGCTATAATTGCTCCAGTAATTTATATTTCTAGACTTAATAGTATTTTAGTATTGAGAATGTGAAATGTCATTATAGCTTCATATTCCTTTTCAACTCAAGCACTTCTCTATAATTAAACTTTGCAAGTATTAAAACAGGGATGTTTGAGGAGGAAAGGAACCTTCTGTACCAGGAGAGCAATCTTCTAAGTAAAGATTAAAAATTAAGCGAAATGTGCGTAAATATATATATGGGCATCAGCATGTTACCAATGGGGAAATGGCAGCAGATAATTGAGTGGAATACTCAGTATCATAGCATGTTAATGTTGTAACTAAGGTGAGATGGAAGTCATTATACATCTGAAGACTCAGACTAGGAAACCATAGTACTCTAGAGGCCGCAAACTTTAAATACAAATGTGTAAAATATGTTGTGTATGTGGAAGAACACATAGTTTTCCTGTGAGAAATTGATAATGTGTTATCACAATCATGTGTACTGCCCAGTTTTAAGATATTCTCAGGTATGTACATATGTCAATAAAAATGTTTTAAACATTTTAATAACCAACTGCTAAAACATACAATATTACATTCTTTCTCTTTTAATAACTCATCCACRGAATTCAGTGGCATTCAGTGAAGAAATGGGCAATGTGAAACAGGTGTTACAAAATATAGAATCAGACCCTTAATTTGGAATGATCCGAAAGCAATTTGCTCTATGTTACAGCTGCTGTGCTTCCACAGACTAACACAACAGTAACCCCTCTGTAACTGTCTGGTTRGAAACAGTTTATGATCCATTTCCCTTGCCAGAGCATTGCAAAGCAGTGGGAGAATTTAGTGCAATCTGTGCACAGTGTTTTCAATTTGATTATTTGGCATTCACCTTATCTGATAAATCCTCGGCTCTGACAGCAACTTTCACATTATAATTTATAATAATATTATATGTACATGATGTTTTAACATTCTGCTACAACTGTTGTTGTGAATTGTTGTGAGCAAATTACATGGTCCTGACCGAGTTAATGCTCCCTGGGCTGCAGTGTTCAGCCTGAGAAGATTCCTGGGGAAGCCAGCAAAGGAAAGAACATCCAATCTGTCACAGGATTGCAAGGCATGCTAGACTGTTACATGGCTGCAACTGTTTGCTATAATGATGTAAGCAGGAGTGGATAGTTTGAAACCTTAGAGGGGCCAGTTCTGGAACATCCCCAATTTCCTGTTGTTCCACAGCGTATCTGAAATGTTCATACTTAACTATTAAAAATCATATATTTTGTAAAATATTTTTTTT
>NW_026623341.1:1280208-1281722 GCF_030028575.1 Malurus melanocephalus | reverse complement strand
TTTATTTATTTTTTATTAGATCACATATCTGCCTAGGAATTGTCCAAAGGACATTACATATTTTCTGTAATTTAAAGAATTATCTGATTCATCAGTTTAAGCTTTAGCTCACAATAGGCTAAATGGAAACCACTTGCCAGGCGTTAGTTTTCTCTCTGGGTACATTGACATATGTAGTAGCTATGCACTAGAGTTTGAGGTTCTGCTGTGGTACAGAAAATGAAAATGAATGGTGTTGGCTCTTTTATCCAGAATCTCGTTGTTGTTTTAGTGCTACAGTGCTAAAACTGTGAATTGTTCCTGTTTGTATCAATTCCAGAATCTGTATTTTTCAAAAAATGGGGTGAAATTGTTTGTCCTTATATTTATGCTGTTTTGTTTTAATTTGACTTTCCCTACACACAKTACACATCTTCTAAGTCCTCTCTGTTGTCAGTTTTTTGATTTGCAATATTCAGAAAGGCTCTTTCAAGGGTGTTTGTTGCTTTGAAATGCAATTTACTTCCTGAAGAGCATCTGTCTTCTTTTTGAATCTTGTATTAGATTCAAAATCAGCCTTAGATTCTGACAAGTATTTACTTTCTAATGTCCTACTTTGGATATGCTCTGACTCTGTCTTTGCATTACGTGAATGCTTATCTTAATTAAGAGCACCACTTATTGTTAGTCTAGATATTTATATATATATATACATATGTATATGCGCTTTCATACACTAAATAGATATTTGTCACCTCACCAAAAATGCTTCTACATGTCAATGTTTCATTGGCTTCTATCACATATACCACTGCTTGTTCTTCTTTACATTTGTAAGTCATGATCTACAGGCTCTGTTCTAAAATAATTAATCATTTTCCTGAAATTAGGGGTCCTTGAGTAGAGAGGTTTTTGTGATTTTTCTCAACAGTTTGTTGTGATCAGCAAGCTTTTTAGCATCAGTACTTCTTACATTGTCAGATAATTTTTGAATGTGATTAACAGCATAAGACTCAGTGGGCAATATTCGTTGCATCTACCCAGTGTGAAAACTCACTAGTATTGGCAATTTTTGTATTTTGTTTTGTCCAGTTTGTTCACCACCCACCCAAAAAGAAGACATTCACACAATGCCTAATTTTCCTTAAGAGCCTTTGCTTGGGAAGAGTGTCAAAACCTTTTTTGGAAATAAAGGTGGCTCAGCTTTTGGGTGACCTTATATAGGACCATTAATGTGTTCAAGGGATACTAATTAGGGAAGCATAACTTCCTTATAAGAATTTTGAATTCTTTATGTCATATTGTCCCATGGTTTTGTTACTTACACTCTTTAACACAAYATTTTTGAATTTTCTTTTGTATGTAGATTTGCTCCCTTTTGAAATACTGGTATTGTATTTGCCACTTTCTCTACATGATTTAATAGAAAAGTTATATAGTGTTTTTGCACAATTCCAGGCTTCCTAGTTTTCACATACTGGAAAGTTTTGATGGTCAAAGAATAATCCTGAGAAGATTATAGAATCCCTATTACT
>NW_026623341.1:1263501-1279928 GCF_030028575.1 Malurus melanocephalus | reverse complement strand
TTCCCTTAGTCATGCTTGATTTTTTTTCTACTTGATCATATGGAGTTACTGAACTCTATAGAAGTGTCCTTCTGTAATCTGCAAACATTTTACCCATGGAACTTTCCAGTTGTTTTGATCCTTACTAACCTTGTCCTGATGCAGTTAATCCTTCTGGTGGATTTTTAAGTGTTATTTGCTCCCAGGAGAACACTGAAACTGAGTATATTATAGACAGTGTTTTTAATGTTTTTTTGGGGACGGGTGCTAAAGATAATATATTGAAATATTGAAACATATTCTTTGCCTAGCAATGTAAAACCAAGAGTTATATCTCTTGTAGTTTCTCTGACAGTTCCAAGGAACCATTATTTGCAGCATCTAAAAATGTAGTCCCTTCAGCATATTTTGTCATGATTTCTTACCAGACTGCTTGGGAGTAATTAAATTCTGTTATTACTGTCTTTTCTACCTTACCCCTTCTAACCCGCTTTAGTATTTAATAAATGCTATCATCACCTTGGTGATATCTAACATAGCTCTAATATAATATTTTTCTTTCTGCGTGAAATTTTAGTGCAAAATAATTTGTGCAAGTTTGTATATATTTATTTGACTACTTTTGTTATAYTGTCTTTTTCTGGTGCAGCCTATGCCTTACATGATTTTTACTCTTGCATCATAATATCCTGGTGTTTATATTTCTACCRTCAAGATGCTTGTCATATTCTTATTGTTCTACTGGGGTTTTTTKCCTGTTTAGAATTCAGGTATTTTTCCATAGGCAGTTATTTTTCTTTTGAAAATAAATAATGTTTTAGTGGTTTGTCAGAAAGAGAGCTATGTTTACGCAAATGTCCATAATACAATTTTTGTAGCATATTTAGTTCTGTCATGTATATTTTGAATGTGATTTTTTTATTTTTTTAAAAAAAGGTTTTTCCAGGTAAAGAGAAAAATATAATGGAGTTATAGTGGTAAATCAGTTGTACTCACATTTCCATATACTGTAATTATGTCTGCTGTATAATGGTAATGTACACTCTTGCCTAATCCACTGAGCCAAAAAGAAATAYACATGAGACTTCAGATATTTTGCTGAAAGTATCCAGTGTTTCCCTCTAGGATTCTTTGTTGCTAGTGTGCCAGCAGCCTTTGCCATCTAAGAATGCATTCTTGTTAGGCCTTCAGGGCTAAACAGTACAGAGAATTGATACCATCAAGAAAAAACTAAAACATTCCTGAAATACTGTATTGCTGGCTTTTTAAATCAATCTGTGTTGAAAAGGCTGGAGATTGTGATCTTGGRCACTGCATCATTTGAACTATTAACTTTGAGGCGATATGCACAGAGAGCATTGTAGTGAAGATTGACACATTTTATTTCTTTTTCTCTAATTTGATAAATCAGTATGCTTATAGTCATATTATYGATTTGTTAATTCTTTTTCTTATATCTGAGTATGTTCATAAAARTRTTTTGGATAATTAATTACTGGTTTATCTACTTGAAACAAGTTTGATTTCCTGCTGAGGATCAATATTAGTACTGTGTGATCCTTAAAGAAAAAACCCAAACAAGAACAGTTTTAAGCAGATCACAGAAATCTTGAATTTTGCTAGTTATATTAAAATCTAAACCTAGATTATTAATCAAAAAATACAACAAATGTTTCTAGTATGTCTAATAAAGTCCAAATTTATAATATTGAAAAGGTAGAATGCAAGGCATAAAAGTAAGTATAAAGGTTATTCAATACTATTTCCTGAATGCTTTCTGGTGAGTCTATACTRAAAAGTTATGTCAATTTGGGTGATTTTATTAGTTACAGGGTTGCACTTCATGTTTTATTAGGAAGATATTAAGAGAAGTACTTTTGATGTGTATAATATCAGACTTATTGATTATGAAAATGCATATTTCTCCAGCTGTATTCTGTGATATTTTTACTACTTCTACTTGAAATTTCATTTGAGTTGTTTAACAGAAGTTAGAATTTCACATATGCATATATGTACATATGTGTGTATTTATTATKATATTATAGAAATAGTAATATTAATAATGCAAACACTGATATCATATTAATAGAATGTTTGTTAAACTTTTCAATAAAGTCTTCTAACACCAYGGCAAAATAACTTCAGACCAGAAAGCAAGAAATATCCTTCACTGTGTTAAATACATAGACCAGATAATGTTGCTGATGAGGAATCAAGGTTTTTACTCAYTGATTATCTTCTGCATCAAATTAAAGGGGTCACTTAAGGTTATAAAAATTGAATCATTTTGACAAGGCTGTGCTTCACGGAAGTGCAAAAATTTCATTAATATCAACATCTCTACTTTAAAAAAAAATCATTTGCATTCCACATGTATAATGTATCAACAGACCGCAATAAAAAGTGATTACTATAAACAAGACTGAAAGTGTRATTTACTCTCATTAGATAATGCTAAAATGCCAAGRTCATTATACTTATTACAGAGCTACAGATCACCAGAACTGGTGATATTACAGCTACAATATATTCTTGCAGAAAAGAAGCCAGTGAACTTTTAGAAGTTCATGGCCCAGAGCCATCTGTGCAACAGGCCTTGGCTAAGAGCAGCCACATTGAATCAGAACATTAAAAGCAATGGGTTTGCACTCCAAAACTCTGAGCAGAATCAGGATGCTGAGCCAAATAGTTTACTTTAGTTTCTTCTTTATATGACATTCTTGATATGCATAGCTTTAACTGTGTTCTCTAGAAGYTCATTTATGCAGCTAGAAATAACCAGAGCTCTGTGTGCATGGGGAAATCAAACTCCTGAAGGTTCTAAATCTGAAAGAAAGGGAAAAAAAAATTGCAAAATCTTTTGCTGATCTTAAATTATGATGGTTGTGCCGTTGTCGCACTGAAATACCCTCAGAATTTGACTTTATGGAAGTACTTTTCTCAAAAGCATTTTAATTGTTTGATAATTTGAGTGTCTGAACTCAGATTAGTATGAACTAAATGCTTGTAGCTAACCAGATAGCATCCTCAGCAAATTAAAAGACTGATACCAAGGCATCACTGAAAATTTCTGTCTTGTTCCCTTGAGATCATTTCTAAAAAAAAAATATGTAGGGTAGAGGGATGCAAACAAACTTTGAATGTGGAGAATTGAATGAGAAATTTGAATTCATATTTTTGTTTAGTATGGAAGAAATATTTCCTTTTCTTTTTGACTAATAATTCCTATAGAGGAAATAAGGAAGTMGGAAATAAGGGTTTGGGATCATGTACCAGCAGATACCAGTGCATGGCCTCTAATCTTTCTTTTGTAATTCTTGAGGTGATAAACCTGATGGTGTAAACCTAAACGGGGATTGTGCAAGAGCAATTCCACGTAGTTTAGGCAGGGCCCTTTCAGCTTCAGGGGAAACCAGACATTTGACAATGCAGAGAAATATCTGACAGCATGTAAATACTAGTCAGGCAAGAAGATTTGCCTAGATTTGTCACCCATTCTTTTCTTCTGTGTTTGGTAACTGTGGGTTCAACTGTTGATGACTGGTTCTTTATGCAGTCAAAGAGACTGCACTAATATTGCCTTGAGTTTTTTATGCATTCCGAGCAGCACACAASTAACATCAAGAGCTGATCTCCTTTAACTCTCAATTTACTCATCTGTTCACTTGCTTTTTTATAAAGGTAAATTTTGAGCCATGAAGTGTCGCAATCTAACCACAAAACTCAATMTACATGAGAAAAAAGCATGTTATACAAAATTCTTACCACGTTTTAATAGATAAAACTTAATATTCATCTCCTCTTATTTTATGTATGTGTGWTTTTTCTTGAAGTTTTTTCAGCAGCAGAGAGGTTGATGCCACAAACATAGAGTTTTGGGTGTATAACTTCATCCTATTAAAATGCAAATCCATGAGTTTGTCTTCAGGAAAAAAAAAAAGAAGACAATTTGCTGCTAAATCCCATTGAAAATTACTTTTACCGATTAAAGTTCTGTGCTTTGGATGGCAAGTGGAGCAAATTGTTTCCATTTCTGATAAATAAAAACTCACTAACCAAAAGCATTCATGTTGTTCGAAAGTAAACTAAGGTAGTTTATTTAATTTTCCATAACCATGTAGTGCCTCCTGAATTGTGAACAGAAATAAAATTTTTGCTCTCACAGCTGTGTTTTTGTAGTAGTCTGGTACAGTAATTTCAGTAATTTTGGGGTTTATTTCTTACCTCTGTCACCATTTTCACTAGTGTTTGTATCACTTTGCATATCTGTGATACCTTTAGTGCCTGTTGTGTTTCCATGCCCTGAGCCACAGTGAGCATTGCATCAACCACTGTTCCAGTGTATCTGCAAAATTTTGTGTAATAAATGCAATAGATCAATATGTRTTGATTCTCCATACTGGATCTGGCTGCAGAGTCTATGGTGCTGTGTTTTAAATGGTGACCCGAGCAGTGTTGCTAATATAGGGATGATTTGGCTGTTGCTGAATGTTGTTTACACAGCTTCAGTTCCTCCTCTTTCTTTTTCTTACTATGTGTGGTCAAGAGCCTGGGAAGGGTCACAGCTGAGACAGCTGGTCCTGGATGACCAAAAGGATATCCCATGCCATATAACATCGTGCTCAATGATAAAATGGGAGGAAGTTTTTCCAAAGTAGCTGTTGCTCAGGGACTGGTTGGGCACCTGCCTGTTGGTGGTGATTGATTTTGTGTCACTTTTTTGTCTTCACTTACTAAACTGTCTTAATGGCAACCCATGAGTTTGCTCATGTTTTCCTTTCTACTCTCTACCATCCTGAACCTCTGTGGCTCATTTTTGTCATGTGCTCACAAAGAATGAGACACAGTGCTTTCTCTAATACTTCTGTTAGGTGTCATTAATAATTTGGAGGCCTGCAGTAGATTTTTCAGTGTGCTAAAGGTATTTCCAGAAGTGAGAGCCCTCCCTGCCTGATTAGCTAGTGAGAACCATTCCTTCCACAAGGAACTAAAAATATTTTTATMAAGAAATACTAGGATTGCAAACAGAAAGTTTTATTTCCTGTCTAGATATGTTTCAGCCTTCAGTACTCAATGAAAATGAGTATTTCTGAAATTAAAAGAGCATTAATAATGTTTTGGACAAGATCTCATCTTGAAGTAGCTATTAGTAGAAGTACCTGGTTCACTAAATTGCAGGGAAATGTACTGAAAGGTGTTCCAGTAAGAAAATTGTCATGAGTTTATATACCTTTCCCAAACTTTGAGTGAAACGATTGTTGAAAGCTGGGGTTTTCTTGTGGAGTTTTAGCACAAGGATGCGTAAATACACTCACAGTTGATAACCTCTTGATCTGTTGTAAATTGCAGGAAGTTATCTGGGTATGATATTCTGCTTGGGTTTCTTTAATCAAAGAGGACCAAAATTCTTCAAAATAGGTAACATTCCAGGTTTTAGCAGAATAACCTAGAATTTTTAACCTCTTTCTAATAAAAGCTTCGTTTGAAATCAAAGTAGAAAAAAAATGGCTAGACACAACTCTCACCCACCCAACATCATCTTCTGAAATATATTGAATTTGCATCTTCTTTGGTCCTGTTTTCTTCTTTGTTATCTCTACACCCACATTCTGTGCTCTGTTCTTCTAAGAGTAGTTTCAGTTTCTCTGCTTAAGCTGCAGTCGGCTACTTCCTTGCTATGCCTATTGTCTTCCATCTGTTACCTAGAAACTTTTTATTTTTTAATCAGAGCCCACTCTGGCTCATTGTGGAAACATATTTTATCTTTCTCCCAATATAAATTTTATGCTTAAGGGAGCATAATGCTAATTTAAAATAGAAGCAAATKAAAAATTCWGCTTTTTAMAAAATCACACTAATACAYRACWRTCTWGGAAAACCCTAGWRGTGCTTTTCCAGTGTTAATAAGACRAAGGGTTTTGRTGGCAGCTGCAGTATTTRTAACTTGGTCCTGTTTCTCACTTGTAATTTGTCACTCTTCTTTCTTCCATGTGTTTGAAACTTGTATAAGGTTGAGCTCAGTTTGAGTTTTGACAAGTTTTATTTCATCTTTATGCTTTCTACTTCCAACATATATTATATTCTTTGGTGTTTGCTTGTATGGGGGTTTGTGTATATTCATTATTCCCAGTACCCTCTTCCAGCAGGTGATTGCCAAACATTCCTGCCATTTTAATAAAGGAAATTTTGCACCTTCGCTCTTTCATATTGTCAGTTCTTTATCTGATCTCTTTAATTTTGTSTGTTTTCCTTCCAAAAAAGAAAACTGTCACTGAAGATGTAGTTTTGTTTGTCTAGACTGTATTTAAATTATGGTGGTTCCTGTTTGCTYCTTACAGAGTTAATCCAGCTGATTAGTGTTTCTGTGGTGTCCTTGACATTTATCAAACTAAAATGTAAGGGTTTTGTTGGGTTGGGTTTTTTTAGGCTGATTTTGTATTTGATTAATAAAAAAGACATTTTGTTGAAGAATAGAGACTACCAAATTTAAAAGCATTTGGTTTCCTGTTATGCATGCGAAGTTAGTCTCACAGTATGTGATTTCATCTAGAACCTACTTTTCTAACAATATCAGCAATCTTTCTCTWTACATTCTCAATACAGGATCTCCCATTCTCATTGATCTTCTACATACAAAGTTTCCATTATTTCWGTAACAATAAATTGATTTTGTGTTTCTTGACAGCTTTGACATTTTGYTGTGTGGTTTCATTCCTTTTCCCAATAGCAAACAATGTAGCAGAGGCAGATTTTATAGAAAACTGTAGTAAATGGAGGCCATTCCTGTTCCCTGGCAAATAAGCCCTTCAGTGCTGTTTGCTTAATGGCTTCACTCTAAACTAAGTATTTGAATGTACCTATTGGGCTTGCAGGGAACATCAGAGCCTGAAAAGTGGTCAAACAACACATTTGCCAGCAGGAAATGCACTCTGCTCTGAAGGTAGAGGCGGAATAACTTGCTGTAATAAAAAGAAAAGGTCATTATGAAGAGAAGAACATGATGATCACATTTTGTTTGTAAATTTGTGATTTTTGATGTGCAGTGTAAAAAGAAAGAGAGGAACAAAAGAACTGGCAGCTGTTCCGCACTGGAAATGCAACTATTATTTTGTGCTCTTTCATCTAAATGAAATGAGGTTTGGAAATGAAAGAATAGATGATGAGGAGGAATCATTTAATGAAATGGAATTTTGGGGAACATTAGAAAAAATCTTTGATTTCCAATTTTATTAGTATTAATGGTGATCTTTTTTGAAAGCAAAAAGGAGTAGAGATAATTTACTCTGTTGGTGCCTATTGCTCTCTTCTGTGTTTTAAAGCTTTGTCTGTACCTGGATTTTACTTCCTTTACAGTGTTTGTGGCTACACATTTGCATGAGCTTTTTATTTTCACTACATTCAAAGGGCCTTTAATAGTGTTGACTTTTTTTGACTTTTGGAAGTTTTTCTTCAACAAGAATATGCTTGAAAATCTGTACAAATGCATTAAATCTCTGGAAAGGGARAGTGGCTGACCTTGTGATGTTTGTCCTGCATAACAGCCTGAGGTATGTTGATAGTAAAAATGAAAGAGGTAAGATTTCATCTTGAGAAGAACAGAGCAGGTGAGCATTGAGGCTTAAAATAACGCTAGGGAGGGAGAGGAGGGAACTCACTTCCAGAATCTGAGTGATGGAAGCAAGTAAAGAAACAGTTCAGAATCTGCCATGCATGTTTAGTTGTTTTAATATGTGGGGGKTTTTTTAAGTGAAGAAATTTCTTCAAACTTTTAGTTTTTAGAACATAGTTTGATTTCTCCTCTAGATCATCTAGTGCATAATGTGGTTTCATGTGAATCTGATCTTTTTGTTTACTCTGGCTTTCCTGGGGACCATAAATTCCAAATAAAATTTGTAAATGCTTTAATTAAGGAGTCTAAGAGCACAAAACTCAGGGAAAGTATGAGAATTTCAGGATTAGGTGTGTCTTTTGAAAAGTATATGAGTAACAGACAAGTCAAGGTGGGGAAAAGTAAAATTTAGAGCTAGAGCAAAAGGAAATGCTCCACAAAAAACAACATCAGCCTTTGGCAATGAGTAGGTAGTACAGTTCAAAGCTTTGGGGAAACACATATTGTCCTAGGTCTCTCAGGACTGTGTCTCTCAAAATGGAAATTCAAGCTAAACCAAGGAATTAGGTAATCAAATCCAACCTCTTGCCTCACCCCTTTGCTAAAGGTTTTTATYTCCTCAGAAGAGATAAAAAAATAAGTTATATGTCCACTTCTCAGTAGTGCCAAGTTAAACTGCTGTTAATCTAAATCTATGTTAGCATAATAAACTAGAGATACACTTCCATGTTCTACTACATTTGTCACAGGGGCAGTAACACTGAAATGAAAGACAGAGGAGACAACAGAGCAACCTATCAGTTGTTTCATTAAAAATTAATTAAGTTTTAAATTTTTAGTCATTGGTAGAGTTTATTTAATTTAGAACACAATAATTTGTATTGTTTTATTATARTGAGATAATTAAATGCATTTTGGAAGTCCATGGACTCATCACCTTCTTGGCACATCATGGTTAATATTTTTATATGATCTTTCTGCTGTAGATACACCTCTGACCACRTAAATATATGTGACTAACATCTTGGTAACCTTGGAATGCCCACATGCTTCTAAAAACTTTGTTGTGTGTCGGGCAGGTCTCTTTGTTGCCATGTTCCTAAYACTGTAAACCAGAACTTCTCACCTGGCCTGATACATGCCTCACTGGATTCTCTGGAGTATTTTGGGGAAGGGAAAGCATTTGCTGAAAGGCATRCTGTGCCAGCTGATATATTTCTTACCTAGTGTGTGAGGAACACTGTCTTACCTTGCAACACCTCTTGTCTTAAGAAATTGGACTAGGAAAAAAGTGTATTTAAAGTGTATGAAACCAKACAAGCCAGTTGCATATGTTTCCAGAAGGTGTATTGGCATGATACAAGAAAAGCACAAATCGTGAAAATCTATGAGGAAACTTTCCTGCTCTCTCCTTTCTTCAGCTGAGAATCATCAGTTTTCTTATAAATCTGAAAAGAATAAACCATATACATTCATTAAAGAAAAGCCATTTTATCAGAACATTTTCATTTTTATGGGAATTTTTTCATTCTAATAAACACCCTTTTATATACAGATGTCTTTGTTTTAGATAATGTGTTATCTCTTCTAGTTCAGACAGACATACAATTTCTTGTTAAAACACTTCYCTTTTTTTGTAACTCAGCATCTACAATTCACTAAGTAGTGTTTCACCCTAAATCTTAGTTTAGATATAGAATATCCTGACTTGAAACTGACCCATAAGAATCATCAAATCCATCAGCATATAAACACATATGCTTGATACAAACATCTCTTGGATTAAGGGTTTGTAGATTTGAGTGATTAGTTATTGTTTGGACAAGAACCAGAACTACAGAAGTTGACTGACTTGGASTGAAATCTAGTTCATGGTGATGGACTCCAAATACCTTTCCCTAAGTGCTGTAATATTGTGATGTGTTAGCATGGTGTACAACATGTGTAACTTCACTGTCATTCTGAAAAGGTGAAGTGAAGGGACATGAGCTGATTTCCACAGTTGATAGAGCCTGCACTATACAATAAAGATAAGTCCATTTTCCAAATTTCACTCTACATCTTCTGGTCCTCTCAGACCAGTATATTTTCCATCTTTCTYAGTGATAAGGTATTTGTAGCACGTTAAACAGAGAGAATTGAAAAAGATAAATTACAGTAATTGAATTTACTAAGAATTGCAACAGCAAATGCAGTGAGTGAATCATGCATTATGTTTATAAGCATAAGCACTGAAATTGTTTAGAGAAAGGACTGACATTAGTGACCATAAAGCTTAGGAAGACCCTTCCTCACATCCAAGTTTTCATATCCCTTCTGAAATGCAACATTACACTTGTTAAGTGCAAGCCAAGAGCAATTTTAAAAGATAAGGATTCTGGCCAAGGATGAGTGTTCATAAAAATGGTAACAGAATTTCTCAATATTCTTGAATCTTTCAGACTTATTGTTTTTAATTAATCCTTTGTGGTTTAATGAACCATTCTGAGCTAGAACTGTCAAAATCATGGAAAATTGATGGTGAAGCACTTATGCTCAAGATTTAGACTGCCAGTCAATTTAGATGAGGAAATGATGCAAGAGGAATGTGAATGCCTGTTATATGGGGAACTGGTTCCATTAGRCCGTGGTACCAGGCATGTGACACCGGTCTGGTTTCCACTGTGAGACACAGCAGTGCAAGAGGTGGTTTGCCAATTCAGATCCAATGTGAGAGGACAGTCTCAATTACCTGTGGAGACTGGAAGCACAGGAGACTGGAAGAATTATTGACTTACTGATTTCCCATAGCAGAGCTATCAGGATTGCAAGTTTTGCAACCTATGATTTGAGTGGCTAGAGCAAATGAGAAATGAAGACAGAAATGTAAGTCTGTACCACCCTAGACAGTTTGGGGATTTATTTTCTCCCCCTCTTCTGCTTGTTTTATTATGCTTTACYRTTCTTGTTTATGAAACTCTGATAGGATTCAAAATCCATGGTAGATACAATAAAAGCACATTCAGGGTAATAGTGGTAAATTCTTTAAAAAATTCAGTAGTGGTAGATAAAAAAAATCTGGATTTCACTTTCCTCTTGAACCTCCTTTTAGTATAAGCTAATTAAAATTATTTAGGGATGTTTGGCTCAGAATCACAATTTCAGTGTAAAACCATCTGTTATATTAAGATATGAATTGAATGAAACTTTGATGTTATGTATAKATTTATATGGTATTTCTTTTTATGGTCAGCATGAGTCAGGATGGAGAAGATTTAAGTTCCTTTGTGTTTCACCCAATTTATTTATGTGATAGCATGTAGGTAAGTTTACCAGTACATATTCCCATTTTGCCTTCCCATTCCTATATAGTACTGGGACGGAAGCTGAAGCAATATTCCTTCTCCCATCTTTTAAGGGTTTACTTTTATTACTTTTATATGAGAGCTAATACTACTTTTAATTTTCCTACACTTYCTGAATGTGTTTACACTCTTTGGCTTATACTCCATTGTCTAAGAATAAAAATGCTTGTGGATTAAAATTTGAACTGAGTATTGAAAGTGTTATTAAATGTAAATATTAGGAATTGAAGTAAAGAACAGTATAGATATGTAAAAGACACACACTCCCCTGCCCCCGTTTCTTCAGCAGGGCTGTCAAAGGGAGGTGCATTTCTTTCTCATTAGTAGCTATACAAATTAACCAGACTAAAGTTGTCCATTTTGCTTGAACTACCACCAGAATTAAAATGAATAAGATTTAATTTTTATTAATTGATTTTTTTAATTAAGTCAGCAAGAACAAAAGTGTTACCTGGTTTTGTCAAGGCAATATGTGAGTCACTAATGTTGACTTTTAACAAAGCCTTGAAAACTTTTGGGCTTGAAGAGAAGAGAATACCCATCCCATAGTTGCATGTTGCCTTTAATGCAGGGAAGTTTCAGTGCTCAGTAAGTGAAATACAAAGGCAGAAAAAAATCCTGTTGGATTAAGCACATTCTGATTATCTTGCTGCTAATTTGGTAGTCTCTATAGTTCTATTTTTTGCTGTATGTAAGTCAATATTTAAGACAGGAAAATAAGTTTTAAAATGACATTTTTAAAGAACAAATTCTCCTTTAGGGTGAAGCATCACAACCACAACCCTTGGAATTTAGGTGTGGGTTCGTTTGGATTTTTTAAAGTATTATTTTTGGTTTTCAGATTTATTTTTTTTTTTGTGAGTTTGATATTGTAGTTGGCTTCAAGCAGGTTAAAACAGAGATTATTAGCCAAATTTGTATGGACAATTTGAAGAGAATACAGAGGTGAGATTATGGCTTGCTTAATTTCAGAGTTCATTATGACTGTATGGTATGATTCTAATCACTAGCAGAGAACAAAACTAGAATAAAGAAGCTGTTATCTAAATTGAGAGGGTTTTGAGTTATTAATTTCAAAACAGTTCACCATGGTTCTAGTAAATACAAGTTAAATTTTTATTAGAATATTCAAAACTGTGCATGTGAGTAATTTTATTAGGTTTGAAATACTACATTTGAAAAGTTTTTCAGTCTATTGAAGAGAGTTCTACCAATCAGGCTCCAAAATCAGACATATTTAAGGAATCACAAAGATATGAAAGACTRTTGAATCGTGTATTGTGGTATACTGTAATATCTATAGTGAGAATTTTTAAGATATATAAAATTTATCTTGAGTGGAAACAAATGAGGAAAGATTGTGCTATGCTTTGTTTTCTTTCCAATTAATYAAGTTTTTCAAATAAATGMTCAGATCATTAGCCAAAACCTCATTAGTTTATTTATGAATCTGTAGTGAAATGAAAGCATGTACGTTCATTTCATTAGGAACTCATTCTAGGCTAATTCTACTTAATAGCAGCTTAATTTGGGCTAGTCAGTAAGGGATGTTAATAAATGATTTGGCATATATGTGTGAACTTTTCCTACAAGGTAAGTATCTGTACTCATTTTTGTCAAGTATAAAGGGCGTTTAAAGAGCATGGTTACCATATGTCAAACATATCTGAATAGATTCTGAATAGTGAATTCTATTAAACTACATCTCTGGTGTTACTCTAGCCCTGACATTTTCAGGCAATTTAAGTGTTACAGTTTGCCAGCATATTAATGTATTTTTGTAAATGGAAGGGAACTCAACTATATGTGAAGTTTACATTTTAATATTTTGCTAAACATAAAAAGTATCTGTTCTCAAAAATAGAAGAATAAAAGCTGCTTAGTTTTGATTATATATAGCAATAGTTCTTATTCTGATTTATCCCTACCATATTATATTTTTGTATAAAAAGCATAGCAGAACAAATGCAAGTAATTGTTTATAATGTAGTTATAATTAAAAAAAAACAAGTTTTTTTTTTTGTTTGTTTGTTTTTTGTTTTTTAAATTGCTTTGGAGGAATGCATTACCTTCAAAATATGCACAGATCAGTATAAGAGAAATTATTAGGAGGCCAGCCAGTACTGAGGGGAAAGGCACCATGTTGTTAAAATATTCACTGTTTCAGTGCTTGGGGAAATATGCAGATAAATGTTGATTTCCCAACCAAGTGACTAATTTGCTCTTCAGTGTGCAAAATGGTTCATASGTTGACATTGTGAATTTTCCCTATACCAGAGTCTTGAATGAACATAACTTGCCRCAGTAGCTGTCATAAAATCATATTGTATCTGACCTTTGCATTTATCGATTTCTTCTGTTTTCTTTTTTGTTTGTTCATTTTTGCAATCCCAAGAAAGAGGACTTGTGTTGAAAAACATGACTGGGACAACCATAAGAGGCTCAGGGAGAAAAAAGGGAGCAGAGCTTTAACAAGTGGATTCATGCAGCCAATATTWAAACACTATTCAGTTGTTCATTTTGGGGGGTGCAAATTTACAGGTCCCATGTAGTTTCCAGTTCAGAACCATTACCAACCTTGTAACCATTTCTGTCTGCGTTCATAATAAATTTGCAACAGATCCTGCATCCTGTTAATTTGAAAATTGTTTTATTTGCTATTTAGAAAAGGTAGGGGGAAAAAATAGCAAGCATCTCTTATAAAAATTAAAATGTAAAGCTTATCAGGGCAACATATCTTCAGAGATTACCTGGTATATTTTGTTACGATGATGGCAGCAAAAGCAGTCTGCTGAGTGTTAACACTTGGCAGTCCATCACACTTATTTCTGTGCCAGAATGGCTGACAAAGGAGGAAGGGTGTTCTATTGTCTGTTATCTGTATCAATAACCTCTGGCAGCCCTTGTGGTTTATCAAATAATATTGGTTTCTTAATATCCAAAGTTAACTTRGAAGAGTGTTCACATCCACTTCCTGAATTAGGTTTTTGTTTCTTTTTAAGTTCCAGGAAGCTTCATTGTAAAYCTCTCTGTCTGTTCCATAGAGAAACCATCCTCCCTTTGCTGCACTTGAACTTTACTGACTTTAAATGCTGCCTTATAGACCTTCCACATTGTTGCAGTGTCATAATACACCTCTTTTAAAGTCTTAACTTCCTGTAAGCCTTTGCTGCTGAGGAAATAAACAACTGTCAGCGAACTTCTCTGAGCCCTCCMATGAGTTGGAAGGCTGGTTCATTCTGTTTACAGTGCATGGCATGGCACGGCATGTTATGCTCCAGAGTGGTTGAGCAGTGCAGAAAAAAGCAATTCTCCTTGCTTCAGCTGTGTTATATTTGTACAGCCTATCTCTCTGCTGGGAGAGAGACAGCCCTTCTTTCCCTTTAATATGATTGATTTTTGACTTGACCTCATTTAGACTTGTACCATCCACATCCTGTGGCAGAGTTCCACAACTTAATTTTGAGTTGTWTGAAAAGCAAACCCTTTACCTTGTTTTCATGCTCTCCCTGTTTTATGTCATTTCRTGTCCTTTGGATCCTGTATTTTGAGAAACTGAAAACTCTTTATTCATCCCCACATCACTCTGTTCTAATTCTCATTGACAGTGAATTTTCCTAAYGGAAAATTCCTGGTTTATACAGTAACTCTGTTCAGAAATTCTCATATGTATCRTTGTCCTTACACACCTTATAATTTTGCATATTGTGACATTTTTGCATATTGTGAAATCCTATTCTCAGGATTTTGGTTTTGTTATCCTGAGTGA
This sequence comes from Malurus melanocephalus, assembly GCF_030028575.1. NCBI lineage: Eukaryota > Metazoa > Chordata > Aves > Passeriformes > Maluridae > Malurus > Malurus melanocephalus. The sequence continues at coordinate 1,265,224 of NW_026623341.1, read as the reverse complement.
GTAATGCAGGAAACATTGAGCCTCTTAAATACATTGAAGACCACAGACTCTAATACAGATTTSCAGAGAGGGTTTTAGGGGCTCTCCATATTGAGAACCCTCACCATTAATTTGCAATTTTTCTGCTTCTGTTTTAGCCATTCTCTTAATTTATTTAAGGCCTTCCTTGTCATCCCAGGGTGACTGAGTTACTTTAGAATCTTTTAGCACAGAAACTTGTTAAAATCCATTGAAAATCAAAGGCTGTGTGCCAAGACATTCTTTTTCACAGTCCGTGTTCCTCTTGTGAGTTACAATTTCCTTTTTCAGAAACCATCTCAACTATTCCCCAGTACATTACGTTCATTTAAATATCTGTTAATTCTGTTCTTCAGTGTAATTCCTAATCTTGTAATTCGTAATGTGTAATTCCAAGTTTGTCTTGAATGGAATTGGGACTTACTGTTTTCTAGTTTGAGGTGTGTCCTTGCATGCCCTAGTTTTTTTCCCCTTTTTCAAAATCATAAAAAGCAAAAAACTCAAACACTCCTCCCCTCCCCCCAAAAATCCATATCTACCATTCCCATGGTTTGGATGATATTTTAAGTGATGACCATGGTAATTTCCCATAGGAATCCCAAGCAAACACTATTTGATCTTTCTCTTTTTTTGCCACTTTTGTTCACTTTTTAGGATTTTTAGAAAATCTAAAGTTCCCAGTAATTCAGTTTGAGAGAGGTCTCTGATGTACCCCAACAAAAAAGGGGTTCTGTCATGGGAACCTCCCAGTACTAGTCTTCATTAAATTTTGATTTGGTGAGTCATTTACATTTCCTACTAGAGCCTTGTCTCATTGAACATTCCCTTTATACTTAGATGGTCTATTATTCCTGAAGCCTTTTTGGCAGGCTTAATGCTCCTGTTGGGTTTAAAAAAGCATTTAATGCTCGTCATTATGCTTTCAGCAAACTGTTCCTCAAGATATTTTTATTTTTCTTTCTGCAAGGATCTAAACCYGACTTCCTGTTCAGTGTTAGAAATGGGTCCTTGGCAGTGCATGACAATTTACTGTTCTCTGTGTTTTCAGTGCCCCTGCAGTGATTCCCATTTTTAGGAGCTCCTTAGGCATCTCTGAAACATGATTAATGATACTAGAAATCTTTTGAGCAGAGAAGTAGTAAACTTACAAATTTCAAAGCTTCCCTGTTTGCCATTCYCCATGACCTTTATTCCTCCATAAAAAAAAAAGAAAAAAATTAATACCTTTCACCATAGCTGTTTTGCCATCTGCATATCCCAATCTCATGGTTTTTTTCTTCTGCATTCATTAAGTTTACTTTTAAGTCAGTACTGCTAATATTGTGTGTTTTTTTCAGTAGAATTTAATTAGAGAAAAAACGGCAACCAGGAGGGTGTTTTAGGAGTAGGTAGAATTATGCTACAAATATTTTCATAAACTGAATTACTTTTAAAATTTATCACARTGAGAACAAGCAAAAGAACTCTGTGCATTTTTTCCTTTGTAGATTTCCGGACCAGTCTACAATTTCACTGGCTGTATAAAAGTCGTAGAAATCAATAATGTGGGACCTTTCAGCTTCTCTAACGCTGTGGGAAGAAGTAATGTTGACAATTGCAGGTAAACTGCCCTCTATGCCTTTACAAATCAGAAGAAATTGTTTGTGCTGATTTTGCTTTCTTCCTTACATGCGGTGACCATTTTAGATAATTTCAATTATGGTTA
>NW_026623341.1:1259011-1263411 GCF_030028575.1 Malurus melanocephalus | reverse complement strand
TTTTTTTTATGGAAGATTGGGGTTTTTTGCAGAGTAGTTCAATTAAGTTTGACAGCTTATTTAGAGTGAGTTGTCACCACCTGAATGCTGAAGCAGTGTACTAAGAAAGATGATCTGCCAAAAAATACAGGAATGGGAAGTGGGTAGATGTGCTTGTTGTGTTTTACTCATGATTTTGGGACTWCCATTAATCTTGTTGTGAATATGGATGACTTGGTGCCACATTTACTATGCAAGAGATTGTGAAAAAAGCTGGAAAGCATTGTTTCTGAATATATTGAAAAACCCCAGTGGATTTCCGTTTTGCATATTCACACTGCTGTTGGTCATGCATTGATTAAAATAAAAGGCTCTACAGGGGCCAGGGTGTACATTAGGATTCTATTCTGGAATATCATATGTTTGAACATGGAAAAGTGGAAAGCGAAAGAAAACAGAGGTAAATCGCATTTGTAGATAATAAAGTCTTCCAGAACAGAATATCATTTCTGTCATAGGATGTCCTTGATTCCTGGAGAACATAATATATGGTATTTTACATATGGCTTTTTTTCCCCCCTAAAATTTACAGAATATTTAAAGTAATGCTCATGTGCCTGCCTAAACAGTATTTTAGAAATCTGGTGGTAACCTGCTAGATTATGAATTAAAAATTCATGASATCTGAATTCTGCACTCACCTCCACTACTAACCCCTTAATGAACCTAAACACATCCCACTCAAAGTTCAAAGGAACTACCTGCCCAAAGTCCTAGGCATCTAAGGTTTTGCCAGTAAATCTTTGAACACAAAGTTTAGTTTGTTAYACCTGCACAGACCTGCCACCATTTTTATTTAGAACACAGCTCAGTRTCATCTGATTGTCCAAACTTGATGAAGAAATAAATCTTTGCACCCTTTAAATTCCCCAAAACATTTAGTTTCAAACATGTTTTCTAAGTTCATTTAACAAATGGTTGTGGATCTAAATCTTTCACAAAATAGAAYACCCTGTCCTCTGTTGTGATAAACTCCAGATTAGAAAGAAGCAATGTCTCCTCTCTGGTCTTCCTGCACRGTTTCATTTTTTCAGTCAGAAGTATGGTGTCCTTCAAAATGAGGACATACACTCTTGTCTGTGAACTATGCCTCTGTGCAAGACAGAAATTTGTAAGGTTGAAAGCAAGTGAGGAAGCTACTTCTTGTCTTTTATTCAGGCATTAACTTAGGTGGAAAAAATCTTGACTTCAAGGGATATTTATACATTAGAAATTAAGTAATCACGGTGAAAAAAGAATCATAAACCACCTCTGGTGTCTCCTCTAATTATTAGATTAGGAAATTGTTCTCATTTTGCATATGCATTAGAGCTTTGATGTCCCACATTCTAGGCAAGAGGTAGTTCTGTTTTTTAAACTACTAGATAAAAGCAGGATAACTTAAAATTCAGGACTGTTGCCATCTTTTCTACTTTCTTTCATCTTACTTAACAATGCTTTCACTGATACAAGTGCTTACATCCTTGAGCTTTTTGACCCCATTCTTTTTTACTTTTTTTTTTTTCTATTGAACAGTTTATATAACCATTCCATTAACTATCAATAGCCTGCAAGAAACAAAAATACCAATGAGACAGCTTTGTCCAGTCTGTGTACGTAACATAAAGAGAAACATAGACAGGAAGGAAGTGCCTTGTAAAAAATTGTCTTTGTTCCTTTTAAATTTTTATTAGTATAGAATGCTACATTGTCTGTGATATGATAACCTATATAATTATATACCAAAATTTATTGCATTTTATACTGATTCTGATACTTCCCTTTATAGTTACTTTGAACACAAATATGGCTTACATGGTGTAATATAGACATTCAGGACTGYTTTATTTGAATCAGAACTCAGCGATTACAGTCTGGTACTGCTTCTTGCAAATACTTATTGTGCATATGTTATTGATTAGGTGAGAATGATTTTTTGTGTTTTATAATGAACTGTGGATATAGTCTCATACATAAAAGGGGATTGGAAGAATGTTGGGCCTTCTCAATCCTCTGTGCTAAGCAACATATTCCTTTTACCACCCTGCTTCTTCAGAATGCTGCAAATGAGCCTAACAGTGTCCAGCCCCATGCAGTCCACACAGACATGGCACCATGTAATCACAGTAATTCCTGTCTGTGAAAAGCTGAATTTCAACAATGGAAATTATTGTAATTAGTYTGTTGAAATTCAGAGTAATTTCAACAGGTAATTGAAATTATTCTGAATATCTCTTGGTGGGGAGGGAAATACATAGGAATGGACTACGTGGAAGCCTGGCAAACATTCTCCTTGCTCATTCCTGCCCTGTGACACGTGAATTTTATAGCTGGCAGCTAACGTCGTTTGCTTTCCCTATTAGGTATAACCCACATTCATCTTGACATCATCGGTCCTTAGATGTAGTCTGCTTCCCTGAAAGCACCTAGAAAGCTCAGCTGTCATCCCTCTTTTGCCAGACAGGCTTCTGGAGGAAATGGATTTGTTTTGAGAAGGAAGGAGAAAGTGATTGAAGGAAGTCATTTAAATATATGCTTTGCAAATATGAGTARCTAGTGAATACTAGAAAGCCAGGTGTACCTTATATTGTATTTTCAGAATTCATAYGGTTCTGTAGATGCAGTATTGCTACAGTTGGAGTTGCCTAATAGCAGCAGAGAGCTCTGCAGTGTGGCAGACAAAGCAATCCRATTTCTTCCTGCAAGAGTATCCCAGGATTTGTCACTCAGTGGTGCTMATTGTTTCTGGTTTTGCTGTGGTAGTTTTTCTTTAACTGACATACTTATCATCACCTATTTGTGGACTTCCAAACCCTTTGAACATCCCGCTTTTGCATATTTATCATACTATAGTGGCATTCATTTACTCTGTTAGGTTTTTTCCTCCTTGGTGCTCCAGCTGCAGCTGCATGGATTACTTCATTATTGTGGACATGGTGACRCTTCTTGAAATATATGGGTTTGTGAGCAAAGTTTAAGCTTATGATTTTTTAATAGGCTTGAAATTTACTCAAATGTGTTCTGCTGTCTTTTTAACTGAATCTATTCAAATTTTAAAGTACCAAAAGAATGATCTAATATGTGCAAGGAACATAGGGAGCTTTCAAAAACGTATTTTAGAGATAGTTAATTAACCTTTAAAAAATATTGACATCACAACTTCAGGACAAGACAGTACCTTTCATAGGATATTATAAACTGTGCRTTCCTTATCTCAGAATTTACATTACTGCTTAAAAATACTCAGAATTAAGAAATGTATAAAATTGCACCACAATATTAGTTTCACTGGCATACATATCTGACTATCCATGGTATAAAATGCCCTAAATATATTAGGGCAAGAATGCTATTTGTACCTTTAAAATTCATTGTTTTAAATGCAAATTTAAAGGGAGAGAGAATTATTTTAACTGGGTAGAACTAAATTGGAGATGGGGGCAACATGGAAATTGCCTTTCATGTCATTTTGGAAGCAGGTGTTAAATTCTGCTTAAATTCAAGAAGCTGATTGATACCRGCAATGCCAGGAAATTGGAAAAGATCAAAGACCAAAAAATTGTAGCAATCCTTATCCTGCTGAAAAATGCAGGATTTCTGTGCCTGCTCAGAAACACTGAGGTTTCAGACACGAGTCTTTAACTCAGTTAATCTGTCCCAGATCCTTCTGCTATTCATGTGCATCATTGTTTAAGCATGAAGTTCAGAAGTACACTATTACATGATCCCACCAGGACAGAGAACAGGTAGGAGGGTTGTACTGCACCAAGAGTGCATCAAAACTTCGTGCCATTAAATGTAACCGAGGTTAGGAAACAGGAAACAGAATAATTTTATGGGCAGGGGAATGAGTTTGAGAGCAAACTGGCAGCCATAAAATACTCTGAGCTCTGCAGCTTTGGCTTTCAGGAAAGGCTGTAACGGAACTGTATCAATTAGCAAAGGTAAGCCTCCAACAGGTCGTTTTCTAGAATTATGCTACCTGTCTTAGTGTTTTGAATATACAGGCAATTTTGAAATTTAGATTATCTAATGAMAAATAGTAATGGTAGAAGGACAATTGAAAATAACATATCTCTGATAACATTTTTAAAGAAATTAAATAWCTTTTTCCTTCTTCTGAAGCAAGGAGGATACTTGTGTTAATGCAATATAAATCTTCTTTAAATGTTTCAGAAAATGTTACTGGAATAGATTTGCAGGATAAATGACTATCACTTCCAGAGATAGTTCAGATGACAGATATAAATGAAGCTTTGAGTCCCAGTATTAAAAGCTGGTGTTTACTGCAGTTTGTTTCTGTTTTAGTGTCTGGGAGCTTTGACTGCTATATATTGCTTTAAGAGTTTACTGTAACAGTWTACTGCACATACTAAATTCAA
>NW_026623341.1:1241358-1258923 GCF_030028575.1 Malurus melanocephalus | reverse complement strand
GAAACAGCAAAACACTGTTTACTCTTTCCTAAAAGAAGTCTTATTGATGGATGCAAATGTACACGAGTGAATTGGACTCTCAGAAAGGAGCTAATAAGCTAAGTTCTTCATTACTGCCCACTGGACAGATTTTAAGTGGACTTTTTTAAAGCTTTTACTTTCCAATTAATTTATCTTAATTTATCTTAATGTGTGTTTTCCAGGCTGAAACCRAGCTTTATTTTAGCAAAGGCTCTGATTGATATTTGCATTCTGGAAAGAGGCTCTTGAAAGTGCATTACCCAAGTTCCATTCCATCAAGAGGACTGATGGGTTTCCTAATGCAGGGCAATTTTCTCAGGAGCTATGTAATATATTTTGGAGAGCTCTACATGTTTTCAGTAAGCCCTCAGTTCCACTTTCCCCTCACTCATGCACTTTCCAACAAGCTCTAAATCCCCTTCCTCATGTGTGAATACTCCCTTTTCCATTCTGCAGTTTTCTGTGATATTTTTACAAGCATCCTCACAAACCCCAACACCTTTGTGAAGTCAGTCTCCTGTGGAATTTCTCAGCATTTTTTCCATTGTGGAACTTCCTGTTTTTCAGTATATTATAAAACATCACAACTCAGAGCATCTGACACCAGGCATCTGAAGGTGCTCGGCTTCTGTCTTTGGAATGAACTGCATACTTTAAAAAGGGTAAAGTTCATCTGCTGAAAGTTATTTTTCAGCCAGTTGAGAAAGTCCTGCTTTTACCATTCCATTTTTGAAGGAAAGTGTTTATGCATACTGTATGTTAGAGTTCATCCTAAGAGTACGGTCAGTGACTCTTACCGRTCATGACTCAAATAAGCTTAAACAGTTTCTTCATTTGAATTCCCCTGAACTGAAAAATTTAGTCAGTCAAACATACAAGCTGGCTCAAAACCAAAAGTGAAATCACAGAGTTCCAAGCCTAAGCTCCTCTGCCCATTTACATCTTAGTTTATGAATAAATGCAAGATCCTATTAAAAGCATTGAGCTTCCGTTATGTGTGAGAGACTACCAGTTATATTCTTATATCCCAACATCTCAGTTCTTACATTTGCTGTGTTTGTATTTTCTCTTTAGCAGTTTAAASTTATGTGCCTAATTCTGAAACACACACAAAAAAAATGACAATAAAGAATATACAGTACCCACTGACACTGTAGAAGAAAATTATTAAATGAAGGATACTAACACTACTTAATTTTATTTATTCAACAAATTTTGTGAGTTTTCTCTCATTCAGTCATGGAGATTGGACTTAATGTTTCTGAAATACAGAACTGGAGATAAAGYTTTAGAAATATCATTAATTTGTATTCACCACATACATGATGCTTGATATTACATTAATAACATTTCTGTACAATTCWAACATAGAGACTGATAACAAGAATTTGGTCTTTATGCATTTATGTTATTATTTTTTTCTCTCTAATCTGTTGCTTTTGCTGGCTGATAAACTTTTCTGTCTGATGGTAATTGTCCCTTACTCATTTTCCAGGGCCTAGATTGCTTTCATATGCTTTCATCCTCTTTACTTAATTTGCCCTCCTTGCTTTCCCTCATATTTTTCATTTGTCGCAATACTTTCCTTTGTGAGTTTTGCTGTCCTGTACAATTTCCTTTCTGCTCTCTGTGCATACATGAATTCTATTTTTCTGTTACCTTTTGTTTCTCTTCTGGCATTCCTGTTCAGATAATGACTTTTCAGTGATAGACTTCAGTGTTTAAAAAGAAAAAAAAAAAGAAAGAAAGAAAGAAAGAAAGAAGTGACAGATGTAATCTTTCCTAGTGTTATAAATTCTCAAAATCACTGTAAAATATTGTACAAGCCCTTTATCTCAATCTTTTGAAGTATTCTGTAAAAATTGTTTCTAAAGAATATTAGCTAAATCCATGTGTCAAGTATATGCAGGTGAGATAATCTGTGTTTGTAAACATTACATTGCTCTGCTTGTTTCTGGAAAAGATGGTCTCTCATCAGCAAACCACATAACTATTATTAACCTTCCTTGCAAAAGCTCTCTGTTTCTAGATTAATAATAGCATTTGGTGATGTTTATCTTGACCTTATTTATCCCTCTGTAACTTTAGGCATGTGCTTTATACCAAGAGAAGATTGTTTCTTAATTCTGTCAACAGAATTCAGTCACAGTCACTGTCTGTGTGTGTCCGTAATGAACAATTGTAATGAGATTGTGATTCCTGCTGGAATTGCCAGGTACTTGCATGTAAACTAATAAGACAGCTCATAAGGATACCACACATTTTTTCTTTCATTTTTATCAAGGAAGCATTTGCAAGTATACATGGTAATGTATGCATACAATGCTGAAGTATGAGACAGTGTGTTACTGAAAATAAATAATATCTCAGTTAAATATTTTGTAAAATGTGCTGACACAGTAATGAAAAAGGAAGGGTTTTTTATGAAATTATCTTTCTATTACTGCTCATGTGTACTTCATTATTTTATAAGGTATTGATTTCATGTGCTAAAAAAAAGGCACCATTGCTAGGGTGGTTTTGCACTCAAGTACATCTTAGGATTTATTTTTGTTCATTTACATAATATTTGGTATCTCTAGTTACTGGTGATTCTTACTCTAGATTACTAAATTTACTTATGGGATTTATAAAACTTCTTTCATCTCAAATGCTTTACCATTGTATATGAATGGATCCCTTCATGCATCACAGAATCACAGAGTCACAGAAACACAGGATGGGTGAGGCTGGGAGGGACCACAGCGGGTCACTTTCAGCAGAACACTCATATTATAGAGCTGAATTTGTTCACAGAACTACACCCAGCTCTGGGGTCTTTCTAGCACAAGAAAGACCGGGATCCATTGGAGCAAATCCAGAGGAGCCCATTAAGTTGATCAGGACTGGAGCACCTCTACTATGAAGACAAATTGAGAGAGTTGGGGCTGTTCAGCCTGGAGAAGGGAAGGCTCTGGGGTGACCTTATAGGAACTTCCAGAACCTGAAGGGTTCTTCCAAGGAGGCTGGAGAGGGACTTTTTATGAGGGCAGGTAGTGATAAGAAAAGAGGGTATGGATTTAAACTGGAGGGTACATTTAGATTAGGTGTTAGGAAAAAAATATTTTCTGTGAGGGTGGTGAGGCACTGGAATAGGTTGCTCAGAGAAGCTGTGGAGGTCCCATGTCTGGAATTTTTCAAGGCCAGGTTTAGCTGGGCTTTGTGCTGCCTGGTCTAGTGGGAGATGACCTGGCCAATGTCCAGGGAGTGTTGAAACTAGCTGATCTTTAAGATCCTTTTCAACCCAAATCCTTCCACTACTGATTCTAACAACTTTAGGAAGGAGAAATATGTGTTAAAAATTTCTGTTGCAGCAGGGGTCTTTATCTGCTGTGGCCTCTTTACATTGAGTGGTAGATTCAAACCTCCACAAACTGTGATTGGTGTATAAAGTTGCTGTGTCCATCTAAAGCACATTCATAAAGCATGGGAAGGAGAGAGATTGCTTGTCAGATGCGTGTTCTGTAGGTCATCACAGGTTTTTACCCAGCAGATAAGAGTTCAGGATGTGACAGAGCTCAGTGGGCAAGCTTGGGTTCTAGGAGGCATTACAGTCCAAAGGACAACACAGTCAATTCTCACTTGGAGTTCCCTCACTGTCAGGACTGATCAGAATTAGAGGGCTTCTGAGATAATTTAAAAGCCTTACTCTAATCTTTCAGCCTTTCTTGCCTGTAGATTATATGGCTATTTAATGGTTGGAAAGGTGTAGGATTTCAGCTATATATTTTTAGCTCCAGCAAAGGAGAAATTTTACATCAAAGAATCATAGTTCCAGGAACACTGCAAGTTGGATTGTTCTAGCTTATCAACAGTGTTCATTTTCTTTTGCCAAATTGCTCTGAATATTTTTATTTCCTTGGAAATTCGGTCATCCAAACAAGCACTGTGATTGAACATTATTAGCTTTTGAAATTTAAAAGCATAAAAAAGCACAAGAAAATACATTTTAAAGATCTTTGATAAAGGCTCTCTTTCTTCATTAATTAATGTAACTTTTTCATTTTACATTTCAGCATAGTTTCCTCCAAAAACAAAATAACATCATTATTATAAAAATAAAAAACATTTCATAGAACTAAAAAAACAAAGGTTGAGAACATACCAACATTCCTGTAAAACTTGCCCAGACTCACAGAAGCTAAAATGAAAGCCATTTTTCAAAGTTTAAAATTTTACTGCATATGTTTTTCATGGCATTAATAATATTGTGTCTCACAGCCATTGAAATACTCAGTGGAAACTTWACCCTAATTCTTAAGAAAAATTATCTTAGTGACACAAGACATCAAGTGGTATGGTTCAGTAGCTTCCTGAAATAATCACTTGGGCTTCTAGCCAGACAGGTATGTGAATAATAAAATCCTTTTCTTCTACTCTCTTAGAATAGAAAAAATAATCTCAATTTTGTTCTGTCCATCTAAAACTTGATTTTAAAGATGGATGCATGTATAGTTTGACAAAATTTTGCTTTAAGAATATTTCCCTTAATATCTTGTCTTACATCTATTATGAGCAATGGTTAAGAAAAGCTAAGTATATAAGATGAGTTGCCTAAAAACATTGAAATGGTAAAAGAAATTATCTTGCATGCTTTCTCTATTGAACTACAGTCACACTTAAATTTACTGCTGCCATTTGCTGTCATTCCAATTACAGAAACCTGGAAATAGAAACGAAGTGTTTTGTTATATACTCAGAAATAATTAAACTTTGGAGCAGGTTTCCATGACTTCCAATTTATGTGCAGAAAGTGCCTCGTAATGGAGCTGTAGTTGCTCCTGTTATTGTATCAGACTGCATTGTGAAGAGAGGCATATTAGAGAGAATAAGTGAGAATGAAAGTCACACTGAAAGAAATAATTTGCCTACTGGAAACTTGAATTGGTATAATACTTTCTCTTCAACTTTTGAATTTTATAGAGAAGTAATAAGAAATCTTCAGAGCTGCCTTCAACTGCTAACAGCCACAATGTAAAAAGTTTGGAAGTTCAGTTTTATTCTGTCTGGCAGCTTTCTGCAGGCATCCATTCTACGTCCTTCACTGTGCCAGTGAATGGACCACAGACCTCGTGACTTTTGAAGTATTTGTGGGTTTGTAAAAACCTCATTGAAAAAAACTAAAAGTGAAACAATCAGTATCATAAAACCTTGTATGATTTTATAGAAAATAAAATCTATCACAAATAATATACTACTTTTTGAAAAATATTTCATGTATTACAAAGACTGAGCTTCTCTTTGGCAGAGCGCTTTTTGCAACAACAGTTCGTTTGAAATCTAAAAATCATCAGGAATGAAAAGTTTTAAAACAGGGKTTTTTTAAAAGATATCTCTTATATTCTTGAGATCAAAAATATGTTATTTACAATGTTATGTATTGTAAACCTAGAAATCAAATTTTGATACATTAACATGCAATTAGCTTAATAAAAGGTATTTAAATTAAAATAAAGCTCATCTAAAATTGCTCAAACATTACAGCTAAAGTTGAAAAGCCTGAAACAAGACAATATTAGCAATTTTTCTGAAATTAACTTTGTACAAATCTTCATATTTGAACTATTTTAAACAGGCCAAACCACAAAGRCAGAGCAATATCCTGAAGAGTTAAATTCAGTTAATTAGGCAAGCAACTCAATGTAAGCTTCTGGAGCAAAATTATAAATGTGATTTTGGTGTGTCTGAGCAAGAAAGGAGGAAGGCAATTTAATTTCTGTGTACACTATTGATTGGGATATTGGTTGTACTGTATTTCATTGTGTCCTGGTGTGCAGTGCAGCAGAACCTAAAACCATAAAAGATATAAAACCATGAAAGATAACGTTTAAAAACCCTCAAAGAAATTGGTGATATTTTTTATAAAAAGGCAAGATACTTTGGTAATTCGGTCTTTYGGGTTTTTTTGCTAAATTATGACTGTGGGGATCGTGGTGTATACAAAGGTAGCACATATGTTRAATGAGAAACACAGGGTGCAGAGGAGATTTCTTTAGCTCAGCAGAGACCAATGTGTTAGAACCAACAGCTGAAAGRTGTAACCAGAAGGTCTGCATTGGTAATAACCCCCCAAAACAGCTATTTATACAGTAGTATAAATAATGAWTACAATTGTACCAATAATGGTACAAAATACCAATTGAAGTGGTGGCTTCTTCGTGTGAGTTTAAATTACATTTTATGTCTTTCTAGAAATGGTTCTCTAGGCAGCCATGACTTAGCACAGTTGTATAGGAAATGCTAAGACCTGGGATGAATAGAAGAGATGGAACTCCAATGTAACCTGCATTAAAAAAAAAAAAAAAGTTATTATGTGCAGAAAGTGATTAAAGAATAACTAAGCAGTAAAGAATAAATGCAAAACACAAGATGCAGACATGGTTGAATATCTGCTGTCTGTTGCTGAGTCATAATTRTCTTATATTCTTATTATCAGGAAATCTGCATCTTAGATGCAATCACCTAGCTCTATGATATATTAAATAAATGGAAATAATATGTAATTATTTCTTATAAAATGCTATTATTTCTTATTGTAATACATTCTTAAATCATTTGATGAATCAGATAGTATATGTATTGGCTGATGAATATATGAGGAAGTTATTATCTAGAGTGAATAAATGGACTTCTCTGGAGAGCTGCTAAACAGAATTTTATTTTCTGTGGAGGATAGGGATTATTTGTTTAAGGTTGCAATATTAAGTAATGCAAGACTAGAAAGATATATCATCCTTCAAAGGACCTTGGTTGTAAAGTTAAGGAAAGAGTCTTATCCCTACAACCACTTGCTGCAGCAGAAAAGCAAATGAACTAACCAGTAAAAAAAACCATGAATTTCCCTCCAAAATTCATTTAAATATTTTACAATGACTTAATTTCCCAAGACCTAAATTGATTATAAATGGTTTATGTGTTTTTTTTCTGAATCTGTAACCTGCAGAACTCTTAAATCATATCCTGTCTGAATCTTGCTCTGCAGCACTGTAGATTAACAGTGCATCAGTGCCCCCTGCAGCCTTGAAACACTAGTATAACAGTTAAAAAAAAAAACCCAACGCTATTGATCTTTGTTGAAATAACTATTCAGAAAAAAAAAGAACAGGTTTAAATCCTGTTGTATCCTTTCCTTTTTATTCCTTCCTTCTTTAAAAGTGAAATTGCAGGTCTTGGGTAAAGAAAAAAATTCTTCAGAAATGTAACCTAAATTTCAAGACAGACCTTGATATATTTGTGAGAATAAAAAGTCTTTTTTTTTTACCGTCAAATACACTGGCATATGAAAAGCAGAAACCAGAAGCATGAGCAATTCAGAATATATGTGTATATAATTTAAATATTAATAATTAAAAAAAAGAAATTCTGACTCTCAGAAGACCAATTTCTGTAAGGTGTAGAATGTTCAGAGTACTGAACTGCTCTGCTGAAATACTGAAATACTGCTTCATCTGATCTAAACTGTAGGTATTCATTCATTTTCACATATATATATATTTTTAATTTGCTCAAAATTACACATATAATATAAAGATATGTTTGTGGGTTGTTTCCTCTCATTCAGCTGCTACTTATGTATTTCCAAAGTCACTGGTAAATTTCCAGACACAGTAATAGTTATGTATATGCAGATTTCTTTTGAAACTCTGAAGTTTCAATGAAGCAGTAGTTGGCAATAGTAGAAATCTAAAGTAATATATAGATGTATGGGGAGATGGAAGTTTTTCAGCTCATAAAATCACGAGCTGTTGAAATTGCCAACAGTGCCAAAAGGAGTACATGAACAYAAAATGAATTTTAAAACCATTTCTTTCCATGCTGTACATGAATTTGTTGAGATATCCGTGCTTCAGACCAGTTTTCTGAAGCCAGGTTTTCCCATTTTCCTTCTCTATACCCATGCTGAAATTAAGAGTAGATAGGAGAAGATGCTGCGCTGCAAGAAGCCATACAAAGTYCTATTTCACAAAAGTGTGACTTGCCATTTCTTAACTGCCAAAAAAATCCTTATTTAAATAGCAAGATATAATGTRATTTTTTTATATCTTAGACAATGAAGGCTGGAGGCCAAATGACATTAGTCAACTGAAAATGCATTAATTTCTTAGAACTAACTGTCTAGTATAGTTCACTGATGTTGTAAATTTGAGCAAGTATTGTATGGAAATTATAGGAAATTATTAAATCTCTTCTGGGCACTATAAACAYGAGTGTGACACCAGTAACTGGTTTCCAGCATTTTTCAATTATAAAATCCATTTCATAAACCAGAAGATATAAAATATTCTTGTCTGATTTAAAGTATATGAAAGAAAGATGCCAGCATTCAGAACTTTTAAGTGGTGAGATAGTTCTGGTTGCWAGTGAGATTAGTTCTATTTACAAGAAATAACTTGTTCCCCTCACTACAGTCAAGAGAGTAAGGTAAATTCTCTAATTTGGGAAAATGACCATGTCCTCTTTGACAGATATTCATCAAATTTGATCAATTGAATAAAATTACTGGTTTTTACTTTAAAAGTTAYATTTGTACCTCCTAAGCCCCACCAAGCCCTTCGCAAATGGCAAAAAAAAAATCTGCTTGCCGTGGTGGGTTTTATTTTCATAATTTATAGCTTAGATGTTTTAAGTCTTGATTAATAAATGAGTTGTCCAAATTTTTCACAAGAAAAACGAGGAGGTTTTGGGGTTTTTTTAAGTAAACAAGTAAGCAAAACATACTTATATGTTAGACATACATCTTATAACTTTTAGCCTCCTGACTGCATTCATAAAGTTGTTTTGTTAATATTATGATGAGCATTTGGCTGATATTTTTAAATCTGACCTGCTTTGATATAATGACCCTCTAAAATYACTGATATCACTGCTTTAAATATAGCTGCCTTTCATGATTTAAAGTTACTCAAGAAAGAATGGCTGAAAAATATGGTTCAGTTTGAAGGCAACAATGAGAAATATTCTCTGCCATTGARAATATTCTCCAATTTTGCATCAGGTTTCTCTTTTGCCCTTGTTTTGAGACTTGTTTTGCAGTTGGAAAGACCAATCAGTTTTGCAAGTGGTGTTGCCTATTGCCAAGTCATAGCCAGGTACTCAAACCATTGATGGCATTGCATTTGGGTTCAGCCTGTGTTTAAGATAATCAAAAGCTGTTAGGATCAAAGGATGAAAAATGTCCAAAACTTCCAACGTTTTCCTGGTACAGCTTGACCACCTGATAAGATCAGCATAACATCCTTTTAGTTTTCTCCAACCATCATTATTCTGTAGAATAATAGATTTTATGATTCTATTCTTACTGGGGAAAATGGGTGCTGGGTGTTCTGGAGAGAAAAATGAGTGCTGAAAAGTAGGAGTTCCTGAAAAGAAGTTAAGTCTTGGACAAAAGAAGAGGGCCAGGAAAGAAGAWGGTAAACATCCTGTCTAGAGGAAAGATTGTGGAAGTGGGGGAGGGTACTGAAGACAAGAGATGTGCATGGAGATGAACACCAGGGAATGCACAGGGACCGTGGCTGGTTACAGTCAAGACCAATTACTACAAACAGCAGCTCAGTGTGAATCAACATGACTTTCCACTAGAGCTTCCCAGAGCAGCAGCAACCTCCCTGCCAGAAGGGAAAGTGGAAACCCAGTGAACATAACAGGGCATGGGGGAACTCAGAGCATGTGGGAATGCATAAGATAAATTTTAATGAGATAAACAATTAGGGTAACAGCTCTAATCTCRTCAGTTCCTAGGCAAACCCCAATACCCAATTCAACTATGGGCTTACTCTGTCATCTCTGTCATGCACTTTATTGATTATAAAATCATTTTTTCCTCCCAGAAAAAAAATGCATAAGGCCTATTATTTTATCTCCTTATCTCTTACCTTGTAAAATTCTACTTAGGATGTTTCCAGTACTGTGTTTTTTCATCCACTCAGTTAATATTCTGAGGATTTTTTGACCTGTCATATTTACARTGCTCTTTCTTATGCACTCCATGAGAATGTAATAATATTTTAATTAAATGCCGAATTACTGATGAATAAATGATGTTTGTGTTTATGCATGTCAGCCATTCTCCAACATTAAGATATAATTAGAAATTAAGTCTGGAAGAAAGACTAGATGATACCTAACAGTACTCTGCATTTTTAACTCTTTCTGTACTAATAATTTCTACATAACTGTTTCATCTTGTTTCAGGACAGCTTTTATAGTAATTTCTATAGAATGTGATAAAGAATGGCTTTTTTAATTCCTATTTCTCTCCAGCAACATAGTCTTTGAACAGCAAAAAGCTTTCTATCCAGGAATCTTAATTAATGTTTAGAAAATGTCATGGTTTAACTTCAGCTGGCAACTAGMCCCCATTCAGCCACTTGCTCAGTCCTCCCTGTGGGATGGGGAAGAAATTCAGAAGGTGTRAATAAGAAAATTTTGGRKGGAGATAAAGACAGTTTAATAGGTAAAGCTAAAGCCATGGACAAGCAAAGCATAACAAGGAATTCATTCACCACTTCCCACAGGCAGGTGGATGCTCAGCCATCTCCAGGAAAGCTCTGCTCCATCACTTGCAAACATTGATTAGGGAAGGCAAATGCCATCACTCCAAATGTTCCCTCTTCCCACAGCTTTGTATGCTGAGCACAACGCAATGGGTGTCCCTTTAGTCATCTGGGATCAGGCTGTGTGCCCTTCCAACTSCTTGTACACTCCCAGCCTGCTCACTGGTGGGGTGGGTGAGGAGCAGGAAATCCTTGACTCTGGCGGTAAATAAAACATCTCTTTATTACCAACACTGTTCTCAGCACAAACCCAAAACACAGACCCACAGTTGCTGCTGTAACTCTATCCCAGTCAAAACCACCAATGTAGATCTCTCCTATTTCTATTAAGTAGCTAAGAACTATTTTCAGCACATGGGGAAAACTATTCTTAAAAGAAATAAGGCAATCTGTCTGTAAAAATTATTTTAATGGCTGAAGGATTCTTATGTGAGACATCTAAAAGCAAAGTATGTACTCTCAAACTGCATTTTATCTGTAAATAATCAGGGCACATTGAATTTCGGGGTTACCGTTTATTTCTGGAAGCATCTTGATTCTCTTAAGAGTCCTCCTCACACTCGTTAGGGTCTGAGAATGCCTCTGTTTTATAAGTGTATCTCAGAGAGAACAGTATCTCCTAAATATTCCCAAAAGAAATTGAGATGAGACTGTAAAAGACATGTCCAGTGTTGGTACATCCCTAATTTCTGTTTTTATTCTTCAGATCAGGGGTAAGAGCACTCTTCTGGTTTATCAGATCCTTGACTTCAGTTCTGTCCTTAGCTGAGTGGAATTATAATCATGCCAGTCTGCTTCCAGAAGGGCTGTAAGGAACCCCCTCAGCCAATCCCTTTGTCTGTTCTGTCCTGCATGGAATAAGCTTTGACGGGTTGAATGGAGAAGGGAAAAGTGTTCACATAGGGTTCCCCATCCTTTGGGCTAGAATATTTAACTGAGCACAAATTTGTATTTTTCCACTGTATTAATTGATTTTAAAATATGTTTCTTGAGGCATTTCAGGTTATTTCTCCTGTCAAAGCAGGGCACTACCCATCTTCACTGTGGGCAAAGACCAAAGTTTGGCTACTATAGCCCCGGAATTTACAATGCAGAAGTCTTGCCTGAATTAATTATTGTTTAGGAAATCAATTGTATATTCAGGATCTAGAAGTRCTTCTCCTTTATTCCTCACAGACACATTGTGCAATAATTTTGCATAGGTAGATCACCTATGGTGATCTATAAATTATAGATGGCATCAATGAGGTGGAAGAATATCTTTCCTCCTTGAACTTATGTAGAATCTTTGGTAAACAGTAGAGACTTCACTCTGGAATTGTGATTTTTGGGATAGTTGTCATGGCATCTCTGTTACATGAACTCAATTTATCYGGTACAATTTACTCAGTCATTTAGGACTGGAACAGAATGGTTATATTCTAATTTTTGCAGAGCCTTTTCAGAAGGACAAGTAAAGTGTCATGTTAAAAAACAAAATAACATTTTTCATCTGCTGAAACAATCTTCAAGGAGAGCAGGAAAGTATTTCCKCCCTTTAAAACCACTAGATTCAAGAAACAAAAGTAGTTTCAGAAATCAACAAAAAGATGCAGTAGTCAGGTTTTTCAAGTGCTCTTTTTCTGAACAGCAGCTAAGATGAAACTGGTAAGAGGTTTTCCAACTGTGATTATTGACTAAATGTAAAAGAGAAAGATGAAATTCAGACAGATTTGAGAGTTGTTTAAACTTCAGAAAGTGTAAGATTTGCACATTGGTCACTCAGTGCTCAGTAGTTTGACTACTTTCTCTTTTTCTTTTTTTTTTTTTTTTTTTTTTTTTTTTTTTTTTTTTTTTTTTTTTTTTTAAGTTTAATGTTTGGATCATTGGTACATGTAATGTTTCATACCTAAGTAAAGATCAGTGAACAACTGAAATATTTGTTACTCCCTTATTAATTCAAACAAGCCAAATAAAAAGATGACTGGATTTGGTACAGAAATTCAGTTTTTCAATTTTTGCAAAACCATTGTTTTAATAATTGACCTAAACTTAGGGACTGAGGATATTTTTCAAGTATCATATGAGAAACACTTACTCTAATGTATTGTTTAGAGAGGTTTTTGCTATTAAACTTTCAACATAAAGTATTTTTGACACAATAACTTATTTATCCATTGCAAAGTTCATGGAATCTATATACTTTCAAGGAAACAGAAAAGGAATATGTCTCTTTCGTGTGTTTCTTTTTCCTCTTTTCACTTTTATCTGTCCATAACTGASATTTCTTCCCATATCTAACACTGCCATGCATCCTGGAGTTTAAAAATATTATTTKTATTTGTAAGCAGAGCATTCATAGACTTCATTCTGTCTGTTAATTTCATTCTCACATCCATGGTTGCATTGTATATGGAATATATTATTTGCATTGCTAGGAGTTTGCACCATTGAATGAGATCTGTRTGTGCCAAAGCAGTTGCAAATAATGATGTTATTCCAGCTGCAAATTTTTTTAATGGAAAACTGCAACTACAGTAGCTCTGAGTTCTGCTACCAAATGTTGTGGCTAGTAGGAGGGGGAAATTGGGCTCACAATCTGGAATATACATTGAGAATATATATTTTTTAAGAGATATGCCTGAGCATGTCATCTCTATTCAGAAAACTGACCCCCAACTCCTCCAAATAAAATAAAAATTGTGATGAGTGAGGAAATCAGATTCACATATAAAATGCGGAATATAAATAATCCATATCTAGTAAGCTCTTTAATTGTTTTCACAATTACCATGTAGATGTAAATGGTGTCTCCAGGAGGGTAAGTGCACAGATAACTGCTCTGTGGATTCATTGAAATCACTGAATGCCATTTGAAGTACTCTGCTTGACGTGGTTGTGAACAGTGAAATAAACAGCCTGTAAAAGGCTGTATTAATTCTTGCCAAATTACGTGCAAGGTACTAGGTATTTATTCCTGTTTAAACCAACATTKCCATGATGTGCAGATGTTTTCAGTTTCATAAGCTTTAAAATTATATTATACCATGCATCCTAATGTTCTTGAAAAACCTTTCTTTTTGGCTCCAAATTCTAAAACGTTCACTTAAAATAATGTTCTGTCACAACCTAAGAAAAATGGCAGATGCACACTTTTCCACTGAAGAAAACTACAAATAAAAGCAGTTGCTTCCCAGCACAAACTACTTTATTGACAAGATAAAAATACAAACTTCCTTATCACACTTCTATCAGATAAGGCTAAATCCATTACTCCAGTAATAAAATGTTAAGTGCGTAAGTACCAGAAGATACAGGCAGTGGAGATGCTATCAAATCACTGGGACGTCTGTGCCATTGCCTGTCTCATCAACCTGTTTCATAGGAAATGTCAGAGTGCTTCTGTAGACACATCTGCCATCAGCCTGATAATGAATTACTTGAGGGACAAGTCTGTTCTCTTTGCAGGTCCCAGTTTGAAGTCCATTATATAGATAGATCACCCTGGGGGAAAAAAAAAATAAATCCCAAAACAAAACAAAAAACAAAAAACTTTTCTTATATTTGGTGGAATTTCTTGCATTCCAGTCCTGGCCACCAGCAATAAGCATTTACTTCCATCTTTTCCCCCTCCCTTCCCCCTCAGCTATTTACACAAATTGCCCAGAGCCTTTCTTTCTTTGGGTGGAGCAGCTCCCATGGCCCTGGTCAGTGCCCCAGTGCTGGGTCTGAGCAGCACTGTCCAGGCTGAGTCCCTCACTGCCAGGCCAGTCACAGCAGGACATCCAGATGCTTTGGTCACGTTTTAAGCTGCAGTGCCTTTAACTCCACGCACTATTAACTTCAGGATCTTACTGAATAGAGGACAGGGTGTGGAAGAGGGAAGCACTGTTGGTTTGGGTGTGTGTGCTTTTGGCTTAACAACACAACATGGAACATGACCCCTTAGTGCTGTATTCCTGCCATTCAGGAATACATCTCCTTGAGTGGCAAACAATGTAATATAAAATAAACAAGGCTGGAAATTGCACTAACATCTATGTTTAGACAAGCATTTCAAGCTTACATGCACTCAGCTATGAAACAGAAGCTTGCAGGCCTTTAAAACACAGCGTTTTGAGCTCATTTTAAGATTAAAAACAATGTGTTGATGCTTGAAGCAAGTTAGAAGATCTTTGTGTGCATTGTTGACCTGAGAGGCAGTGACAGGCTGGGAAATTGAAAAGARAAAAAAACCTGAATATAAAATTGTGGCCTTGTTGTGCGGTAACAGTGAATCAAGTTTTGTTTGATATATTTTTGTTACACTTTGTCAAAACTTTTAACACCTCAATTACTATTTTGCTTTAAATGCTTCCCAGCTCTTTATTCAAATGACGTTTTAGTTAAAATGCATTGAGGCGAGGTCATTGCTTATTCACAGCAGCAGCTCGAACAGCTTGCGAGTGCAGCTGCAGATGTTTGCCCCACTAACCAGCCCCAGCAAACTCTTCTCCGCTTTTGTGGTGAGGCAGGGAGCTGCGGGGTGCCTGGAAGCAGTGCTGGCACCAACACAGTCAGGCACCATCTAGAAGCAAAACATCCAGAACAACACTGCAAAGGCTGACATCCTGTGAAAAATTAGCAAATGAACCGGGGAGGAATCAGCCTACCAAGGAGCTTTCCTTTCTTTCTTCTCTGCAGATTAGAATGTCAACCAAAAAATGAAGCAAGGCTGCATTACTTGCGCTCATAAAATTTCRTTTAAAGCACACTGCTGTGATTCTATTTTACAGAAAAACAGTAGCTTCCCATCAGAAAGGGGATGTGAAACTTCCACAGCTGGAAATCAGTGCTTTCAGTGGAGACAAGAATGCACCTGCCAGTCAGACAGCTCTCCCTCTTGTTCAGCATTTTACCCCTGACAGTAGCTGTGATCAGATTCAGAGGAGTAAATTYTTCAGTGCTCATGTATAAGTTTATCTGTAATTAGAAAAATGGTCTYTTTAATAGCTTAGTTTATACTGTGCTTATTTCCCAGGTTTTATGTCATTTTTGTTGACTTTTTTTTCAGGATTAACAGAAAAAAGCAACAAAATCAGTAATTGCTCCCAATAAATGTCCCCTGTAAATTTCTAAMTCTTTATGTAAAACTACTATTAGTTCAGTGTTTCTAAAGCATTTAAGTTATGCTTGGGGGAAAAAAATCAAGATTTTTAGGTTATTTATTTTTGATCAGGTGACTAAGCATTTTTAATTTGCTGTGATAACCTGGTAAAAGGTAACATATGTTAGTGGACCCTTAATGCTGCTCTGAGTAGAATAGCCTTCATGAACTTCATGTTAGTTATTTCCCTTAGGAGAAAAATATTGTTACAAATCCAACAATTACTTTGTTTTCTTTTTATTTGTATAAATGGAAAGGTTATTCTATTCATCTAAATGGAAATAAAGAGGAATTCACTTATTTTCTTAAAGTTTCAAGCCTTTTATCAGCAAGTCCTTAACTTAAAAATATTTTAGGTATTTATTTTCAGCCACGTTGATGACTGGCATTTTGTGGGATGCTTTTCTCTTGCATAAAGTAGATAGCTTTTAACTGCCTTGAAACCCTCATTGCTAAGCACCACAGTGTGTGTGTTTTGTCTATTTTGTGTTTTGCATGCAGTTTGCATGCCAGCTTCAGTATCCCAGTCTAATGTTTTCCTCACTGTTATGGCTCTGCACATCTCCTCTTTACTGCCACAGTGTCCTGTGTCCCTTTTGTTCCTTCTCAGGCTGCACTCCTTTCTCAATTACTGTACCTTTCTTTGGGTCCCCTAGATATTTACTTTGCCATGGATTATTTGTCTCCTTCCCATGTTCACCTTTTCCCTCCTAACTGCCTCTGGGCATGTATCCATTTTTTTGCCTTATTGATAATTTAGAGAGGTGAGTTTTTAATAGTGGCATTTACAGACAACGTACTTACCTGGGATGTGTTATGTTGGGTGGGTTTTGGTTTTTTTTTTTTCAAAATATTACAAAGTTTGTTAGTTCTTTTTAGAATATGGGTTAAAAAAAAAAAAAGTAAATTATTAAGATGAATGTTCGGGTAAATAGAATACATGAAAAGATTTGGAAGATAGACTTAAGACAGATSCCCAGAGTGATGAATGCAATGCCACACTGAAGCCATCCCATCATACTCCTATGTCACTCTGTCCCCCTCTGTCTCRCTTCTGCAGCTGCAATCTATTGGTGCTTCATCAATATCAAAGTCTACTTTTCATTAGATACTCCCAACTCTAAAATAGGGTGAAGCTGAAGTTTTAGCTGATACAAGAGCATGTGACAAAGAGAAAGGGAAGGACATGGCAGGGGCCAGTATATGGGTTATTTAATTTATTTTTTTTTTTTTTGTAAATAATGTTTATGCCACCATTTTCACCAAAATAAGTATGAATTTAATTGTTGATATTTAATATATTGCAAAAAAACCTGCTGTCTTCTTCTAACTGTAGTGCCTATAAACCATTGTATTAAAACCTTAATTTCTATGCTCTGTTTTGCCCAAAATGTTAGTGACATTTGAGTTCAACCTCAACTCCCTTTTAAAGTCATAGGTTTGGTTTGGAAGGGATCCTAAAGAGTATCTCATTCCAACCCCCCTGCCATGGGCTGGGRCACYTTCTGCTAGRCCAGGTTGCTCAGAGCCTCACYCAACCTGGCTTTGAGCCCTTCCAGAGATGGAGAATTCACAACTTTTCTGGGTAACCTGTTCCARTGCCTCACCATCCCCACAGCAAAGAATTTTCCCCTAATATCTAATTTAAACCTACCCTCCGTCAGCTTAAGGTCATCCCTCCTTGTYCTATCACTACCTGCTCTAATGGAAAACCTCTCTTCAGCTCTCCTGTAGACCCCTTCAGGTACTGGAATACTRTAATGGGATCTCCCTAAAGCCTCCTCTTCTCCAGACCAAATAGCCCCAGCTCTCTCAACCTGTAATTCG
>NW_026623341.1:1219181-1241233 GCF_030028575.1 Malurus melanocephalus | reverse complement strand
CCAATGAAGTATAAATAGCAAGATATTTTATTAGATAATAGTTTCCAAATTAAAATTCAGAATGGGAAATCACTTGCTGGGAAAAAATTAGAATCTCTTGAACTTCAGAAAATGAAAGAAGAATGTCTCTCTCTTATGTAAAATTCAGTGAGAACTTTTTTTTAATAGAAAAAGCTTGTTAAATAGTCCTGAATCTTCTTGGGACTCCTGATTCTTTTTGCTTTGCCRTCACCATAGTAACTCATATGATGCACGTAAGTTGTTCTGCTTGGTAAATCAGAAGCCTTACATTTGCACAATTTTAGTGAGTCACAAGTTTGACTCTGTGGCAGAAACAAAAAACAGTAATAAACAGAGTTGATTAACAGGTGGTATTAAACAAAAAAGTCTCTCTTTTTCTTCACCTTTCCCTGTTCTCCCTAATATTTCTTTGAATTAAAACATACTGTGTTTCTGTGTTTCCTTSTACTGTGCATGCTTTATCTACTTGTATGGAAGTAATCTCTTCAAAAACTGTCTTATAAGTTTTGGTATCTTCAAGAAATATGATATTTAATAAGTGAAGCCTGTGTTTATTCACCAACCATTGTTGACATCCACCAAAAATTAATTATGAGAGCACATACAATCTGTGTTGCTTGCATRAAGGCTATTTCTTACTTCCTCACAGGAAAAAAAAAACAAAAAAAAACCTTCCTTATGTTTTTGCTAGATTTCTGGGTGGGGACTTGATTTGGGAATTCCTTATGTACTCACATTTTCTTTAGTCTGAATTTCTATTAAAAAAAAAAAAAACCAAACTACTATTATCAGTTGAAGCTTAAGTGTAGTAGCAAAATTAAATATCTTTTTTTTTTTTTTTGTTTTGATATATTGTCTCTCCTTTCAGAATTTCTGTACCTGCACATCTGTCAACAGCATTCCCTGTGGTTCCTTCTGACGTGCCTCCCTTGCCTGAACCTGGTGTGCCCTCTCAGATTTCCCCTGAATTACCATCTGTATGCCAGGAAGGGCTGTGCCATAATGGAGGGACTTGTCATCCTCTCTCTCTGCCTACTGGGGCCACCTCGTTCCAGTGTGACTGCCCACTACATTTTACTGGTCGATTCTGTGAAAAAGGTAGTTGTGATTTATTTTTTCTCTATTAGTTGTGAAATTCAAGTCTTATTCTGCTATGGTGATGAAAAGGGGRAAGAGTTATTGATCAGCATGTTTCTATGCTTTTCATCCCAATTACTGTTGGAAACTGAGGAGCAAATTCATTATGGTAATTCAAATAATACTTATTTGCAGTATGTTAGGTGATATCAGTCAGGCACACTCCGAAGAGTTGCAGATTTGGGTTAATAAAAAAAAAATACTGCATTATTTTTGCAAAATTTTCAGGCACAGTTTTAATGTGTGTTTTACAGTGTATTATTTCTGGGGCAGAAGAAAATTTACTTATGAAAATAAGGAGAAGATTTCCTAAAAAGATTATGTTTTCCATTTCTAGAGACTGCTTTTTTATCATTATGTCTGATCTTTTGTTGACAAAGGCTTTTTTTAACCTATACCTCATTTATTCTTCTATTGCTCTTGCTCATAAAGCACGGATCAATCAAATGACCCTATTTTAATTAGAATTTGAATAAAAAAATATTTCTTTTAGTAATTTTGTTTTCTTTGTGAAATGAATCAAGGCCATAAGATCAATATTTCTGTTCTGTAATTGCAATTGCTTTTAATTATTGCTTTTCAGAAAGTTGTTTTTTAGAATACATTTCATAGCTGGCCTCAAAAACTGCTTTAGCTTTAAGGTACTCTGGGTTCTAAATTGCAGTAGATAATTCTCATAGCACTAAAGGGCATTACTGGTGTGCAGGAAAAGAACAAAAAAAATTGCTAGATTATGGTTATATAACTATCATCCTCCTAATGAACTTCCCATGGTATGAAGTAAAAGCAACTAGAGTTAAAAATGCCCTTGTCAGGCTGCCAGTGTATCTGAGCTAGCATCACCTAGTATTACTGTAAAAATAGGTAATTGCATTCACTATATGTGAAAGCAATCACTGACTGTTGGCTCAAAAAAATGTAATTGTCATGTGTTGCTTACATAGAAGAGCATTTTACTATATAAGCTTTCTCAAGTTTATAATAAATCRTATATATGCAAATTTTCAATGTTAAAATTGAATTCCATTAGTATTTTCTATATATTTGGTATCTGGGCATACTCTTGCTTGCAATACACCACAGCTGTAGAAACTGCAACATAAAACAGTGAAACAAAAAAAGTGTGTTTTCATAAAACATTAAAGATTTAGTTAGTTCTTCAATGAAGTATTTTCAACATTTCAATGAAGTGTTTTATTTATTTACATACATCTCATGTGCCAGRATTCCCTTCTGTGTTCCAAACAATACAGTTGGCATCCTTTTTATCAGCATCATCTGTGCTGGTTTTAGCTTTTTCCGAGGGTTATGCCAGGAGTAAGCAATGCTCAATTTAAGCAGGAGTTTGACAGGCATCTTCTGGTAAAAGGATATATCAGTATATGTCACAACCACTCTGTGGGACTCCACTGGTTCCTTCCACCAGTGTCTGATTACTGCTTTCCTCTGACCTCCCAGCTGAGCTGTCAGTCTCCAGGAGTCTTCTGTGGTTTGGTGTTCTTAATGATAACTGACTGGCATAACCTGTGTTTGAATGATATTATCTGGGCTTAGTACTTACTTCCGTGTGCCGCAGACTCTGGGGGAAGTAGCTTCTGTTCCATTGACTGAAAAAGCTATTTTTGTGTTGCTCATTCAGAAATACAGCATTCTAAGCCATTTTCTCCTTTGGAGCTTAACCAGTGCCGAGCAGCAGAGCTCATACAGTGGAGTGAGTTGACTTCCAAATACACCTCCAAAGAAATTTGTAAAGTTTATCTTAGTTGTGTAAATGAAGGGGACCCCTTCTCTCTCTCTTTCTGTCATTTTGTTTCAAAAATCATGTGTGAAAATATGACTGAATTATGACTACCTGAAGAGCAAATTGAAAGCAGGAGATTCTTACACTTGCAGTTATAACCAAATCTCTGATGGCTAGCRCTGAAACTCCCTGCATTACATACACCAGTAACCATTCCATTCAATGAAACAGAATTCAAGCTTTAAAGAMACCCTGAAACAARTARCTCCTTTGGAGAATTTKACCTCAGCTGTATAATCATATCTGWTTMRTATTTCMAMATAGGATGTCTAACAGTTCTAGCACAGGAAGAATAACACTCCTTTTCTTTTTCTTTTTGTGTGGAGAAGATGAATTAAGTTCTCTTTTCACAGATTTCTGCTTTTACCCTCTAAAACCCCCAATTCAATGCAGAGAACAGCCTCCTCCTTTTTGCTAGTGTTCCTGGGTCAGCCAGGGCTGCAGTATGTGACATGCTCCTYGACTGGGAGCTCACTGGGGCAGCAACATCCAGAGCTCATGCTGTCATATTGCATCTTTATATAGATCAGAATATGACTTGATGTATCCTGTATCTAGTAGTTGAAAAGTAACTGCAGCATAGGGTGATATTATTTAATCCTAAATTTTCAATGAGATTGATAATTTAGTCT
The DNA here is from genome assembly GCF_030028575.1 of Malurus melanocephalus. Lineage (NCBI taxonomy): Eukaryota > Metazoa > Chordata > Aves > Passeriformes > Maluridae > Malurus > Malurus melanocephalus. The sequence continues at coordinate 1,237,642 of NW_026623341.1, read as the reverse complement.
AATGAAACCAGAAATTTCCCAGCTGAGCTATTATTATAAAGCTCTGATATTCAGAGAGCAGTTCTTCAAGAAATTTAGAGAGAYGTCATAATTACAGAATATAAGCACATCTGCAATAATTTTGTAATTATTTGCYATAGACCTTCCAATGGAGAAAGTAAATTATCATGTAAAGAAATTTTCAGTCAAGGAAATTTTCTCTTGACTCCTTAAAGACAGCTGTGATCTGTTTCAAATATGCTATTCTGTCTACCTGTACATTTCAGCAACGTATTTTCGTTATTCATCATTGTGATCTGCCTTGTACCTACCATAAACCAAGTTTTAGCAAGAAACTCCTCATACACTTACCTGGCATAACAGGTGACATGGGGTACAGAGGGTCTTGTATACAAACCCTCTGTGAATATCTTGGCCTCATTAGAACGGGTGCATTTGCTGATTTAAAAGCTATGGTAAGGTACACTTAGCTTATTAGCAAAACTATTTTTGTTAAGTGTATAGGAACACCTTCTAAAGTGAAAGCAAGTGAACATCATTATCTCAGTTATGTGTTTTAACATGATGAGTATTATTAAATGCAATTTCATTTTTCTATTCAATTGTTCCTTGACTAGTAAACTCTGGCCCTTACAAGGTTTTCCTGCCCTTACAAGAAATACCTTYGAGTCATAATTGTCCTTATATATATGTATATTAGACAAGCCAGTTTATCTGAAAACACAGTGTACTTACTCTAAACGCATACCTCCAAAATATCTCTAAATGACAGTTTTGGAAAATGGGAGYCTATCTCCATTTTTCTAAGGAAGTAGAAGAGTGTGCATACAAATCAGTGTATTTGCCAAATTCAAACTGAAGTTATCAACACTGGTTATGTACCAAAGTGGCAAAGTGAGGATCTAGTCTAGAGCATGGAAGGGCAACCGTTTGAGGCCTCAGTTCCCTTTAATAGCGCTTTCAGTATCTTCCTTTTTCTATTTTTTTTTAAACAAAAAATTACTAAAGTTACTTGGAAATTAGAAACTAGTAAAAGATGTGTTTTAAAAACTATATTAAAATTCAGCATACAAAATCTGTTTGCCATGGAAAATTTATCTTCATTACTCAGTGGTGAGTGCTACATGACTGCTTTCATCCAATAGAAAGGGAGGATTCTATACACAGGAAATACTATGAAGGGCAGATAGTGTACTCTGTGCTGCCCATTTTTCTTTTTCCTTTTTGTATAAATAAGCTTATTTTACTTTAACCTGAAATGTATCATTCTTTCTTTATTCACTAATCTGTGATGTCTGCTTCATTGTGAAATTCCCACACAAGTGGAAAATAACGCAATGGTTGTGCTTCAGCATGAAAGCAGATGGTTGTGGATTTCTGCAAAGTTCATAGCGATAGGTTTGGAATATCACTGTCTTGMTTGTGCAAAGATAGTACGTCCTTGACTGTTAATTACAAGATTAACATTTTTAAAGTCTCCAAAATTTTTAGTATTCCGTAAAAGTTTTATAAATTGTTCAATAAAAAGAGTATTTAAATGTCATGTGTAAAAACCAGGAAATCTGTGTAATTTGATATGTTGCCTGTGTATATTCTGTACATTACTTAAAGGTCAACTCCTTTGATAAAGCTGCAAAAGCAGCAGTAAAATGCAAGGCTGTTGCAGGCATTTATATTGGAACAGTCACACCTAAAGACTTTGCTACATTTATTCCCCAGGATACACTTGTTGAATTCCTGATTTGTAGAGCAATACTTGATAATATCAACCCGAACATTAGATTTTTTTTTTTATAGCCACTTCTAGACATTGTTCCTAATTTAACATTTCTAACCTGCATCATTGACTACCATAATTCATCTCAGACAAGTCTGGGGGGCTTTGTGTATTTGGCTTTGAAAAGAAATGTAGTTGGTCCAATTTCTGTTATTTCAGCCATATTTAGAACAATCTCATGTCTCTAGTAGAACTATTTATCTCCTTCATAACATTTATCCTGTGTAAGTATGATTTAAAACAAGTCTGTGACATTTTCCATCAAAAAGAAAAGTGAGCCAGTGAAAATGATATAAAGAGGTTTAGGGAGGGCAATTTCACTTTCATCTCCACATTCAAGTTTCAGGTTGAGGTACCCAGAAAGAAAAAATGGGATGTGGTTACCCCAAAGCCTCTGTTTTTTCCAGGGTTTAAGGGTTCTTTCACTCATTTTGTCCTCCTGCAAGGACAGGGGTCTGTGAGCAGGAAAAAATAATGTGTTAGAGATATCAAAAAATTACCTCAGTCATTAATTTGATGTCATTGACCTCAGCTTATGTCTAAAATCATGTGATACCTTTTGCTATCCCATTTGTGTATATAAAACTTCCAAATGAATTCTCTAGGTTTTGGGCTATATTTGAAAAAAAGTAGTAAGTTTTCCTGTCAGACTTAAATTTTTTTAAAGGGATGGGGTTAAAAATTAAGAAGTCTAGTTAAGAACACTCAAGGTTTAAACCAGAAGTTAATTAACTTTGTGTGCTGTATTTGATACACTAGTTGAGATTAYAACAATTTTCACAAGAAACAGCTAGCCATTCCACAGTTTGCTTCATTCATAAAATTCAATAGATATATTATTTGGGTGAGCAATGAAAAAAGGTATTATATAAATTAATTTTCTTCTCTGCACTTTCACTTGTGGACACAAATTTTACACTTTTGATATCAGGCTAAGCAAACCTTGTGAAGTGTAACTTGTTAGCACTTCAAAATACCCTGTGTCTGTGAGCAATCATATTAGCTGCAGAGACACCTGAATTTAGCATATGGTTCTTGCTTTTTCCTTCTTAGTTCACAAAATTATGGAGATGTTTTTGAAAATGTCTAAAATATCTTGYTCTATCAGTTTTATTTTAATGAGGGTTCATTGGCTGGAGCATTTTTGAAATCACAGGAAAACAGGATTTGGAGGGAAATKAAGTTAAATTCACAAGGAAGAAGTGGAGCAATTTTAGAGTAATCCTTCTCCCGCTCTCCTGAACACTTTTGTAGAATTTTACCACTTCAAAAACTAGTGTTGCTACAAGTTTTTATACAACTTAATATTCCACTTTAATCTAATTTAGGTAATATGTTCCAGGTTCAGTCAAGSATGTAAGCTTTACATGTCTTTAATTGTAAGAGTGTAAGGAATCTGTGTGATTCCTGCGCTTTATGTTCAGGATTAAGGTATTCTACTACATCAGACCCTGAATTAGGATCCCTCCATTCTGTTACTTCTTTGGTGATTYATGTAAGCTTATTGCTTAAAAACAACCTACATCTCAAATTCCTCCAGAGGACTTAATGAAATTGTAAAGGGATGTAACAGTTTTCTGATCATTAASACTTGAATATGTGGTTAGATGAGAGTTTAAGATACACCTTAATTATACCTAGAAGGATGATAACAAAAAAAATCTTGTTGAGATGTGGAAAGAGCTCTTCAGAGCAGCAACAAACTCTTAAAAACAGCTGTCCCATTGTCTGTAAAGCTGCTTATGATTGCAGCTGCCATCTACCCACAACCAGGGAGCTCCAGAGCAGCTACAGCATCTACTGCTATAGCATTTAACATAGAGCTGTATGGTATGCTCTAGAGCTATAGGGTTCTCTTAACAGAAATTTAAAAATATTTAACAAGTTTCTTCTCTGAAATGTATTATGGAGCCTCTTAGGCACAAGTTGCTTTGAGAGATTATGGTGAAAAAAGTTAGTAATTAGAGAATATTTTTACAGAGTTGTCAGTTTGCTAATGCATCCTCTGTCTTGTATTCACTTCCATTCACATCGAGTCATGAGCCATTTTAAATCATTAGGTATTGGTTTTAAGTGTTGCTTAAAGTTTTTGTTTCTATTTGGATTTCATTAAAAATGAGATAGTTGTAGCACTCTGCTATAAGTACTTGCATCAATGAGCATTTCTGAGGAAAACAATTGATAAAAGCAGTCGAAAACTGTTTGTCTTCTCATCATATAGACCAGACCCGTTWAAGTTTGCTGTTTCTAGCATTTGGCTTTTGAACCACTACTTCTTTACTTTGGATGAATGTTTTCTTGCCATAATATTTTTTAGGAAAATTGTAACAACAGGATAACAAATACTATTTTGGGCAAGAAAAGATAGAAAATTTAATACTGTTAAGCTTATGATTTGCAGGGAACAAGACTTCTTTCCTTCATTTTCCACTTGAAAATGTCAGTATAAAAGTTGATTGTTTCTAAAGCTTGCAGCCTATTAGGYTGCTAATCTCCCTGCTCCTTTGAGTCATTTTTCATTTGACGATAATCATTGTTGCATAAGTGACAAATGCTTTGTTTTTTTCTTCCTTTATTTCTCCATTTATGGCATTTTCTGTAAAAATCTTCTTTCAGTAACTCCTGCATTGCAGCCATTTGTTCTGTTGTGCTAACTTGCTCATAATCAAGTTATCTGCAAAACTGTTGTGTCTTCCCTGGCAGCATGGCAATGCTTGTTTTCTGAGCTTGACTCATTTCAGTTCTTCCACAGTTGATACCAGATAATAAAGCAGGTGAGGTATTAAATAATGGTTTTGAGCTTTATTATGTAACTTGGAAGAAAGAGACAGAAGACACAGAGGCTGTGTTTGCTTTTACAGCACAGTTAATTTAGTAGTTAGTTAGAAATAATCTGTGTTCCTGAGTTAGGATAACAGTATGTTGCACTGCCTTGACATTTTGATTTCAGGAATGCTGTCATTAAAATCAGAGGGGTTTTTTTTTTCATTCCTGCATACAAGGTGTGCAGCTCCGAGTCTGCTCCCAGACCACAGTCAGGAACTTCAGGCTAACTGAGAAAGCAAAGTGGACACCAGAATTCTCTTGGGACCTCACTGGAGAGTCCTGCTCAGGACCATGTCAACTGGCTGATCCTCTCATGTCACCTCCCAAGGCCAGTGGCCATTGTGGAAAGATGCTGGCTACTTACAAAGTGTGGCTACAGAGAAAATGGCTTTGCTGTTTCCTAGCCTAAGSATAAATTTCTGATTTAAGCATGAAACCCCACATAATTTCTGATGAAGAGTAACTGATACATTCCCTTTCATGCATCTCCACAGAACACTGGTGCCTGCATTTACATAAAATCTCAAACTGCGGGTGTTTAAAGAGGTGGAAAATTTATGATATAGATGTTGAGAAGTTACTGTTGTGAKGCTCCTCAAGTCTCCCTCCTCCCTCTGAGGAAGCCAAGATCTTTTATGTAATATGAAAAGCCAGGGTTTTTTTTTTTTTCCACCATTGTAGTTTCTTTATATTTTTGTAATAACAGTTTGTGGTGATAGAACATGCAAGTAATTATGTAGCAAAAACGTTTTAGCTACTTAGCATTTTAGTGATCCAGGAAATAAGGATTCAGAAGGTGAATTTCCTTGTAATACAATTGATTTATATACATAAATTCTACACGGATATAAATCAGTTCTGTGCAGAGTGTAGAGAGATTCAAAAGCTTGTGAGCATGTAGAGTCTCAGTGTGTTTTAGTGGAATTATTGAAAATTCCGAATACATTATCAAACAGAGCAAAGAATCGAGACATTGCCCAAACATAAATGAAAACAAACTTGCATAAATGAAAACAATTTTCGTCTGTGAATCATATTTCCCTGTATCAAGAACACTCTTTAATGGATTCTTTAGCCCTATGCAAGACAAAAATAAAACTAGTGTATTATAAAAAAATAATGAAAGACACTTGCATATCAAATACAATAGAAAATATGCAAATATGGAAAATAAAACCACGAAAAAAAAAGACAGGGATCCTAATGGCTTCTACCAACCGAAACAGAAAACTATAGATTCATCTGACTTCCAAAGCTGTTTTCATGGCACTATTTATAATAATRTCTTATGGCAATAATCATAAATGAATGGCTGTTTCTTTTTATACATATTACAATCTGTTTCAGCAATTGATGAACGTCAGCAAAATAAAGAGCATAAATCAATCAAAGATTTATATGAGTAAAATGTGTACAATGTGGTACCGTTCAGCCACAAGCCATTCAAGTTTCTTTTAGAGTTTGACAGCAGAAACCCAGTCTGTGTTGTACACCTGTTTCTTCAAATGCATTTTCTCACATAACAGACTACAATACTGTGTTTTGGGTTTTATGCAGCACAGTGGAAATATTTAAAAGGCTTATAACTGTAGGTTTGTCTGAGGTTTAAATTGTGGAGTTGTAATAGGAGAAAAACCCCATAAGATGGGAGTATTCCCACTAAATACATGTGTACTTCATTGACTGTCTAGCTAGGAGCATCGTAGAATCATTACACAGCCCTCTCTGTTCAGAGATTCTTATGTAGGAGTTTTACAGAAACTCCTATTACATTAATTCTGCACTTGATATAACAGCATTTTAAATCACTCATAAAAATATTAATGCACAGAAAAGGTGCAGAAAATCAAGAATTTCCAAAAAATCGAGTATGAAGGGACCATTGATTCATTTGTCTTTGAAATCCAACAGCCTGCATAAATTTCTTCCTTTAAAGATGAATTCAGAGAGACTCAAGAGAGGAATTGAGAATATGAAATTCATTTCTAGATGATCAGAATCAGTCTCCCATTTTTTGACGCTTCTGGAGACCAACCTGAGTGCAATTGAGAATAAAGAAAAGAATGTCAGCCCGGATTTAAAACCTGAACATTCTCATAAATAATCCAGCTGCTGATGCCTGTGGGTCTAAAATTTATCCAGAGATGCTGGGGAAGCAAAAGATTTAAAAGGAACAGTAACAATAAATTTTGTTGAAACTAAACATTTTCATCCAAAATATTGGCTCAAAATGTTTCATGAGTCACCCCTGATTTTTATTTTTTTTTTTGTTCTGTTTTGTTTTGCTTTGTTTTAGATTTTAGGTCCATTAAAAAGGGTGATTAAGCCTTTGGTCCCAGTTAGATATGCTAAAGTGTTGATATTATTTAAGACAAGGAGGGAGGAACAGGATAAAGGAGTTACTACTGTGTCACTTACCAGCAGGCAGGACAGATTTATGAGGTTGTGTGATGGGGCAGCTGAACAATGATTTTTTTTTTTTTTTTTTTTTTTAAATACGAATCTAGGAAATGAAAATAAAATGAGCAGTTATAAAGAAAAGTATTTTATCAGCAGCATTATACTTAATCCAGCTGAAGTTCTCTTTAAAGGATAAAGAAAAAATTAATGGACACCAGAATGCTAATAAAAACTTAGAACTCTCTGAGAAAGGAAATGAATGTTTTATGGTTGCCATTTGCACAAACCCTTTCAGCTTGCCATGTTAATCATCTTATCTCAGTGCAGGGAATGCCTGCTACTTTGTTGTTGCTAAAATGAGGTTTCAAATGGAACTTTACCAATCCCTGCATTTGTCTGCATCTTCTGTTACCTGTGAAAATACATCACATGTTTCCTGCATCTCCAGAATTGCGACATTTTTCATTCTTTCYTCTGGCTCCACCAGCAATACTTTGAAGGGCTGCTGTATTGTTATAGTTTCAGAAGCAGTATATTAATGGTATGCTATTATATTGCTGTATCTTATTTTTCACATGAATGACTTGCCAAAAAACGTACAGGACTCTATGGGTAGTGATGAACTTTACTTCTAAAATAATTATAAAATAACTTCTAATAATCAATAAGGCTTAGTCACTCTGCATGACATTAGGTTTTTTTTAAGTTCTGGAAATATCTTCATTTATCTATGCCATGATCTTTTGCTCCTAGCATGGCTAGTTTCATTTTCTGCTTTAAAAGGTGCTCCCCTAACAAAAAGTGTCCTTCCTCTAAACATCTGATTAGTGAGTCTTTAAAAAAAGTTGTAACCAGTATCTGCCTACTTAAAAAAGGAGTGAGGGAGAAAAATGCCAAAAGCATCTATGACAAGATTGTGAWATGTCATTAAAAGACTCTTTGTTAAAACCAGAAATGGTTCTTACTCACCCTGACCAGTGCTGTTTCTTCTTTTCTTCCTTATGTTATGTTACAGACTATATAATACTATATTGTATTCTTATTTATTTTCTGGCTTTGTTCCTACAGATAGCAATAAACTAGTTACATGCTACTGTGTATATGTGTGCAAAACACAAAAACCTCAGAGAAATACTGTATTTCAACTTCATAATAGTTTTGTATCTTTTCTTGCCACCCTTTGTAGTTCTTTTTTCCTCCTTTTTTTTTTTTTTTTTTTTTTTTTTTTTTTTTTTTTTTTTTTTTTTTTTTTTTTTTTTTTTTTTTTGTAGCTCTTACAGTCCTTTTTGTCTTGCCAAACCCTGCCAGGGCAGTGTGAGCAGAAATAAGTTTCTGTCTCAGCATCTCCTTTTTTTTTTGAGCCCCAATATAAAGAAAGGGACATTTTTTTTATCATCTTCTATTTGACTACTTCTTTGTCATCACAGAACTGTTAGGGTTGGAAGGGACCTCTGGAGATGATCCAGTCCATCACCCTGCCAAGGCAGGGTCACCTAGAGCAGGTTACACTGGAACACGTCCAGGTGCATTTTGAATATCTCCAGAGATGAAGGCTTCACAGCCTCCCTAGGCAGCCTGTTCCAGGGCTCTGCAACCCTCAATGTGAAGAAGTTCTTTCTCATGTTGAGATGAAATTTCTTGTATTTTAGTTTATGGCCATTGCTTTTCATCCTGTCACTGGGAAGAGCCTGGCACCACCCTCCTGAGACCTGCATTTGAGATATTTATATGCATTAAAGGAATCCCCTCTCAGTCTTTTCTTCTCTGGACAGGCCCAGCTCTTGCAGTCTCTCCTCAAGAGAGAGATGCTCCAGACCCCAAACAATCTTTGAGGCCTATGCTGGCCACTGTTCCAAACTTGCATCACTCTTTCTGTAATCCAGCTATGTGGAAAACTTTTCTGACTACCAGTCCAGACTTGTTTAATTAACTAGTTGAAATGTAATCAAGTTAATTCTACAGATGTATTGAATCATGTGTGAGTGTGTCATGTAATAGCTGCTGCTCTGCTTTTTGAGGCAGTCTGAGCCACACAGCACCCACATAGACCAGCATTTGTCTGAACTAACCTGCTCATTTTTCATGAGTTGGCAGGAGATGCATTSTGTGGTAAAGGTGTTCACAGGGGTTGTGGCTACAGGTGTTTGTTGTGGCCCCTGTGGTGGGACAGTCAGGTCAGTAGAACTGTTGTGTACCCCATTTAATAGGGAGTGTGGGTGGGATGAGAAGTGAGATTCTTTGCTCCTGTGTTACTGAATGCTCAGTGGAAAAAATGCTTCTACCTTAAATACTTCATCAGTTTTCTCCTTACTTTTATGTTCTATCTACACAGACATTGCTTTCTCTGTTTCTCTGTTTCTCTGCTGTTATTTACAATTGATAATAAAAATAATTTTAAAAATTAAATAATACTTATTAAAAGAGCCCTAAATTTAGTTATCTCTTATTAGCATTTCTTGGTACAAATCGGGTGYAATTTCAGAACCAGTAATATTGAGTCCAAGTCCTACTTGGACTTTTTCTTAAAAGTACTTGAATGTTTCCCCAWTGTCATCACTGAATGAAGACTGAACAACAGAGTTTCTATCTTTGTTTGGGGAAAAAACAATGGGTTTGGACAACGACATGTGTAGAAAAAACTCAGTGAGTTTTCCAATCAATACTTCRCTATGTACTATTGTGAGATCTTATTTTCTTCCTTCTCTATTCCTTGGATGTCAGAACATTGCCTTACAAAAGCCAATATCCTATCATAGCGAGCAAGGAGCTTGATTTAATTTGCAGCCACTGTGATCTTCAAAATTAATAGAATGTGGTGAAGTTGAAATGGAAAATTCCATGAAAATTTGGGGTTGAAATTTTGTTAACACATGAAACACCTAGGGAGACAATACTAGGAAATAATTCAAGAATTTGAATAAAAACCTGAATACTACCACTGCTATCAGGGAGATAATTTCAAAAATTGTATTCAAATACTTGTGTTACAGTTGGACACTAGCACTAACCGTGGTTTACTCATGATTATTTTGATCATAAAACATATGGCCTATACTTTTTGTTGTTCTGATGGTTCCATAAGCCCTTCTCTGGAAATCTGCCGTAGCTTGCTTCTTATTTTCCTTGYTTTTGTGATCACTGGACCATCACACATATGATACAGGAGAGAATAGAATCCACCACCCAGCTTAGCTTGATGCTCTGTACATGTGACATCAGAGCTACAATCAGGACAAAGGAAAGGGGGAAAGGATTTAAGGACTAAGAGCACATATATTCTGAGATGAACTGAATCACTCAGAGACCACAAAAATAGTTTTCTTTGGCTATACACACTGGATTATGAAGCTGAATCAAAGGTAGCAAAGAAGAATACCCTCACTAAATTGGATTATACAGAGAAAGCATTTGACTTGAAAGAGATACATTTTGGAGATAGATTATGTCCTGTAGCATTGCAGAATTAGTTTCCTGAAGCAAACTATTCAATTGTTTGATGTTAACAGTAGAAGAGGTACTCGCACTGACAATGCTCAGTGTGAGGGAAGAAATAAAAAAGCCAAATGTACTGAAAGAAAGGTATAATAAACTGTCACAAATCAAAGATTGAGACTGTTTCTCGGTCGACACAGAGTGTATTTGAGAAAAAAGGGACATCAGATAAAGAAGTAAAAAGAGCATTCTTGCCTCCACCTCCAAGCAAACCTACAGTCATTTAGTATGGCAAAAACCCATCCCTAGGAGCAGTTTAGGAAGCATTTGTCAGGATACTAGAAGCAGCTCAATGCATGCTCTGTAAGTAACTGTTTTTCCAGTTATAGATGGGTTTTTTCTATTGTAGTCTGGCAAGTTCTGTGTGTGACAGACAAGCTATACCTTTAAATAACATAAGAGACTAAAAATCAAGTTCACCTCTCTTCTTGAATTAGGCCCAGACTTATTCTATGACCTTGGAATGCTGTTCCCTCACTGCAGTTCTTGAAGCACTTTTTCTATAGGTTTGGGTTTTTTTTTGTGGAATCATAATGATGTGATTCTGCTTGTTAATTGATAATTCACTCATCCATTCCTTATCTAGATTTTCTTTTTTTTAATTTCTAGGGTTGTCTCAAGGAGGTTCTTATTTACATCCTCTCCTAATCATAGGATGTCTGATAATTTAGATCAGCTGCCTTTGAAAATATCACAAAGAACAGGAAGCTCAATGAATTAGCAGGTGCTGTAATCTGCCAGGTCTCACACATTAAATGGAATATATTTGACAGCAATTRTGTTTCACAAAAGTTAATTTCAAACCCTTCACCCAGAGGTAGTCAGTGTTCTCRTAGTCCAAATCAACTGTCCTTAAATCATGGGACAGTCAGCACAGACAAACTCATTCTCCTGAGAATGCTTGTCAATGGAAACATTAGATTGTGGGTACAGATACTTCTGATTAACAGATTAAATCCCCTGCCCAGTACCTAAGACCAACCACAGAGTATCCGATTTCTTACATGTTTTCACAGAACCCAAGCTTTTAATTTTGTTTCTCTGAAACAGCCTTGTGTATGCTATTGGTGACTTTTTTTCTTCTTTCTTTTTCCAGAAGAAAAATTCTTTCGTCGGGGATTGTAAAACTCAACACATGAATCTGAAAAAGTAACTTTAGGATTCATTTGCACTGAACAGTTTTTAAAAATACATTTTTTTCTATATCAATAGGCACTATCAATAYATATCAAGTATCCATAATTCATTCKTGGCAACACATCCTATTTGTTATTAATAGAAAATATGCCTATCATTCTAATTACACAAATGCACTTTATTTCAGTTTCAATGGAATCAGTTGCACAAATAATTTTTAGAAACCTTTATCTTGGTGTGCCTTTAATTGATGATTAGCTGACAAGAGAAAACATCATCTTCCAAGCTGGATACACAGCATATATTCAATGTGTTAAAAAACATATAGAAGCTCCTGTTTTTTTTTTATTTCTTTGGAAAAAAAATCTAAATTTAGAGTTTATCTGTTTTGGTGCAGATTTCAGACTCTTACAATGAAAGAAAATCCAGGTCACAAAGTACAAGTGTTACTTAACTTGCTATAATATATGTCTGTTTCATGATAAAATAAGTTTTATCATATCATATTCTGGATTATTTTCCATTATAGCCTTTTGAATCATATTTTGACCAGATGCTGCATGATTGCTCCATTTATGCATGTCCTTATGATCAGTGACAGATGGTCATGCTCTGACTTTGTCTGAAAAATCACTTGTCTTGAAGCAGTGTGTGAAGAAATCATGAATAATGTGATTTTATTAGCAGAGGAATTCACACATTTGGGAAAATTACTACCATCTGTGTGCATTAATGCAGCATCATGCCTTGTAGTTCAGATCTGATTCATGCCCTGCCAACTTTGAATAGAAATTGAATTACTCAGTGTTTTTTCTGCACAAGATCATGCAGGCAGACCTCTGTATGTCCATCCAATTACTGTTACCAATTGCTGAACACCAGAAATATATTATTGGCAATATTTTCATATACAACTACATGCCAGAGGACTCTATTACAGTATATAAATTGATACTGTAGTTTTATTATATCCATATGCTCCATGAGGGTGAGGGGAGGATTGGTCTGGAAGCTGACCACCCTGAACCAGACCATGCTTGCCTTGACTCACCCATCAGGTCTACAGAACACCACAGTAGAAACTGTTTTTCCAGTTATAGATGGTTTTTTTTTCTATTGTAGTCTGTATTTAGCAGACATAATGTCTGCTAAACATCAGTGGGAAATCAAAGGCTGCATATAGTAACTTATCTTTTAAAGACTTGGCCATAGCCTTGTGTATTTATTTAGGCTCTGATTAGTTCCTAAAGTATGGATGTCATGCAGGATTCAGTGATTTTCTAGAGTTCAAATCCTTTCAGCTTCCCTTCTCAGCATTCTGCTATTCCACTTGATCAAAAAACAAAAAAGCTCTGTAGATAAACAGACAGCCTTTTACAAACATAATAAACAGGTTCTCTTGTCTCCATTAAAACGGCATAGGACCTGCAGTATAAAGGATACTTTTCATGTTATTTGCAGAGATATCTCAGTAGGTTTCTGATTCCAGTGAGACTTTGGTACCTTCCACCCTGGAGACTTTATTAAGATTGATATAGAGCAATTTGGTGTTAAATTTGGTCAAAGATTGTTTGGCTTTTACCAAATTCACTGTTTTTGTCAAACAAATGTCTCCCATCCTTACTTAAAAATTATTGGCAGTTCTGATTTAAAAGGGTAAGTATTTAAACCTATTAAAGACTCAGTCACAACTAGTAACTTTAATATTTTTAGCCTATGGAAATGTCTTAATGAGTGACAACATGATCCCTCATAGACCTAACATTAGATCATTTGCAGTTTGGCAAGAAAATAGATTTCTGAGCTGAGATTGCACTTTTCTTGTCATTTATCTTTGTAGGAAATTGCCATCTAAGTTGTTGAAAATAAAACRTATTTTAATGACAAGTCTTAATGTATCAGTACTATTTCTTAATTTTTTTGCTTTCTGTGTTGTAAGAGCTGGTTACAGCTCTCACRGATTTTGGTGTGCTCTAGTCTTCAGGCTTCAAAACCTGAAATCATCCAGATATTTGCCAGTACTTTCTGCAGGTGTCTCAAAAAGGAATGAAAGGCAAAGCTGTCTGAACTCAGTCTGATAAGATCATTTTCATCTGAATGAAAACTTGCTGTTGAGTAGTCTGTCACTTAGGAGTCACTTAGCCAGCACTCCCTGGTATCACTAGAGTATGTGTTCAATTTGAATATTGATACAACAGCTGCAGGCATCTGTTTCTATTCCATGAAAGCTGCTGTCATTAGATCTTCAAGAGGTTGAGATAATATTTCTCTGTTATTTTTTTCTCTTAGCATAGAGTATAAGCATTCTCTGGTGTTTTTTGCATGAAAAAAATGTTCARATAAATCTTCATACCAAAATATACACACTGTGTTTGTGTCATTATTGGGATATACAAAGAGGCAGCACATTTTGAAGTATCTGAGGTGATTAAATTCTTGTTTTCTAATGCATACTCCAGAAATTATGAGAAAGTTATCTGCTACATAATTGAAGTTATGCAGATATCTGAGCAGTAATTTACAGAACTTGCTTTTGACTTATGTATCACTCSTAGATGAAGTACTGTGTAATAGGGTAATTTTGCTACAGGAGACTGTTCAGTATTATGTATACAAATTAAACACTTGATGAAGAATTTGCTATATTAAATATGCAAATTAAACTTCAGGAAGACATGTAACTGAATTAGCACTGAGAAGTCCTTGGTATTCTGTATATTACTTGGAGATTGCTTCAGAGAAAAGCCATGAAAACTTTTGCCCAAGAGAACAAAAGTCTTTAGCTAAAGTTTGATGAGAAAGGTATTAATAATAGTCACCAAACTAGGGTAAAATAGAACAGGAAACTTACTGTGCTTTGGTACTATTGATTATGGCCTCCTAGAATGCTTCATTATCAGCCAACTATGCATTGCTTATAAATGCATTAGAGTTTTGGGACAAATCAGTCATTGTTAAAATTGGCAGTTTAGTCCCTAAAGACAGATGGTGTGCAGAGCCTAGATGTGTGTGGTCCCTCAGTAACATCCCTCTTGTACTTTTACTACTTTCCAGATAATTTTTTTGCAGCCTATAAAGTATCTTATTGATTGAGCACTGAAAGTTGTAAATGTGATTTATKAGTTATATTTGATTAAAAGTGTGGCTGCTCTGGGGGACTCAGGAATTTTGTCCCCCCTGGTCTAACACTGAGTAAATCACTTAAATCCATTGCCTGAGAGAGTATGCCCTTTAAAAAGACTAGTAAAAATGGAAAGTTGCATTGGAAAACCATATAGGAGAGCTTTATTTTAACCAGAGTGCCAGGTGAAAAAAGATGCATGTGCATGAGACCACTAAAACACTGCGAACATTACTCACTACCAGGTAAAGTAATGCAGTTTTTYCAGCAATTTTGTAAGTACAGCAGTTTGAAGATAGGAAAGTAAAACTTGACAGCAGGGTAAGTAGCTAAGTTGTCACTTCTGCCACTGTCCTTTTAATTTTACTTTTTTTCATGTGCAGTGCTATGTATCCTGACAGGAAGAACACTTTATCATCTAAAAAAAGAAAGCAAAATGGGAGAAGACTAGCTTTTAACCAGACAGCACATTTTCCTAGCTATTGAGAAGTAAATGTTTGGCTTTCAGATTGTTTACGTATGAAACAAGAGGTCTTTGCAGGCTTTGGAGTTGCATTGCTTTTGAGTTAGAGCCAAGAAAACAAAGAGTAAAGATGTGTGATGTGTGATGGTGTCTCTTGTACTAATTAAGATTAGGTGTTCTGTGAGTGCCCACATGACTTATCTCTTGTGGCTGATACCCAGTGGGGCTATAGTCTGTAAGTTTAAAAGAAAAATGTCTCTCTCTTTATCTTTAGCCTATAAAATTGGCTAGAAGACAGCACTTGCTCTACCAATTGATCAAACTAATCTTGCAATGTACTGCAACTTCTTTCCTATATTAATCATATTCCTCATAAACTCATTTAGCAAGAAGAATATTTCAAGTCTTTGTATTTCAAGGTAGGATTTCCTAAAGGATTCAGGAARCTAATAATTTAAGMRTTGAAAAAGCATACTTGAAAACCARTTGGGTCACTTTTCCCTACTATGCACGACCTTTCATTCTGTTAACATAACAATTACGTTAGTTGCATCTTTCTTGGACACAAGATATAAATGACTGCATTGATGTAGCAAACAGTAACAGAAGCCATGTGATGAAATTTTTAAGCATGTGACAAATTATTTGTGAACCTTTAGGCATACATTTCTATACAGTCTTCCCATGAATATCCTGTCATCAAATCACTGACAACATCATATTACTTCTTACTTCAAACAGTAAAAAAATTAATTGCTTCTTTCTTTTGCATCAAATGTGTAATTTTTCATAAAAATACTTGGTCTGAACTGCAGGATAGACAAAATTTCGTCAAACACAAGTCTTAAGTTGAGACAACATTTTCTTACTTTGTTAGATCCATACACCTTTTAATATGACAGAAAGTACATTAAAACAGGTGTGTCACTCTTGAACATACTCTTTTGTTTTCATCAGAAAGCTCAACTTGTGAAGTAGACTCTTGTAAAATGTTGCATTGAGTTTTCTGGACAGAAGAGTCTAGAAAATAGCAACAATTACATTTTAAAATACTTCAGTTTTAATTAGTTCTTCTATAAAATGTGTGATTGCTTATGATAGGTAGAAACCTATATCTGTGGTAGCACAATACCGCACAATACTGCACAATACTAGACAATAAAAGTTGTGGTAACTCACTTTTTGGCTGATTATATATAAATATTGACTATATGCAGTTACTTGAGCTAGCCCCTCTGTGCAAATGTTTAACTGTCCAAGTGAGCTCTAGAGACGGAGTGATCCTCTTCTCAGCTCAARCCTAGCAGCAGCTTTAACTCATATTGCCAAATTTTGCAACATAGTTTAAAAAAGCAGTGAAGTCCCATAGAGTTAGTTTCTCAGGTTTGAATATCCTCTGTTTTTTCTGATATTTAGGATTGTATTTATTTTATTAAGCTAAGTCTTCACTAATGCACASAGAGGCCTGTAAGCCTGATACCCTAATTAAAGAAAGACTTAACCGAAGCTCKGGAGGGGCCTTCAATTTGATTCATGATTAAATAGCTTAATTTTGATACTTTTCRGGGGAGTTTGCAGCTGCAGGCACTGGTTATTTTTTCTCATAGTCTTATGATAGTTATAATTAGTGATGCATTTTATGTTAGTTATTTTTACCAGATTTCAAGAGCATAGACRCTTTTTATAACAATGGCTTGAGTATTCCATTTTTTGCTCTTCCATTATATGAAAAATATGCACCTCACTGAGTGATAGCTTGCACAGATTTTACTCCTGCTGCTTGTACATCGCCAAAAGGCRGGTTTTAATTAATTAAGAATGTAAATAGTGTTTTTGTCTATCCATCATACCTCTGTATAGCTACATAGGTGCTTTATTCACCATACTGCGCTCCAAGCCAGCTGACTGTCTATAATTGACTCTATGCCTGTCAGGCCACTGTCTTACCTGCYAGTAGGAATATTCAGTGATTGATCTCATAGATTGTGCCCTTCCTTTCAATGYGTCACCAAAACTGCATTCTCAGTTGTTCTGGAGCCTCTGTAGACTTTGTGGTTCTGACTTCACACTGCACTACACAGAGCCAGTTTWCTGAGCAGATCAGTGCCCATCCAAAATGGGACAGCAGATACCACTGTTCTTTCCTTCTCTTCCTCATTCTCTATTGTGCAGGCAGTGCAAATCTGGGAAGTAATACAATTTTAAAATCCTTACCACTGAGGAGTTTTTTGAAGCAACTGTCCTAGTATCCTCTTGAATGTTTGCTCGCTTGCCTATTCAGATACCTTTGTCATTGCTTGCCACTGTCAGAAAGGATTCATCAGCTGTATTGTGGACAAAAGATGAAATATTTTTATAAGAGTATTAAGATACTAAAGGAATTTAGGAAATACGCAGTCTTAAATCACCAAAGGGTTTTTTTTTATGGATATTGCAACTCAAAAAAGTGGGCAYACCCATCTACCTATACATACTGATTTCAAATCTGAAAACGTAGCAACTGTGAATGTAATTTAGCTGTAACAGTGCAGGACACTGAACACTACTCCAGAAGATGTTAGCTTTCATTGTTAAGATTTAGCCAGAGTCTTCAGTGATTGAAACCACTCCTCTGCTGAACAACATGAGAGAAGAAAGCTGCAAGAGAACTGCACAGAAAGCTGTAGAAATTTAACAGGAGACAAGTTCAAATCAAGATTTAAAAATACAGGCTCAGACAATGAAAATATTGATATGATTCTAAATTATTATTCCTTAAATAAAATGAATTCATTTGAAAATTTCAGCATACAGTATGTGTCTATGCCATCCATTAGGGCCGCAGTCAAGCTGGTACCATGGACAGAGCTGAGCGTGAATCTGATTTTGCACCAAATCAGAACATCTGTAGTGATGCCACACTGCTCATGGACTTTTCTGCAAAMATACTTTGCAGTGAACTTCATTTTGTTAGATTTTAATACAATCAGTGCARTATAACCAATCACTTTAAAATTGTCAGGAAGTTCTTTTCTAGTAGCCTTTCCTTTGGAGCACTCTAAACAATGAGTAAATCGGGCTATAAAAGTGTCTGAGGCTGAACTGACGTGTGGAGATCAAATGGATTCAGCACTGTCATGGTTTAAATGAATTTAATAGGGGCAAACACTCCCAAGTTCCAGCAAACCTCCCCCCCCCTCTCTTTTCCCCACCCGGGTCCTAGAGACAAACTTTTCCACAGAGAGGAAAGTGAAAAGAAAAAAAAA
>NW_026623341.1:1191789-1218762 GCF_030028575.1 Malurus melanocephalus | reverse complement strand
AGGACAAGCACAGAGGTGCTGCTAGTGCAGATCTGTCTTTACCACTGATGGGTGCCCAGCCTCCTGCCCRTGGTGAGCAGCCTGGGAGAGAAGCCAGGCAGAGCAGGGTAAAGGTTCCTCACACAATGCCCCTTGGTAGCAGTAGTGATGGTGCTGGTGGTGTCCGGGAAATAAAGTTTGGGAAGGAGGTGGGAGTAGTCAGGGCAGCATTCCCAGCAAGGCAGAGTCCCGAARTTCTCTGTCCCTCAGTGACCAGAGCTTCTGTCAGTCCCAGGAGCAGAGGGAATACCTGGCTCTGACTGAGCCAAGTTCCCATGACAGATGGCATCAGGCAGCCACGGTGTGGCCACTCCCCACCTCTCACTCCAGAGGATTCCCCACAGCCCAGTGAGAACCAAGTCACCGCTAGCACTGAGGCACGGGATAGGTTGTGTGAGAGTCCACAAKGTTTAACACATCCTCTGAAGAGTTAAACTCAAAGCTCAAACCAAAAGCTGAGCTCTGGTTGTTATGCAGACAGTGGTGTTTTGTTASAGCCCATTTGGCCATTGCTGAAGGYGCAGGTCTGACTGCCCTAATGTGCAAGGCTGACTTCTCTTCTTGAGTGTAAACACTTGAGCAGGAACACTGCTTTTCCACTCTATAATGAATGTTATTCTTATTTAAGAGGATTATTCKGGCAATTGTCCATTGTTTCATGATGCTGAAATTGTAAACTCACATGTGAGTGTTAATTGTTGTATTTCATTAGATTTTGTTTAGCTGGGATCTGCATATATTTCACATTGACATTATTTGTATTCCTTTAGCACTAACAATAATAAACCAGGAAATTTTATAATGAACCCTCATTTCTTTGCTGCTGAGACATCAGCCTAAGGCAAAAACAACATAATTTTTTTCATTATTACTTTAATCTAACACTAAATGGAAGCAAATACGCAGGAAAACAAGATTTTTTTTTYCTTCACTTTAAAGACTTGAGATATACAGAAGTATTAAAAGTAAAGAACRTTGTGAACATACTTGAGGGTCACATAAAGAAAGCTCTTACATTTCTGATAAAAATTGAACTTTCTATTACAACAAAAAACAAAATGAAAGATCTACAAGTACTTTATCACCACTTCATATAGCAAAATTCTTAAGTGTCCCTTTACCTTTAAATCACTTTCCCCAGTTGCTCTGCCCTTTCCATCTGTTGTCGCTCTAACCCATGCTATCAAATGCAGCAGGCTTAGATTATCCCATGGTGATRGAGCTGCTGCTGGGATATTTTGCCTTATTGTCAGTGCCAATCTTCACTTGATAGTGAAGTGAAAACAAAGCTGAAGTCTTTGAACCCTGTGGATCACTGTTCTCTTTCCAGCATTTGTGACWTTGTTCCCTCCATCAGTATGGGAGACTCATATGTCTTCATTTGTTTTTTCATAGACAATAGGTGATTTTTTTCCAGGGGTTTCTTTTCATTTTCATGCTCAAAGTATGCTGCTATTATATGTCAGCASTAGTCACAGTGCAATCATCTTGTGTTGTTCTGAAAAATAATAATAAAGATTAATTAGTGAGCAGCTGCTTATTGAGGCCACCCATATTTCATAAAACTTCAAACACTGTCTTTTAAAGTTAAGGGTAACTTAGTGGAACCTAAGTCTTCTTTCAACTCCTATTGAAGTCTACCTTAATGAAGGCTGGGTGCATGATTTCTTCAGGACAAGGTGCATGATTCAGAGCCACCACAGAGGTCTGAACATTACAGAGGCAATACTAGTAGACCTAGATATCTGCAAAGGAAAAAAAAAAAAAAAAAAAAAAAAAAAAAAAAAAAAAAAAAAAAAAAAAAAGGGAAAGAAAAAAGTAATTTTCTCCACTAACAATATCTCAGGTTCTGGATATCTAGACTATTTGCCTAAGGAGATGTCCCTGTCACAGGATTTGATAAGAATATATTTAGCTGCTATTTCAGCCAAGTGTCATCTGTTGCAGGGCCTTTTCAACATTTTATCATCAAATGACAGCATTTCCAAAGGATTGAAATAAAAATATTCATTGAGTGGATGTAGTATACTGTAGTATAMTACTGTGTTTGGTTATGTCAAACTTCATGATCCCCCATAAACTTACAGCTATTTTATGTCTCATTACTACTGGCAAGATCTCCAAAGAAGGTAATAAAAAACATTGATAATTTAATCTTCTGCCATTTTTCATAAAGTTTCTGTGACATTTCATCTTATAAATATGCCAAAGTCAGCTAGCTGTGTGCGATTTCATAAAGGAATCCATCCTCTCACCARCATTTCCAAATTGTTTTCAGGTAAGAAGAACACAGATTATAATATTGAAAGTTTGCTGAAAATTTTCACTGTCTAGACAGGAACATTTTAGAGAATGTTCTGGACAGTTGGAAATAGATGGTTGAGGAATAAAACACAGGTCCATCACTAATGAAGAAATCTCTAATGTAAGATGTGGATATATAAGGTTATACCATCATTCAGATGAAAGATTTGCTGATTCTGACAAAATTGGTCCTGACTATTTCAGGACTCAGGTCCATCAAATGAGCCTTGGACATAGGCAATTTTTTCACTTGAATCCTTYGGGGAATATGATACAGTTATCTTTTTAAATGTCCCCTCCATAAATGYCCTGTTTTTATGATGTAAAACTTGGTGCACTTTTGCTTTGGTCACTTTGCAGATAATTTTTTTGACAGAGTTTCTATTAAAAGAACTTATTGCAGTAGATCACCAGCTGTAGATTTCCACTCAAGGAAGAAACTGCCTCTTATCTCACTGTAAATGATGTACCATGAAATAAGTTGTAACTGATTTTCTGAAGTGCCTTCTGTTACCATTACTTAATCATAAAAACTTTGCAGAAAAACAACTTCCTCAATTGCTGTTAATATGTAGAAAAGTGTCTCACTTGAACAAGAGGAAAAGAGACAATCACACAGAGTGCATCTCAAAATCCACTAGCTGTCATAAGGCACTTCAGTGTTTGTCATCACTTGCATATATTTCACATATAAATTGCCATATTGTTTTTATTGTTTGTGTATTTTGCCTATGATTTCCTAATGAACATTTACAAAGTGATAGAAGTAACTATGTATGAAATATCCATTAAAYATGTCCTTTAAAAGAATGACAGAATGACAGAGCCAGATTCTGTCTCTTGCTTTCCATATTATTCTATTCTATTTCCACTTGTTTTCAGTGTTCTGTGTCATCAGCTCTGCCTTATAGTGCANTTTTTTTTTTTTTTTTTTTTTTTTTGGTGGAATAAAGTGTATTTTATTTACTGCAGTGACAAACACTTCAGAAAAGCAGAATTTGTTAGCACAGATTCTACTGCTTGCATACTTAGGTGTTATCAGGGGATTTGTCAATAATTTAAAGAGACTACTTATGTAAAAATATATACACTTCTTCAGGAACAAAAGCAGGTTTCATTCTGCTGATGGGAATGAAAGTTATCTGTTTGTAGTCAGTTCATTTTGCTGGCACAATGCAGCCTAATACAACTGTCACACAAGCTGACCAAACATCTTGGTCAAAAAAAAAAAAAAGAAAAAAACAGTACAATCTATTAGGAGTTTTAAGTGTATCTTCAGTAGCCTTTGACAGGGTCTGTCTGCAAGCTGAACAGCTAATTCCAGTCCTAACTGCTGCTTCTCTGGCACAGCGAATATACTTGTGTGACAGAAAGCTGGGCTTCACTGTTAATGATAAAATTGATGTACTTAGAGGATTTCTTTAAAAGTGGAGAGAAAAGAAATTGTGATGATATTTAAGAAACAGATCACTCTTAAAATTTATTTATCCTTTGCTATGTCAGGCTGTTTTTCAGGATTGAAGTTTCATGCAGCAAAACTCCAAGTTCCCTGCTTCTTCTCTGAATGAGCAGAGCACTTTTAACAGGTGCACCATCAATACCAGCATCMTCTTCAATTACTGACAGTAACATTTAGAGCATTTATCTCTAGCACATGGCAAATCTGCCTCCAAGCTAACTGATAGGTTTAAAATTATTCATAGTACAACTTGTTATGGGGTGGTACTGACGCTGAATCAGAAATTAGATTGCAGATAACTGGAAATTCACAATGCCACAGTGATGTCCACAGTGCCACATTTTACGTGGTTAATTGGTGTGCATAAGCTTGAGACTGGGCAGTTCTTGGTGCTGTGAGTGTGTGGTGAGCAGAGCTCCACCTCCCTGAAGCATGAATGTGTGGTGTTGCTCATTCGGCTTCCCAGCTCCCTCATATACAACGTGGAAATAAAAGCTAATTGAGTCTAGCCAGACTTAATTTGTGAATGTTAATTTTCTTRTTTTCCTTTCRATCTCTACAGTTAAATTCTAGAATTCTGGTAACATCTTTTGAATGTGAGTCAGATTTTAMATTGTCAAAATTTCAGTTTGTTTCATTTAAACAAGTGCTGAACAACTGAAAATGTATTCTCAGTAAATGTGAAATAATGTCACACTGATAATATGATGCACTATCTAGCCCACCTCTGTGTGTAGTAGAGGTGAGGAAATAAAATTAATCTGTTAGAATTTATTGTTCCAAACTTCAGTGGTCAATTTGCATCTATATTCAATGTCAGATCCGTAGAGGCTGGGGTGCCACTGCAGGTGTCCTGTGTGATGACAGAACTTTCTCACACAAGGTGATGCTACTAAAATTTCTTTGCAAAACACAGAATCCTGAATCCTGAATGAAAAGCATTGCAATTTATTCCTGTTATTTTATGTGATAGTGCACTCACATAAATATAGTACCATTTARATTACCTGAAATATAACCACTGCAAACTTCATCACATTTGAGATKTATTTATTTTTGTATGAAAAATTCTGAACAGCATCATGCCAAAATACTTTATGCATGAGAAAGTAAGAACTCTTTAAAACCTGAGTTTAGCAATGATAGTCATTAGATTATAATAACRTAAAATATAATCTAATGCAGGAAGCATTAATTAAGAACAGGAAACCAAGACCACAGAAACTTATGCTGAGTGTGTGTTAGGAGCTATTATCATTATTCTTATTTGGGACTAATTAAGCTAYCAAGGGTGTTCTGGTTCTTTAGAAAGCCATGGTTTCCACATGCCTGCCCCAAGACAGTACTTACTCAATGGGTTGTATGAAATTTTAAAACTCTTACCTTTTCTGCTTTCTAGAAGACTGAATTCTTATTAAGCTTTGGGAGGCACAAAATTGAATGCATGAAGCAAAAGGCATCATTTTAGATAGTGTTCAGAGACTTGGTAAACTGTAARTCTATTGTTTAATTTTTCACCTAATTTAGGATATTATTGTAATCCACAGTGATAAAAGTTGATTGTGCAATGCTCTCATTTGTAAGATGATTTAACATGTTTTACTGTTCACTGAAATGCACTGAAAGGAATCACCATTCACATGATTAGATCTTATTTGAGGGCACAGTAATGAGCAGCTGAATAACAGTAACATTTCAAGCTAATTCATAAGTGAACATGAATATAGTGTCAGCATTTCCACTATTTCCMAAATTGTAGCTCATTTAGAAAAAGATTTCCCTGCTGTCATTTTCAAATTAACAAGTTCTTCTTGTTCTCTCTGTGTATGTCCTCTGATATTCTTTTTCAGATGAGTTAGTTAAACTTCAATTCCTTCATTTGATGGTAGAATTTTTTTTTGAGAAGAACAAAAAGGCAATGAATTAGGCCATGAATTATATTACTTTTACAGATAGAGMGATAACGAGTAGGTGTGTCTGGATGAACATGAGGGTTTTTACCAGGAATTTCTCCCATGACACCAAAAGGCAAAYTCTGTGGAGAAATAATTGAGGCTCCAGGACTTCTTGATCTCTCCCCGTAAATTTATGCTGGTACAAACCAGTTTCTTAACACTGATATTGTCTTTGGTTTCTTTTGACATTAGAAATGATAGTTTGTTTTCTTTTGCTATGCCTATGCCTTTTTAGTCATCAAGACTTTTTTTTTAAATTTGCAATTGGCAACACTAGAATCTGTTGCTTTTTCTCATTCTCAGCAAATGTGCTGAAAGCTATAATTGGTTTTTTTTTAGTTTTCAAATTCTGAAGATAAATATGAAGTTCTTCAGGAAAAAAATAATCAGTCCTGGAAATAATGTCTTGAAGTGTAATGCAAAACTGCATGAAGAATGTCCAAAGAACAATTTCATGGAATTCATATTTTCCGACAAGTTTGAGCTGTTTTGAGTTTTTAAAGACACTGTGTTCTGAGAGGAAAGAAACCCTCACCCTAACTGAAATAATTCGGGATTCTTCTTGTATTCATGATGTAGTGCAATTTAGCAGTGGGACTTTTTTTGATAGGAAATTGTAGATACTAAAAAGTTACATGGCATGAGTCACATGATATCCAAGTAACATCACCAAAGGGACAAGGGGTKGATTTTGTGCAAATTGTCCWCTTTCATTCAGTGTTGTGATKATGTTATTTTKATTTTTGTATGCAGAATTTTGGTCTTGTTTTGTTTCGTTAGTTTTGTTTATGTGAGTACAGGTACTGTGATGAATGTGGATTTTTGCTGATAATTCTCAAGTATGTGAATCACAAAGCTGATGGGATGTAGTGAGTTTGTATGGCCAGGTTTTGATAACAAGGGGCTGCAGGGGTGGCTTCTTTGAGAAGCTGCCAGAAACTTCCTCCATGTCCATCACAGTCAATGTCAGCAGGCTCCAAGAGAGACGTGCCCCTGGCCAAGGCTGGGTCAATCAGAAATTGTGATAATGCCTATGCTTGGGTATTTCTAGCCACAGAAGTACATGGGATGGTTATAAGAGTCTCTTCATGTGTGTACCTGCCCTATATGAAAGTGCAGGTTGGAGTGTTCAGCATTAAGAACAGACTCACCTGCTTGATATTTCTGATCTCAGATCCATCATATCTGMAGTTTTGACACCTCAGATCCCTGCTTCATATTATTCCATTCAGAAATCCCGTTTCTGATTTTTCTTAGCAGAGCTTTAATCTATGACCTGCAGTAGCTGGTTCCCACACTTGCTAGGAAAACAGCAAGAAAGACTTCTGTAAGAGAACAGAAAAAATTATTAACTTCCGTTGTAGATCCATCAGGACTTTGGTTTTTTGTCTCCTTGATACATAAACATAAGCAAAGAAGGATCAACATGCTTTGGCTCCAGATACCTCCTTATATAAATACAAGAATCTAATCAGACCAGGCAATGCATTTGTACAGCAGTAGTTTCAGTTTTAGTCACCACATTCTTTGTTCTGTGCCAGAGTTGTATGCCATAGTAGCAGATAAATTCATTTATTGCCAAAGAATAAGGAGGCCACACAATTCTTAATATACATGAAAAGTCCCCAYAGATTAAAAAGCAATTATATCAGTTTGTAAGACTTAGGTGACTGGGGAAGGTACCAGTCTATGTTCATGTTATTGTTTTTCTCTTTTGTTCCTCTTCTACAGTTTTAAACGAGTCTGACAAAGCCAACATGGTCTCTCAGCAAGATCACTGCTGTGTGCTCTTAGCAATGCCAGCATGATTTACAAATTCATTTTCTATTTGAATATAATTTTGAGGATGTTTTACTTATTTCACACAATTTGTTCTTTAAAATCATCATGAAACAACTTTCAAAGCATTTGCTGTTCAGAAACAAAGCAACATGCACTATATAATGAGGTTTAAAAAGAATGATTTTTATTTACATGCTGTGCATACATGARAAAAGTTTTTCTTCTTTTGTTCCAAGATATGAAAAGAGATTTAWGTTTACTTTTATGGTATTTTTTATTGTTGATAACATTTGCCCACACTTTGTGGTAGCAGTCCATCATGCAGACTCTTTATTTTGGATTTATGCTGCTGYGTCTGACATAAATAATCACTGTAGAAAAACAAGCTAAATGGCAAATTTCAGATTTTATAGGCATGCATTAAAATAAATGTGAATTTAAATCAGTTAAAACAAGACTGCTCACTGACTCTACTAGACATTAGATAATAAAGGTAAAGAGCATTTTGCAAAATGACACATGTTAGTTATTGTGTGCCTTACACCCAAGTTATAAAACAGAAGTGCCATATTCATGACATGAGATTTTTTCTTTACTCGTTTTTTTAATTTGTGGGAGGTTATTTGAGGAAAGTGCGTAGGAGTATTCTTTTTCAAATAAGTGGTTTTATTCATCTTTTTTTTCCTAAAAATATAGAAGTAATAACTGACAGTCCAAAACTAATTAAAATGATTTAGCAGATAAATTAGATTAAAGCTGTGTTGGATCATTTACCTGCAGTTYACCCATTGTGGAACTTTTTAGAAGGTTTGTTACGAAATGAATGTAGTAAAAACCCAGAAAAGCAATTACATTTTCCAATATGAAATCCATCAGCACTGAGCCTGTTAGGGAGAAAATATCTGAGGTGTGACTTATGGTAAAATATGGTTCAAAGAGGAAAGCTCAAATAGCAGAATGTACTTTTGTTRATAATTAGATACCACAAGCTAAAAGGGCAGGTGTTCCTTATGCTGGGACATGTTCTTCTGAGCATATTTTGATTTTATCACCCTTTCAGTGTGTCTTGAGATTGTGTTCCTTTCAAAAGAATAATCAGCACTGCTACTGCTCTAAGCTGCATCTGAGCTATGCTGAATGATAGCTCATTTAAACCTCAGGTTTTTTTCCTCTAATACCAATTTTTCATCTATGATTAGAAAAAGAAGTAATTTCCTACATGACTATTTATAGCCTATCTGATATTAGTAAGGCAGACACGAAATGTGAATTTAAAACTAGCAATAAATATTATTTCAGTATTGTTTTATTCACTGCTTTCATGTTTTCTCATGTATCAGAGAACCATGATATTGTGTGGTATTAGTGGCAGAGTTGTGATGTTGTAAAGTTGTTTTATAATTGCTCACTAGATTAGGAAAAAWTTATAGAAAATTGATATTACAGTAGAGCAGGTMGTTCTCAAAATGAATCCTTACCCCTGCCAACGACTTTACACAAAATTTCTTATCCTAAAGTACCATRTCCTATTAGAAAGGAATTGTTTGTAACTGTTTTCTCATATAAGAGCAGAGCTTGGCAGAGGCTTCTCTCTGCACAGTTCAGGTTCATAATTTCTGGAGATAAAGAATTAGAAGTGTTACCTCAAGTTATGCTTGTGGACCAAAAAGTAAATATAGTAAATTCTTGGTGCAACCTCTTGCTATTCTTGGGTTGTACCAGTGATGCAGTTAAAATAGTGTGATTTATTTTGTTTTTGCACTGGTTCTCAGAAATATTGTCTGCCTCCTCTATTCCTCCTTTTTAATCTCTCACATTGCACTTAGCCAAGCCTGTCATTCGAAAATGACTTTTCAGATTTTGCTGGAAGAAAAGAACAGTTGATACACAAACAGGACTGTCAAGGGAGTGCTGCCTCATTTAATTGTAATCTAGAAATTCTTGTTCTGAATTCTGTTACCTCARATATTTCAGACATTTTTAAAAATTCTTGCAGTTGCCAGTCAATTAAGATCTTGCAGTTTATTTGAAAGTTCACTATTCAGTCTTGGGATTCAAGGCAGACATATACTTTCYAGCTATTATACCCAGTACCCAAGGTTGAGTCAGGAGCTTTGCCTTCATTTCAGAGTTATTAAATATTTGGTTTCTAAAAAATGGCAGCAATCTGCATTGCAATGCTTTCTAGAGAGCCTGAAAGTGTTTTTCCGAGAACATTGTTGTGGTTTAAGGAGCCCAGGAGGCAGCTCAATCCAACACAGCTGCTCCCTCTCTCCCAGTGGGATGGAGAAGAGAACTGGAAGGTACAAGTGAGAAATGCTGTTTTCATCTCAAGACCAAAAGAGAGCATCACACATCTGTGCCTCTATCCCAGCTAAAACCASTGCAGTGATATCATTGAAATTTACTGTGAAACATCTAAGGTTTAAAGCTGAAAACAAAATTTTGTAAGTACTGAATTTCATTGAGTAGCTCTTGCCATTCTAATTAATGCAGCAAAAGACTGGTCCATTGAACCRATAATTCTATTCTAGATTATTGATTAATTTTAGCTTTACAAAAACAAATTTAAACTTTTTGTATTTTGATAGTATGCTCCAATACCTTAGGTAATAGAATTAARTTAGTGCAAAATGGTAGATGAACTGTTATTTAATATGTATCAGCTGTAGATCAGTGATAAATGGAACAAAGCAGAATACAACAATCTGTAAAATATTGGTTAATTCCCTGTCGGTATATCAGACTGTAGGTTTATTTTACTATATGCCAGTTATACTATATTGCATAGTTAAACTTAGACATATTTGAGTTTCTAACCTTTTCTGCTAATTAATGGCTGTTGCAGTGCAGACATTAGTGCTTTTGAGTAAAAAAAATGCTGACCAGCTCTCTTGTATAATAGTGTGTTTGTCAGCAGCTCTAAGGTCAGAAATAGAAATATGCCAGCTGAGAAACTGCAAGTGTTTTTAGCTTTCCATTAGTGAGGGCAGCAGACTTTCTAGTTCCAATGCTTTCGGATTTCTGCTATCACATAATCCGGTGAACATCTTGCCTCATGTGTTTCTGCCTGCCTTAGGAGGCAGCTGACTGAAAGACTGTCAAAGCTAAATCTAAAACTGATATCAAACCTGAGGTGAAGTACTAATCTCTCAGTCTTGGAATGGGTGAGAATATATATTATGGAATCACATTGGATGGAAGGAGAGGAGGATGATCAGAAGTCCTTACTTTTAAAAAGAAAGCATTAATTTGTTCATTTGTATCCTTATTCCAATACATCAAATTAAAGAGTTAGTAGTTTCAGAAAATATAATTAARAGTTAGTAGTCATGCATGAGGCATGCTCACCTCTCCAGTCTGAGAAACTGTATCTCAGTTCACTTTATGAAATCTTACTGATTTYCCAGCTTCAAGGAATACACAGGTGGATTTATTTTGACTTTCAAKAAATAAATATCTAACATTATAATGGAGTTTTTCTTCCAAGTTGTCATGATTTTATTAGAAAGAGATTGCCTAACTGTCACAACAAAATCAGAAACTTCATTTTGAAATGACCTTTCAGAGTTTTCTGGGAGAAGACAACATCTGATATAYGAACATAATCTCTAATTTGGATGTAACATATGACATGAAATTATTATTTGTGGCTTGACAAGAAAGATGCAGGAATTGGTAGGCACGCAAATGTCAAGCACAAGATAAAGTTACTTGTCATGAGACTCTGGGTTCTGGTGTGCCACGGTGTTTTATTGTACAAAGTATTGATCCAAATCAGAAGAGAAGCTCTGAATGCTGCAGATACACTGCATATCACAAAGATATGTTTTGTGTTCTGCTGGAGAAAAAGCAGAACACAAAGTCTCAGAACAAGTAAACTCTGTARTTTTTAACAGCTTCAAGCAGACCATTGCTCCACTCACTTGTAACCAGAAATTAATTCTCTGAGTCCTTGAAGTGATGTGGATTCTTGGTACAATATCCTGATATTTTCTGTTTTGAACTRCAGTTCCATAGGGTCATATGAAGTGAAGAGTAAATTTATAAAATATGATTTATACTTTTAACATATCCATTTGACTGTCATCTAAGCAGTTCACTGAAGTGAAACAATTTTCTCTTTTCTTTTTTTTTTTTTTTTTTTTTTTTTTTTTTCCTACTCACACTTGAGAGATGTTTCCATACACCTTTTACACCCAAGAGTAGAAAATATTTGTCTCTGGGCTAGGTTTCTTCCCCCATATTTTCATTACTTTTATTTCTCTGGATCACATCTACAAAATGGTTCTGGACTCAAAATTTCTGGGTCTGATTACAGTGTCATTTTTTTTAATGCTATTTGATACCATATTATARGATTGAATTTTAAAATGTCCATAAAACACAAATGCATTCGATTGAAAAAATCTCACCAGAGATCCTTGAAAAGTTGCCTATCAGAAAGTTTTGCTAATGAAATAATTTATGACTATGAACTGCTAAAATATTTATTTTTAAATATGGGACATAAGTTAGTATATTTATTATAAATTGTGTTGGTCAGTTCCATCCTGTTTTTAACRCTGGAAGGTACTGGATGGATTTATGCCTGTGTTTCCTGTCTAAACTTATTGGCCTGAAAATTTCCTTTATAAGACAAAAATGAAACAAAAGGCAGACTGTTCTATTTTCTTCTGGAAGGAGCATATATGAAAATGTGCAGTGTGACAAAGTACTAAATAAAGGAGAGTAACATAACTACAAGTAAAAAATCTTGATGCTTCCACAATGTGTTCCATTGATAGTTTTTAAGCTTTACTGGAGAAATAATTCTTCAGCTATGGAAAAAAAAGAAAAATAGGAGTTTGATTTCTTCTTTTAATTTAAATTTGGAGCAATTAAAAAAAAAAAAAAAAAAAAAAAAAAAAAAAAAAAAAAAAAAAAAAGGATGGTTACTGGGACCTAACACTTTGAGATTATTACCATCAGAATATGAA
This sequence comes from Malurus melanocephalus, assembly GCF_030028575.1. Lineage (NCBI taxonomy): Eukaryota > Metazoa > Chordata > Aves > Passeriformes > Maluridae > Malurus > Malurus melanocephalus. The sequence continues at coordinate 1,206,244 of NW_026623341.1, read as the reverse complement.
GGTTTCTGGATGCTAAGGAAGGAGTTTGGAACTCTGACCTAGTGGACAGCACAGACTCCAAATTCTTCCTGTTCTGTGTTGGGTTATGGGGGAAACAGTTGGACAGCCCAGTGTAGGTCACTTTTCAGGACAGGGGTAAAGGATGAAAGCCTAAGTCTGTCCAAGGACATTTACAAAGTCATGTTTTAAATGTAATTGTTATTTCTCCTTTTCTTTTGGTAGTTCAGTTATCCTTCTAGGTGAGGGTATGATTCCTTCCAATGGTGTAAATCAGTACTTAAGCATCTCCTACCTAAACCATGTTTCTKTCCTAGGAGTTCATCTGTAATTTTTTTCCAGCAGCAGTGTGCCTGTTATGATGGAACTTTTTCTCAGACCATCCACAGACATTTGTACTAATGTGAGGAAGAGTATTTARCAATGCAGCAGAAAGTATACATATTTCAAATGCATACTTTGTTTACTTTGGCCRCACTTCCAAAATTTATATAATTTCCCAAATTTTATAAAAGAATGATTACTTATCACCCTTCCTTTTCATTAGCAAGTTGCAGGGAAGACTRTCCTGATTTTATATTAAATTAAAATCTTAAATGGAGCAGTTCAGTATCAGTTCAGTATCAGCTTTGCAGTGCTGGGGTTTTTTTATATAATTGCTACCTAACTGTTAAACAGGTCTTGTAGTGGAAAACAGCTAGAATTATCACTTTTTCCACCTAAAAATAAAGTGAAATTCATCCCACTACATGAGAAAATCATTGACATCCATGAAAGTTGTTTGAAGACCTATGAGCGAATGCAACGTACTATCTGAAAATAGATATTTCATTGAAAATGAGATACTACAAGATGAATTCCTTTGCTCAAAAATTGCTAAAATGACAGCAAAAACTCAAGCAATTTTTTAATAATACCTGTCTTTTTTTCATAATGGAGCTATGTATACTTGAGGTCTGTTGCTSTTTCATAACTTGCTTAAGAAATTCTCTTTTACATTGTGTTGAGGAGCAAGGATTATCTTAGTCCMTGACAAACACTGCTGCATTTTTGTTGTTGCCTGAAGAGATGATTATTTACCTCCCAGGATCCTTTGTAGAAATATCCATGTACACAAGRAAATGTTTCTTAACTATTGGCAAATGCTGGAAAATAACTTGTCATTTTCTTTSCATCATTTGTGTCATTTCACTTAGCACATTTTCCAAACTATATTCTGATGTTGTAGCTTGGACACCTGGATTTGAATTGTTATCAAGCAGAAGTTTTGCTTATCTTGAAACTAATGTGYTTTAAATCTGCAGTAAGCCACAGAGAAAAGGAAATATTTTGTATGGACATACTTTTCTATAGGATAAAATWATCTCTGTCCTTTCACTGACCACCTTGCTATTAATTTCATTTCAGTGATCTGCCTGAGTAGTTCTAGTTACACCAATGCAATGATGGTAATACTAGTGCTAAAATCTGTTTCTGTACAGTTAAACAAAAGGAAGATTATGGTATGTGATGAAATCAACAGGCATGTGATATTTTGTAGCAAGTGGGAAAAAAGTACCAGAAGTGATTTTGAAATGGTATTTTGTCTGGAGTAACCACTTTTCAGGTTCCCTGAAGCGCWGTTTTCCTGCTCTTTCAGACAGAACCCCAAAACATGAAAGAAATCCTTGTCTAAAATTATCCTTCATGGAATATAAAGCACTAAGTAACTCTGTATAGCCAAAAGTCAGATCCACAATACAAAGAAAAAAAAAGACTGCAAAAGAGATCTGTTCAGGAAGGGTTTCTTTCTTCTTTCCTTTTATTACCTTTAGGATTCAATTTAGGCAAGTGATTTTGGTCAAGCAGAATGGAAAGGGAGAAAAAAAGGGGTTGGGAATGCTGTGCTAAGGCTTCCTATGTCTCAAATTGGAGATGCTACTTGGGAAAGCAGTCTTCTCCACGTTTCTTCCTTCTCAGAAAGGATTTAATGTGACCCAAGAGGCAGCTGCTATGGCAAGGCAGTTAGTGTCTTGTCTACTGCTCAGTCACTACTGCTTTAATAAAATCATAGAATCACAGAGTTGTTTGGTTGTAAGAGTCCTTTAAAAGCCTCCCTAAAAAGAGCAGGGACATCTTTAGGTAGATCAGGGCACTCAAAGCCCTGTCCAATAATCCATGCCAGAGCTGGCACAGGCGAGGCAATGTGCAGGTGTATCAAACAGTTGCTCTCTTTTTTTCTACACCTACAGTAAAGGTTTGCTAACACTTTAATGTCAATTAAGTGGAAGAAGAGCAAGCAGATGGAATGAAAGCTTTAAAACTGAACATCTATCTCATTTGGCACTTTAATTATGTTTTGGAAGTAGGAGAGTGAGGGTACTACAGTTAAAGACTATAGCCAAGATAAAACCTAAGATGTCAGAGAGCATTGTTTTTTAAAACTTGGCTGAACAAGGCTGCTAAAAAATTAAGAATTATGCAAGACTTTATGCCTTTTCAATTGGCTACCTCATTAGTTTAATCCAGATAAATTTGCTTACTTGATTGTAATATTCTTTTGCAATTTCATGTGACTGAACTAGTTTGTGTGCCTACAAYGCTGAGCCCAATTAAAATTCTTTGAAATTACTGCTTTTGGGATTAAGCAAACATGAATATTTGAAACTGAACATGCTTCCCCCAAATGTTGTTGTCTTGTAATTGCCAAGATAACAACCAAAGTTATTGCAATTCAGATTTGTTATTATTGTTTTGTTGTTGTTAAATATTAGCACAGGGAATATATTAAAAATCAATTGGAAAATACTTTTCTAAGACCATCATTAGATACGGTCTAGTGTAAATGTCTAAAGTGATCATGATATGTAAATGGTGTTTTTAGCTTTGTAATTCCTAACTAATRTAACAGTGGTAAATGTTAGGGAATAATGGAAAGGAATCGGTAGGATGTCTCATAGAGAGTTCTCCAATTTATATTTTTGCAATTTAGGCTAAAAATAAATAAATTACATTAGCAAAACTGGAGGCAAAAAACTACTGTTTTCTGCATCCTCAAAGGAGAGGGCAAACAGAGTCAAAATATCTGGTTTTTTAATTCATTTGCAGATACTAACTTAATTTATTAATAATTTTAACCTTTAAATATTCTTCTTTGCCTGTTATTTTTTGGAGTTTTTTTCCACCAAACCCTTGAGTTAGCTACATGATTTCCAAAAGAAGCCATAAGAAGGTGTTAATATAATTAAGAGATGGAGAAGAAATTGCTTTCCTATTGCTAATTTTTTGCACCCTGAATTTGTGAAAACAAGTTAAGATTAGAACTCAAATTAGATTTACACAATTCTGTAAATTATGTACCTATATAGCAAAATAATAATAGGAAAGKCCCATCAAAATCTCATCAAAATCTCCAGGAAAGTAATAAAAGTAYGCTGCATACACAATGTAGCAATACATAAACTGTGTTATTTATATGAACACATTAAATTTAGTGTTCTAAAAAAACTACAGCTTGCATTTCACTTTTAATATTGATCATCTAATATCTGGTGCCAACCACATGACACATTAATCTGCAATGTTATCCAGATGGAAAATTCCTCTTCAACTGACTAAATACGACACACACTGAAAAAATCTGAATATTTTTCCAAATTAAACTTTTATAGCCAATTACTCGTCGAGTATTTCTAAGATCCTTTGGGATGRGAATGTTAGTTTATGTGTTCAAGCWCCATTGCAGAGAATAAAATTAAACTTAGATGGCAGAGATAAAATTAAARTGACTGAAAACACATTGATACCCCATAAAACAAACCAAAAAATGGCCTTGGAATTTTGATAAACATAAGAATTACAAACATACAAATGAAATATGTTCACATTTAGCTGAGATTCACTGCGAACCAACAGAAAATCAAGTTATTTGACCCATTCATTTATGAAACCAAACAGTTCTCATTACAGTGAGTAATGTATGATCTCTAGTACATCAACTTGTTGTGAAAAGTATGAGTTTTCAAACATATTATGACAGCTACCTCTTTTACCACTGAAAAGCAATACTTTATTTCATTTGCTTCTTTTACCAGTTCATTAGATGTGAATCAAAACTGTGAAAGCTCATGTTCAAGTAGATCTTCTGTGATGTTTTACAGAACAAATATATTAATGAGGAAACTTCAAAAGATTTTTACAAGTCTTGCCTCATTAAATTTTGCCATAATATGTCACAGCGACCTTCAAAGCACCCAGCACTTCAACATCAAATATAGTAGTGCAATATGACAACTCCAGTTTAAATTATGGTTTCATATTAAAAGTCTGTCTTAGATTTTTTCCTGTAATTGGGAAAGATGGAAATATATAAATTAAGATATAAAGGACCTTCATTTCCCTCCTAGATGGGGTGCTTTTTAAAAATAGATAAAACTCTGATGTTTTTGCAGGAAGATCATATTTCCTGTCAAATATGTTGAGCTTGAAAAAATATTAGATAATAGCTTCCCAATTTCCTCTATGTCAAATTCAGGAAAAGAGAAGCACTTATGCATCATTTTAAATGCAGGTGGTAAAATATATCTGATTAGGTACAAGTATCAATTAGGAACATTCTTTCCGCTTAAAAATCCAGTGCACTTAGGAGAAAAGTAATACATTTTGGAGATGAAGCTAATCAAACAGAAAAGACAAATCACTGTGTTGTTTGTAAAACTGTCAAAAGATAGGCAGTAAGACACTAATTCTGTTTGTGGATTTGAGCTAACAATAACAAGATTGTTTGGGATTTTTTCAACACCAAACATCTTCACTATTTTTTGTCTTTCTGTTGACGTGTCATTTCTATTTTCTCAAAATCTTGAGCTGAATATGAATGAAAAATTTTCCTTTTTCCTTTTTCATGTCAGTCTGTTGTACTTGCTGACACATTTAGATTTTACATGTCTGTGCAACATCCAGAAAAAATAACAGAACTTAATAATTACACACCACATCTTGTCTGCAGAGTTTAGAATGTTTTTTGCCCATGAGCTGAATAACCTTCTTCTTGTTCTGAAACATTTTCGTACTTTCACACATAGAGGAGCTGGCTGAATTCTCATTTGCTGTAAACAAATGCAGTAATGATTTTGCTGATGTTCAACATACTGGGGGGGGGGGGGGGGGGGGGGGGGAAGGAAGTGATCCTTCCTTCCTAAAATGTGAGACTGAAAGAAGAATATTGAGGGCTACAAAATAAAAATTTGAAAATATTTTTTCTTCTTTTTGTGGTTTTCTTTTCTTACAAAGCATATTAACATCAAATTGTTTTAGTATCATCTTGATTTGTCAGACATGCAGCTAACTCTTCAACTTCTTAGTATTTACGGAATGATAAAACTATCAAAGATGTTTTTCTTTAAATAAATCTAATAACAGACATTGGGTTAATCTGCTTATTGCAATGCAGCTGTCAAATGAGGACTGTAACTCTAAACATTAGGTRATGGCAATTGCTATATTCTTCAGATATCTATGGAATCATTAATTTCCTTTGTGTTAAATAGTCTGCATCTCTTTTAGTTTTTGTCATGCCATCTCAGTGGTGATACACAGAGCAGAACAAGTCACACAAAAATCACAAGCCAGATCAGGCCAGGAGGACATCTAGTTCAATATCCTGTCTCAGAGAAACAATAGTCRCTCTTAGAAAAGAATATATAAAACAGGACAACTGAGATTTCCCCCAAGTGCATTACTTCAGCTGCCACCAATCAACGAGACTAGGATTTCCTGACCTGTGGTTCCATTATACTTGCTATTGTGGTGGATTAGTTTCCCTGTATTGTTCTTAATTTTTCATTATTTTTTAATATACTTTTGACCCACATAATATCTTTTGGCAATAAATTACCCCAAACATTCCGCAAAAAGTTAATAAGAATTTTCTTTTGTTCTTAAAGCCTGTGACCGGATAGCAACAGTAACTGAGTAASTGAGTGACCCTAGTTTCTGCATTCCAAGACATGGAGCTGCCATTTCTTACTCCTGTTCTCCTGTGCATGTTGAACAGGCCTGTCACGCCATCCCTTTGATCATCCTGCTTCTGTTCTGTGTTTCATTGTGCCTTTGCAGATGCATGTTGGCCGGGCATCTTCTGCTTCATTTTTTTATTATTATTTTTAGGTCTTTTTTTTTCTGTTACTACTCCACTTGTAGGGCAGTTTCCTTTATGAAAATGAATCGATGTCCCRCTTTTAAGGATTAATTATTGGACCCATTGCCTCTCAGTGTTTCGTCTTGGGTCTTAACAATTAAATGCAATGTCTTTCTGCCATTCAAAGGCTCTAGCAATCTACAAAGTAAGAGATTAAATCAGTGATGTGATTTCAGACCTCCMAGTTGACAGCAGAGAGGATTATCAAGACACTAGACTGGTCTGATAAAGGAAGACTTGTGCATTTTATTTTGTAAGGATTTTTTACTTTGTGAGGTAGGAGTTCAGTTACAGCAGGAAGAAGGCTTTTGTGCATTGAGACGAATGAAAGCAGCAAGAGTGAGATTTATTTTGTTTCATATTTTATTGTCTTGAAACAGCTGAACTCAGCTAATCAATTATTTCGTAGAAAATGGTTACTGTATTTCTGTACTGCTGTAGGTGTGTGTGATGCTTTATGAAWCACCCAAGTCAGATTTCACATCCCAGACATAACCCCTAGGAATTTCCTGAATCATATTTATTTCACTTTGATTTTSTTCACGCCACGAACATGAGATAAAAGAATGCATTACTCTCAGGTGGTTAAATTTGGTTGCCTGGGATATTCTGTGATCATGAGATGGAGAGAGCAGATCATGTATTCATAATGTCCCTTGATATTGCTGCTTAACTGACTTTCTGCCTGCTGGGAACACCYCCATTCTCGATAATATGGAAAAGGTTTGCTGCACTGCTCAACTCAGATTTTATCACCTGTGCTATTATTATATTCTCTGAGTGATGRAAAAGAAGAACAAGCACAGGATCTGTCCATACATTTCAGAGGATATTTACCACTGTAATTGAAAGGTAAAAACAGCAAATTCAGAGTTTAAGCCCATGACTAAATATTCTGACATCTTGTTCAGTTCACATCTCTAACATTTCAACTCACAACTACTGTACTAATTTGGTTTTGCCTAAAGAAAAGCCTGCTTCAAACCACCTACATCTGATGCACAAGCAACAAGAATGAGAATKGTTCATCTGCCTTCAGATATTGCTGGTGTACATGTTTAAAGCTAAAAAATTGACCCTCAAGTCCTTTTATAGCAGAGAGAAATAGGTGGGTTTGGGTCATGAYTGGATAAGGATGATCACATCCTAGGATTACCAATTAGTTTTCATTATTAAAGAGGACTAAGGACATTCAATGAAGTGATTRTGTACCCTGTAGGTTGTAGACAAGCTTATTCAGAGGTTTGGTCTGATCTTTCACACCAGAAGATGAATGCATTTCTTSTTTTTATAGGGTTTTGTGATGTTAAAAGTCTTTCTTAGCTCTCAATTGAATTTATTTAGTGATGGCTGGTAGTGAAGGAGGTTGATGAGCCTTACCATCTTCAAGACTGAAAAATCTATTTGAAATAGAATTCACAGAATTTAATAAAATTCAGTGCTAAGCCAAACTTGTTATAAAAAGAATACAMAGGGAAAAATAGAGGTAGGAGAAGAAACAGATTGATTCCATTTTAGTAGCAGTGGAAAACTATATTCTTCCCCTTATTCCTCTTTWTTTTCTGACTAAGACAAAGTTAAGTAGAGACATAATACAAATTTGTCAGTGTTTCTCAACATTTTCTTGTTGTACTATGTGTTACTGTGAGAACTGTAGTACAAAATATCCCAGATAGCCTATTTATTTCCATRGAAAATTTGAGTCTTCAGCTGAAATGTTAAAGTGTCATTCTTAGCAGTGTGTTTGTCAGGTAATTCAGACTCAACTGTAGTCCCTGTTACATTTTTTTTTTCTCTTGAATTATTTGTAATCTCCTTTTCCACTCTTAAAATATTTGAAAGTTTTAATTTCTTCCTGTATCCTAGTTAATTGTTTTGAGAACCCCTTAGGGTGCATGCATTCCACTCACTTTGGAAACACTGCCCCAGTGGAGAACAATCCTTTCTTGTTATGGACAAAGCCAGCAGTATCAGAGAGGGGACCCAGGGCAGAATAAAGTAACTATTTCTTCTTGTTAGCCTGTCCCGTGAAATTAATTAAATACAAAATATTTTATTGGTGGCARCCATCTTAAAATATGAAGATCTGTAAATATTGCTAGAAAGCAGGAATAGAATACACACAAACTGTCATAGAGAATTAGCTTATTGTCATTCAGCATATACCCTTCTTTGGCTCTGATTCATGGATCTTACCAGTGTGCAGTTATGCTCAGTGCTGCATGGGACTTTAATTTTTGCTAATTAGTAGTTTAATAGAAGGAGTGAAATGGAAATATTTAGTCCAGACTAGCAGCTTTGCCCATTGTATTTGATCTGTGTACTTTATCACAGACACAGATTTTAGGTTCTTATTACAACAGACTCAATCCTGGTTCTCCCACTTAGCCCTTCATCCAGGCAGAGGACAAATCCCTGTGCCCTCAGTGACCTTTACTGATGTTATAGACTTGCAGCMGATTGCAGCTTTGTGCAGCTTTGGGGCAGAAAATGACTGTCAAGGATCAGCAGGGCAGCAGCCTGCACACCACAGGGAAGAGGATGTGCTGTGCATCTTGGCCTTTCTGGATGGCTTTTTTGGCCAGGTATGCATTTGCTTCTGATGCAGTTTCTGTATTTGTTGTGTCTCTTCCATGATTTCAGAGAGGACTTCGCAGCACTGGTGATGGAGGCCTCAACTGCTTTGGGCACAGCAGTGAAGGTGTAGGCACWGCATTGGAAAATGTTTTTCTCAGTAGTTTTGCCTATATTAATGCAAATACTTCTGGATGCAAGGTGCTAAGCTCCCTGGAAAGTTTTGAGTCTTTATGGGAACTCTCGACTTTGAAGGGAGCTATCCTTCCTGAAGGACTGATAACATTGTCCTTCCTTTAAAGATTGTCCAGATATCACATGCTCCCCTTCACCTCCTCATTCTTCTTTCTCTTCCCTTCACCTAGCGGAAAGAAACTTCACAGATTAATTTTAACTTAAATTGTGGACAGTTAATCTCTGAGTCAACTAGTTTGTTTTTTTAAGCTGCCTAATAAAAGACCTTTTAATAGCTTTAATTGCTCAGTGTACCACCGTACGGTGAGTACTGAACTACACTGAGGCACTGCACTTTAATAAGAGTTAAGGTTGACTGCACAGAGCCTCTCTGTGAAGAAATATCAGAATCACTGATCCTGAGGTTGGAAGGGACCATTGTCTTGAGACCATCAAGTTCAACTGCCTGCTCAAGCAGAGAAGGATCACTTATAGCGGGTTTCTCACAGCCAAGCCCAGTCAAGTTTTGAAAATCTCCAAAGATCGAGAYTTGATAAATCTCTCTGTGTAACCTATATCAATGTTTGACCATCCTTACAGTGAGAAAGTGTTTTCATGTACTCAGGTGTAATTTCTTGGGTTTTGATTTGTGTCCATTGCCTTCCAAAAGCACTGCTGATAGAGTTTGGCTCCCTCTTCTCCATTCCCRTGTATTTATAGAYATTGATAAGATCCACCCATTGATAAGATCTTTCTCTTCTGCAGCATTAGGAGTTCTGACTCTCTCAGCCTCTCCTCACATGAAAGAGGACTCGCCCCTTAATCATGTCTGTGGCCCTGCACTGCACTGCTAGATCTCCTGGTACTGTTTCTCTTCAAAGCAGGAATTTAATTAGACAAGCAGCACCCTTATAATCATGTAGGTCTGCTTCTGATTTGCAATGCTACTGACCTTTTTCCATAGCTTTTTCCCCTTTCTCCACAATCCTGAATTTTCCAGACCTGTGATTTAGAGTCATAACAACTAATGGCTTTCCATTCTGCCTTTCTTTTTCTGTCAGGGTGTGGGGTTTTTTTAATGACTGTCCTTCAACATGTGCTTGTTTAACTAGGCCTTTTGTTCTTTCTTCTTAATAAAAACAGTAGAGGATACACAGTGGTCAGATTCCCAAACAAACAAAAAACTTAAAATTAATACAAATTWAAAAAAAAAGAAATCGTGTACTAGTCATGCCTATATATAATCATTAGTTACAAACCCATTGTATAGTTTTGGTTCATTAAACTAAAAATTTCTTTGCAAAAATATTACCTGAACTCAAAATATTTTTCTTGTTCCTTGTTCCTTATTCATGTTGCTGGTTGGTGATGAATCTGGGCAATCTTCAAGGTGTATTGCTTAAATAGGATACTTAAGGCACCAGGAACATATCTGCCTAACCKCAATTAGTTTTAGTCTATTTTTTTCTTGCATTAATGATATTATTATAATTTCTACAGGGTAAAAAAAAAGCCAAAACCATAATGACTAAAGTAATTAATGCAATAAACTTTGCAAATGTTAAGCCTTCACACTTAAAAATTCTCTCTTAGCAATTATTCATTTCCAGATTAGTGTAGTGAAAAAATGCATATACTGCCATCCTTTTTATAAGTTCAAACCCASCAAATCTGAGTATCCTGAAAATGAWGAAAAACTGGKTTTCTTGGCTAGAAATAAAAATGAAAAGTACTTCACAGTGATAGGAAAAGGTTCTGCACTGAGAAATCTGTAAATATGAAAATTTATGACAATCTTTTGAACTTGCATCTTCTAGCAGTAGTCCCTCCTAATGGTCTTTTCACTCCTGATAATAGGCAGATGCTACAACTTTTTCATTTTTTGCATGTTTGATTTGAATGTTTGAAATKAAATAAACTTATGTGCATGCTCAGYAGACAGTATAGTTGATGATGMTATTCACAGGTATGCCAAAAAWTGRWTTTTTTAATGTGCTTCACTGATTATATTGCTTTGTGTTACTTTATTTTGTCATAAATGAATAAAGTTAGCCCTTTGTTTTTMATTTCAGACACAGCACTGTTTTTTCCATCCTTCACTGGAAATTCTTATTTGGAACTACCTTCTCTGACATCTGTATCTGAGACCAGGACTGCATCTGGGCMGGAAACAAGCAATCTGACGACTCTGTACTTGACAGTGAAAACAACTGCTCTAAATGGCACAATTCTTTACAGTGAGTACCAAAGATRCTTGAAGCTAAGTATCAGCTTTAGCTCCTTCAGGTCCTTATTAACTTTAGTTAGCTGGCATTTCCTCTTCAACAGCAAAATGAGTCATTAAAATGCAGTAGAAGCCTTTTGGTATTCTAATGCATGCTGCATTATAAAATTCAAACCATTGTTCCTTGTGTTCCTCTGGAAAGTTCTTTAATTTATGACTCATTGAGCAAAACATAACTTACAACAGAAAATGCTGCTTCCTGGCAAGAAAGAACATAGTAAGCAGATGACTTTAGTTGTAAGTGTTGCAGCTCTGAAATACAAATATTGAAGAAGTTTTGAACAACTTTTTATAGAGAAACAGCTTGTCCATAGTCGGGTTTAGTCTTGCTTTTTATAATTGTGATCTTGGTTCCAAATTCATGATTTATAGAACTCTCTTATGCTCTGCAATTTTGCCATATTTTGAATTACTTACTGTGATTTCACACTTCAGAGAATTCTTTTGTGATCCCCAGAGAGCATGCTTGCAGACTTGGATGTATGCCTGTTAATACTACATTAAAAAGTTGCTTCTTGCCTGCATATTTCATTCCTCAATATATGGCATAAACTTCTGAGACAGAAGTACACTTTCCACTAGTCAGCAAGAAAAAATAGACTTCCCTGCCAGTTGAGTATTCATTATATATTTTATCTTCCAATTTCTTGCAAATGGAAAACATGGAAAGTGAGGTGATTTCTTCCCAAACCCAAGAAGAGATAGAAAAATATGTTTATTTGATACATTTATTCTACAAAGACAAAATCATTAGGAGCATTTTCAGTTCACTGCAGCTCCTTAGAGCTTTTCTACACAAAGGAATCTTGTTGATATAATAATTTTGAATAATTTTTGTTGCATTTATATTAATCTGGTAGTAATATATGTGAATTCACTTGAACTATGTACATGTTATAAGCCAGGGTTAAAAGTAATATAAGCTTCATGGCATTATTTAGTTWTGCCTTTTATTATTATCTGCACTACACTTTATTTAGATGTGAAACACTCTGGCCCCAAATTGAAAATTTATGTTTACTGCTTTTTAAAATAGCATCTCAAATCCTTGAATGTTATATCTGGGCTGTTGCTACAGCTGCCTAAGCTAGTGCTGCAAAATTTGCTAAGAATCATGGATAAGTGGTGATGTGGCAGCTCTTTACATTTAAGTGTTTTATATTTGTTCGTCATTTCAATTTCAAGAGGAGTTATTTGCCCTTGAAGTAGAATTCAAGGACGGTCACTCAAAGTACTTTGAATATATTTGGCATTTAGTGATTTTGTTTGCTTCATCACTGCAAAGTAATTTAGCTTCAGCCAAAGTTAAAGAAAATCACACGTAAGCCCTGAGTAAACATAACTAAAAAAAAAAAAAAAAAAAAAAAAAAAAAAAAAAAAACAAAAAAAAAAAAAAAAAAAAAAAAAAAATGGAAGATTCTCTGCTGTACTCAGAAGGAAGTGGTGTTTTCTGAAGCTAAAGGAATTGAGGTTTTTCAGCCTGGAGAAGAGAAGGCTCTGGAGAGATCACGTTCCAGTCGTTAAAGGAGGCTTCTAAGAAATATAAGACCAAACATTTTAGCAAGGCCTATTGCAATAGGACACGGGGTAATGTCTTGAAACTAAAAGAATGTAGATGTAGACTAGATATAAAGAAGAAATTCTTTAGAATGAAGGGAGTAAGGCACTGAAATATCTTGCTCAGAGAGGTGGTAGATTCCTCATCCTTGGAATCACCCAAGGTCAGGTTTGAGAAGGCTCTGAGCAARCTGATCTAATCAAAGATGTCCCTGCTCATTGCAAGGGGTTAACTAGATGATCAACCCAAACTTATCTATGATTCTATGACTCCATGTGTTTTCTTTTCTAGAAAATGTAGACATCCTTCATCTAATCTAATTTGATGTTGAAACCTAATAACCTGTTCAGCTATTAGTTCATACTGTCTATGGAAAATTGTTAATATGGTATTTTTCAGGTGTTTGCAGAGATTTTGCTACAGCACTATTTGAAAACTTCACATTTTTTAGAACATTTATCTTTCCAGTTTCTGGAGAGATAGAATGACATTGGGGGSAACCATGCAGTTTTTGGCTTTCCAATTACCCATATCAGAGACCCCCATGGACTGTGTCACAGCTCACTYCTTGTCCTTTCCTGCACCCAAAAACAAGGAAGAAGGATGGGTCAGGATGAGTGCCATGAATTCAGCTCTCACCCTAACATTGAGYTGGGGTAGCTCCAGGAACTCAGGATAATTTTTTGATGTTTTCGGGCAGTTGTTTTACTCACTKTTTCTTCATAGGTTCCCAGTATCACATCATATTTGCAATTCTCATTGTTATTGYTACCCTAACATGGGATTTTAACTGATTTGCAATATTCCACTCTTTCAGTGATCAGTAGGTTTTCTATTAAGGTTAGGTTCCTGTTAAGTTAAAAAAAATAAATAAATAAAAGTTAGAACTCTGTCTGGCTGTGGAACACAGACACAGAAAGCAATGAATGACTGAATACCTTGTAGAATGCTGATATTGAGTTTAAAATTAGATACATCTTTGCTTTACATTTCTACTTTGCCCCTCTTTCTATACAACCAATTTCTTTTCCTTGTTTTTACTCTTTCTTATTTTATCATGTATCTCCGTGATAATTAGATTCCTTTCCAAATATTACAAATATTTGTTATGATCATCCATGTCAATATTCTTATTTAGTTTTACATGAATGTGAAATAAAATATTATAYAAACTTTTAACAAAAATCTCTCCAGTGTTTTATGAATGAACACCATGTACCTATACAGATAATTCAGAATTTTAAAATTATTTCTGTATGCAGTCAMCAAGTTCTTCTGTCAGACAAATATCTCTTGTGAGTTCACATGCTCCCTCTGTATTCCCTCAGCCCCATTTTTTTGTCCCTTCTCCGTCTTTCTTTTTCCCTTCTAACGACTGCAAAAGAGAAGCTGCTGTTGTCATCTGTTCCCTTTTTAATATTAATACCAGTCCTGCTCCCACTCCTGCTTTTTTGAAGCTGTGTTACCATCAAACATCTGAGGAATGAACTCTCAGCAGAAAGTCAGCTTGAGGCTACTGCACTCACCAGGTRCAAGAACCCTACACTTCTAAGGGTTAATGTTCCCAGCATTCTCATATTCTGTTAATATAGGCATGTTAGCAATGGTTTCATAATTAAAGTTACAATAAGCTTCACGTATTCACAAAGAAAAAAAATCTCTATTTGTCTTTTTTTTTTTTTTTTTTTTT
>NW_026623341.1:1169315-1191746 GCF_030028575.1 Malurus melanocephalus | reverse complement strand
TTTTTTTTAATTAATCCACCTTTGGATTACACCTGTTTTTACCAGGTGGTGGTGAGGTTACATCTGTTTGTCTGGCAGATAATTAGTAAACATTTAATTACAGGGAAAAACCTCAGACAAGATGCTACTGATATACAAATGAATTTGAATCAGAAAGTATGCATAAGAATAATATTAAAGTCAAAATCATAAGAATAATACAAAAGGATTAAAACTTGGATCTGTCTTTACCTAATACATGAGCCAGTGAAGAACAAAAAAGATCTGTGCTTTTTTTACCCTTTCATGTTTGTGTGCCTCARAACAAAGAGAGGGGAACACTTAAAAGTATCAATGCATTACTGTAATATCTTTTAGCAGTTATATCCTTGCAAATATACATAAGGCAAATAAAATACATATAAAAAATACAGCAAATAAACCTGTTTATTGGCTAGCCAGTAGACAGAATAGGAGAATCATTACATGTGCTAGGCATGTCACTTTACTAATTCATACCATACTGTTGTTAAAAATAATTTTCTTATTTGATGCCTTTATTGGTAAAAATTTTATCAACAGTTGGTTGGGATTAACAAATACTAAGGATTAACTGGTTTTTGTAGAAGTTTCCAGAAATAGATTAAAACATGGGGAAAGAGATGGGATATCATTGAATCCTGCATGTGATTTATAGAAAATTACTATACATTCATCTGTTTTAATGGGAAGAAAAATGTAGTTACATTCTTAATAATGATGTTTTCCCCAATTATTTCAGGGTGTATTTAAGAAGCAYCTGAATGGTAACGGTAAATGGACTAACACTGTCTGTAATTTCTGCAKTTACCTCATGTTTAAATTGTTGATTGAATGTGACAATTATGTTTGTGCCAATAAAGATTAAACATCATTGAGAACTATTTATTTGTTGAATACAGAATGCATTCATAAAATTTCTATTCTGTTCCTAATGATTTTATTTGTTTGCATGATTAAATTTCGTCAACATGTCAAAGCAAATTGTGATATTTAGGCACAAAGCAAAATAAATTGCTAGTGATCATAAAAACCTGATACAGTTATAAAGTTTTACTTCATCGTTTCACTTTTAGCAGAGTCAGCATAATACTGTTCACAATCCCTTCAAGGGTAGATTGTTTAGCTTCTACTCTATATCGTAGCCTATAACTTCTGACAATTGGATTTCAGATATCACAGCCCATGTTTATGACATTCCTTAAGGACAACAGCTCCATTTTCATAAGTTGTGCTCATAAATTATTTCCTCTGCTCTCAGAAGCTCTCTTTCCCAGATCTACCCATATTCTACTCACCCTCCTGAAACTAAATATGGGCATTTCAGTTGTATTCTATTTGCCTCTTGTTTCAGTTGGCATTCCCAAGCAGAGCATTTCACAGTATCCTTAGTCTCTGGTGAAATATATTTTCTTTCTTAATAAAGCTTATCCCATATTTTAATGGGAATTCAAATCTGTCTTTTAGATATGCAATCATTTAGGTCACTTGCTTGTCCTCATACTATTGTACAAAAATAATCTTCCAACTTGCCATTTCTGTGAAAGGATGRTTGCTGAGATCTGGTTTCTTTAGCCTGAACCCTTCACATAATCTCTGCTAAGGTCAAGATCATTTACCCCTMAAATCCAACAAGATTTTTTCACTCAGATGTTTCATGATCTCTGTCTGTTTCCAGAATCTCTCTGTTTTGCTTAAGACTGAGGCTTTTCCTAGGAAGGTAACTTCCATTCTATACCCTTGGTAGCATATACTCTTTCACACTACTAGAACAAAATTCTCTGCCTCCTCATGTTCACTGCAGAAAGATTTGAAGGATTGTCCTTTCAAAGGATTCCATACCACCTAGCAAATAATATGAAGAATGCTGTTAGTCACCTCTAAGTGTGACTTAAAAGCACTCCCTAGACTGAAGTTCAAGCAGCAACACTCACTGAGGTTTCAAGGAGTAATGCTGCCTTTGGGAAAGCTGTCCCAGATTTTTTACTGTTGATGATGAGGACCTTCTTCCAAGTTTTCACTAGTGGGCAATGGGAGAGGAGAAACAAGCTGTTCATCCATAACTTCACTTTTTTGTGATGCTATATGCATTCACGGCCCTCCTCCACATCATTGTCTCTGAATCAATGTAGCTTACAGATCTCTTATTGTTAGAAATTGGAAATGCCAGGAACAGCATGTGCAAGGAGGGGAGAAGATAAGGAAACAAATAATGCAATGTGTGCACACATCAGTTATGCTAGGGTTAAAAAGCAGTGCAACTGTGCTATATATTTTGAAAGAGAATTATCAGACTATTGTAGAAGGAAATTGTAAAAGCCAAAGGCATGAAATTCAGTCAAATTAAAATAGCTTTGGAGTTAATTAGGTATTCAGAATACAAAATATGTCTAAGCATAAAAGACTTCAGTAGGTCATCAGGATTTGTAACAGACTGAAGAAATGCAATGTTAACTAGAAAGCTGCTCTCAAGGAGAGAGTTTATGTTGTGAACTCTTTCTGCTATGAGCTATGCAAAGGGAAATGATCAGGGAGCTGCAAGCACTTCTGTCCCTATCTCTTAAAAGAATATTATTTGCTTTTTGTTTTGTCCTCTAAAATAAAGCTAATTATTTTGTCTTTACAAATGAGTAGGCTTTCTGAGTCCCAAGTATACCCTCATTCTGTTTACCTTTCTGAATAAAAACTTACAGGATGTTCCAATTTGCAGCCCCCTCCACCATCTCCAGGCTGGGGAGCTCCTAYCCAGCCCCTCCAGGCTCCTACCCAGCAGCTGAAACCCAGCCCAGATCCCAACCCTGCTGACCCTCTCCAGGGATCTCCTACTCAGTGATACCAACAGATTGATTCAAGACTCACCCACCCAAACCCAGGCACTCCATACTCAGGGTCCCCCAAATGCCAGAATACAATTTCTACCTATCTGATACCCACACCAGCACCCAGGGCCTCTCACTCAGARGCATCCATTTAAATATAATTTAAAACTGTACTTATCAGTCCTGTTTTTGTAGAAGAGCCATGTATCATCCATCATTTAAATGAAAATATTTTGCTATCATTTTTACAATGTCTAATATGCTATTCAGTGGAAGTGAACTTAAGCATCTTTTTATTCAGATTTTGAAAGTACAAGTAACAGTATGTTAGACGTTTTGTAAATAATTTTTCCTCTCATCCAGTCTGAAATATATCATCAATTGAGAAAGGTGATTTTTTTTGTAAACTTTGAATTTAAGAAAGAGATGTTATCTTAAAATTTTTGTTTTCTATAATTAATTTGAAAAACTGAATGAATATGATTTGTTTTTTTAGTGTCACCTTTGTTGCCTTAATGGTACTGCTGAATATAGAGAAAAGTTCACCTTCAATTAATGTGAAGATCTCAACAAGATTGATGCAACTGCAGTGGTATTAAGTAAATTTTGTCATCTGGTTATTTTCTTTTACTTTTAACTGTTATCAGCTAAATACAGATATTTACAAAGTCTGATATTTTCTCACAGTCACTGAAGACGAGTCCTGTATATGGATACAAGARTCCTCAATGTCACCTAGGCATCATGATGGGTGATGGCTGCCCCATAGTGTGAAATTAGTCYTACACTATCAGAAGTGTGACTATCTCCATTTTTGTTTTCAAAGCTGGTGAAAGAAATTTTGGAGAGCAGTTTCTTCACTTGTATCTTGTGGAGGGAAGACCAACAGTTCGATTTGGCTGTGGCAGCTCTCGGAACATTCTGACTGTGTCCCTCAACCAATCTGTTAGCAGAGGCATCCTCATTCCTATCACAATAAGGTAAGAATGCTGAGAGTTTTAGTCATATTGGGCAATAAAATGTGATTTCACTTTTTTTATGACAATAAAAAGAAAAAAAAAAAAGAAAAAGAAAAAAAAATGGAAAGCAAATTTGGAACCATTTTTCATGAAGTAGCCTCCTTGATTGAAAATACATTTTAGTTCACACACATTACCTCAGTCCTTTGGAGAATTTATGAATCATTCAAAGTCCAGATGCATTTACAGATACAGTCWGTTTGAGAACTGAAACTCTTTAAACATAATTTTGGAAGTTACAAATGGGGTGCTCATATTTTATGCGTATTAATTACCACATTGAATAAATTAGATTTGTCATCAGAATTTCAGTGCTAAATATAAGACTAATTTATTGTTTAAGATGAAAATAATAAAAACGGGCATGCTAACAACATCTCACAATGCAGGGTGGACTTGGTGAATTTAAAAGTCTTAACTAAACTATGATTATAAAAGTCTTAACTAAACTATGATTATATATTTTTATATGACATACATCTGCCACTGTACTATTAACATTATACAAGAAATGGTTGATCACTGCTGTCATTTTTCATCTTGTACAAACAATAGTTCTCAGAATAGTTCATTTGTCATTTTGAGGAAGGTATTGGTATCATGCTTTGGTAATGAATTAAGTCTTCCAGTCATGGAATTTCATATGTGCACCTTAGGTAAGATGTAAAATAGAAATAATACAGATTTTTTTTGGTCATGTTTATGTTAATAATGTTAAATGTTTTTAATCTTTACTTCAGAAACATTTAAAAAATAATTCTGACATCCATATAAAAATTAAATTGCTGCGATTAAGATAAAATTTCATTTTTTACATGGTTCGAGTATTAGACATAATTGCTGCACCTGAACTATAAATATTTGTGGTGTAAGGGAAAATAGAGCACAAATTATTAAACTAAAGGAAGTTTTAGCTAGGACAATGTTTGCTGTTAGAGGATGGTATGGGAAGGAGACTGCTGCAAAAATTACCATGAAACATACATTAGACTTCTCAAAATTGCCTCTTACTACCAAAAAAGGAAACAGAAWGCATGATCTGAATATTTTTGTGTTTTTCTTCTAAGCTGTTTCTCTGTGATGCAAATGTTGATAAGTTCAAAAAYGAGAGAGGTTTGATGATCTCAGTAAATATAGACTGATATGGAGAGAAGAGACTGTTCAGCTTTTTCTTGTTTGATTGTATGCTCACCCCATAAGCTTCACCACTCCTCTTAGAAACTTGTAAGAATGTCAATCCTCTTTTCAATATGTGGAAGGCTAACAGAATCTACCAATTAGAAAACTGTTTCATTTGCAACTTATATTTCTTCTCAGCCACAGGTGTCTTTTTATCCATTTAAAACAGGGGGGTTTTGCCTTTTATGCTGAGTATTAACATCTAGTACTAATGGAGCAAAGTCACGTAGCATGCATTCAAATCTCAYTAGCTGACAGCATATTTATTTAAGGCTTTTTGTACAGATTGTAAAGATATATAAAATGTACAAAGAAAATTATATCACTTCCTCTCCATTTGATCTAGCAGATAAAGAGACATTTTTTTCTCTCAGAAAATACTTGATAGAGTTATACAGCTCAATACTACTAAACTATTCTAAGATCAGTTTSTAATCCCAGAGAGTACTCTTGTGTGAGATATTCATCACATAATTGTCTGCACTGCATCAGCTGTGGTGGCATCATGTCTGCTTCATATGCTTAAGCCAGTAAAATGCTGTACAGATTATAATATTTTAGCAACAAATGCAGCTAAATGGCAATTAAAAATTTTATTCTAGTAATAGAGTTCAAGTTGACACTGAAAAATTTATTTCCTTCCTTTTCTACCCTAAAATTAAGCCCTCTGTACTTAYGGCCTCATTCTCCTTTTTACTACACTGAAAAATAATGTCAGTTCAATTTACACATTTCCTTTGTTTACTGGAATGTTACACTGCTATCTTTGAAACAGTGGCACACTAAATAACTTGCAAGGTGTGATTTTAGACTGTAGCTGGCAAGGATTTACATGAATTTGAGTTTATGGGCTTGGCCTTCAAAATGACTTGTGATTATTCTTGTGAGTCTTTCTAAAATGTAGAGAGAGCAGTATATCCTTCACCAGGCAGCAATAAAATTGTAATCCTTCAGCAATCATCCTTAACCTCTGCCAAAAGAAAAAGCAAACTTGAYAAGGCATTTGCAACCTCCCAAAATCTTGTATCATGAGATATAAAATATGAATCCATGACAAAACTGTTGATTTGTGTTCTCAGTGKCTGATGGAAATAGATAATTCTATATGTATGGTTTACCTGCAAAATTAATGTATTTTTTTTTTCCCCTGTAATGCAGGAAAAGAGTAAAAACTAGAATAAATGACCATTTTTTGTTACTGTTTGAAAGCTCTCCAATTGGAGAACAACAGATTTGTTACATTTGACTTCGAATAAGTTTTGAAGATCATATTTGACAGTTATTCCAGTTTGGGATGCAACTATGACTCCAGTGAATAAACACCACAATCAACACATCCAATAACATCTACAGAAGCAGATTTTCTCATTGTCAAACTTTTTCTTTTTACATCTTCATGTGCAGGAAGCTAATACATTGGCAYAGTTTACAGATATTACTTTCTTTTAACTGTATGATTAGTTTCCTTAGATATGGCCATTTTCTCAAACCGGATGAAGATTAAATGAGTTTTAAATGTTCAATCATTGTCTTTATGGTCCTTGTGAAATGGCAGCTTTATAGAAGAAAGTCAATAAAGCTCTGATTGCTTACTTTTTTTTGCCTTGCCTAAAGAAAATAGAAACCTGTTASAATGCAGTTTCATTTGTTATTTCCATTTCTGTTTATTTTAGGAGGATTTGATTACTGGCTTGAAAATGTGCATTCACTTGAGTTTAGTTTTTTGTGATTTCATAATTGAGATTGTATTGTTTTTTCAGTTAAAGCTTTGAGCACATACTTGAAATGTAGTTTGGATTGGTTTTATGGATTTGTTCTTTAAAGTTATTCAAAGAACATTAATTCAAACACATTTCATTCCATGATTGGGTTCTGAAATGCATTTGCCTGATGTAAAATCTTCTCTACTTTGTAGTTAAAGTGATAAGGATTTGAATTTTTCTAGACAGTACAGTGGATTTTACCTTTTAGAATAGGAGTACTGATATTTTTTATACATCTTAGCCTTTTAGTCTCTAAATGAAATTTTTTTCTGTTCTACGCAGTGATGTGATACAGCAGGTCCTTTTCTGTTTGGGAGATACCAAGCAAGCATTAATTAAAATCTTCCCTGTATGTAATAGCATCACACTTTTCCATCTTATTTTCCTGCAGAATTTTCCTCTGGAAATTAATGAACATAGTGCCCATCCCCACAGAAGTATATCATGGTATTGTTGCCTTGAAAGGCCAGTTTTTAATAATGACACAGACATTATAAATATATAGGATATATTTATAGGATATAAAAGGTTTTACCTCGGTATTTGGGATCCCAGGTGCACAACTTGATGGCAGAATGCACACCCGTGTACAGCACAGATACAAGTTTTATAGGTTTCAGGAATTAGCATATCTATCTAGGATTCCCCAATAAGAAACTTAACAAATGCAGTAATGTCCCCCTATTCTAATGAATCCCCCCCGAGATGAGGCCAGAGCCTAGTTTACACAAGATGTTCTGGACAGAAGGCTTCACCCAAGGCTGGAGCCTCAGGTTTAAGATAGCACAGGGTACACTGACTCCTTCCTGAGGATGTTTGGTCTCTCTGCCCAGCAGAACTCCTAAACTAAGCTGGAATATCAAGCTTCAGGAATTACAAGCATGTGGACTAAGGGGTACAGGTGGATGCATAGAGGGTACAGAAAGCGTAAAAAGGAAAAGCAAAAATCATCAGGCATCAGTATCATGTACATTTACATTTCATGTATCTTCCAAGTGAGCATATTGAAAGCAGTTGTTTCCAGTTTTCTGTCACACTTTAATTASTAGTATGGATGTGAGCATTTACTGATGGCTGAGAAGGGCACCTTTAGCCGTCCTTAAAAGAGTTTATTTGTCAAATACATTACCCAGTTAATGTTGTTGGGCCAACTCACAGAGACCATGCAGTGGTACTGAAGCTGCTGCAATTTATTATTTGGTCTTCCAGCTTCAAAAGCAGATGGCACATTCTGAACTGTGAAAGTCCTCCGCGTGTTTCTGTACCTCCACATGGAAGCTTTGGCAAGATGTAATGTACTAAGTACTAGCTACAGGATTATATTATCATTGTCCATGATTTTACCTGCACTTCTACTTCCTCTTTTTCCACAGAAGAGGAAAATCATTGCTTGAACTATTCCACMAAGTTTTTTATTGCATGTGCATTCTGAAAATTTGTTTTTAAAAAGAATATATAAATCACTATCCATACAATATGCTGGCTTATTTTGAGAATGACATTTACCTSTTTCATTTCATTATTTCAGAGATATATATAGCTTTTCATATAGTGCATAAATTTAATTCATATTTTTATTATTATTTACAGGTGTTCRGTGTTCTGCATAGTGTGAAAGTATTATTTGAAATTACATTAAATCMGTAAACAAAAAAAAAGTATTTTTCTAATGTCTTGCTATTTTTTTCAGCATTACCAGTTACCTAGGAATGTAGAATTTTTTTGTTTGGTGATTTGGAAACATCTGAGCAGCAGGTTTTGTATCTCAGCAGGTACATAGTGTAGTCTAAGTTTTATACTTGCAATACTGAGTTCCATAATCAATTATGTGATAAATGAGAAATGGAAAGGTGATTTGACTCAAGTCCACTTGATGCAATGTCACCATCATCTCATCACACCTCATTTTTCCAAAATTGTTTGAAGATTAACAGTGAAAGCAGTCTGGGATAGGTTTAAGAGCTGTTATTCTATTATAGGAATTTATTAARTTGTCAAAGAAATCACATTTAGGTCTGGTTTCAAAAAGGTATATTTTACACACTCTACATCTTAATTTTGAATTTTAAGTCAGCACATATATGAATTATACCCATGTAGATGTTGTGTTGCATAGAACTGGAAATGCTATCAGATATTAATTATATTYAACAAATTTTGAAGAAAAGTTTTAATTACTTTTAGAAGGACATATATTCAAGTAAATGCATTTATGTTTATTTACTGTAGTGATTTGAAAATTTAATAAAATCATCACATTTGCCACTAAGGTAAGGTAGGAATGTTTTTGCAGTGTATGYCTATGTAATGTTTGTTCTTAATCCCAGTTCCATCAATCCAGCTGCTACAGTTTTACACAAGTAAATCACTACMTCTGTTATTCAGTCTCAAAAATAGTCCTGTATGAGATGCATGATATCAAGATAATGAATATAAATTCTTGTATACGCAATTAATTTTCTTTTTTTAAATTGTAACATTGGGATTAGCTCATTAAGTGATTCCATGTGGCATGCTAATTGACATAGCTCAAATAAGAAAATGGATTCTCATAAAGAATATAGAAAATATTACCTTTTGTGTTTGTTTCTATTTCAGCTTTTGTGTATGAACAGAACATTCAGTGTGTTTAGAAACATAAGCCACTTTCTGAAACTATTTTTTTTGCTCTCACTCATCRACAGTGTGCAATATTTCATCAGTGATCTGTCAAAGCCAACAAACCAACTGCTATGGCTGTTCAAGCTCATTAGCTGCTGACTCAAAGAGCAGATGTTTGAATTCCTGTACCCTTCATGCTCTGGCTTTACACTAGATGTTCTTACATTAACTGACCTTACAGGCATGACTCAAGAACACAGAAAGACAGAATGAAATGATTCTGTAGGCTGGAAAGGACCTCTTGAGGCCCTTCCAACATTCCTGCTCAAGCAGGGTGTCCTGGTTTCAGTTGGGATAAGGTTTTCTCCTCGGTAATGGGTATAGTGCTGTGTTTTGCATTTGGTGTAAGGATTAAGTTGATAACACATCAATGCTTTGCTTTTTGCTAAATCGTGTTTATCCTGTGACTAAAGAGGCATTAGCATTAGCTAAAATAGCCATTAACTGATTTTGGATGGTTTATAGCAAAGTGACTCAGCACAGACCAGTTCATAGTATATGGCGTCTTAATAGCTTCATCTTCCCATTCACAGTGTGTCATTATACATTTATCTCAGATGAAAATGTGATATCTGCTGTGTTTTCTTATGYACAAAATATGTAGTTGGTCATTTGAGTTCCTCCTACAAGGATGTGCATTCCAAATGCTAAAACAACTGATTGAAATCAATGCATTAAAGAAGGTTTGATCACTTCTCTTGTTAGGTGTGAGTTTTCTTCAGTCTCTTTCAAAGATGTTCATATCAATATATAAATTTTAAAATGTGAACTGCATTAAGAATTCAGTAATACAGAATAGCATAATACAGCACTGTCAGCTGCCTTTCCTGAAGTGACAGCCATCCAGACCTCCATACTGACCTGGGCTCTGGGTCACAAGTGGAGTACTGTGACCGACCTGAAACCACAGAGGCTGCATAAGGAATCAATGTATATTTACTGTATTTCAAGGATAAATCTTTGAAAAAATATGCGGATTTTGATTATTGACATTATTTAAGAACAATTCTGATAAGTCGTCTTTACTCCATCCAACCTCACCTACTTTCAAGTCAGGTATGRATCTAAAGGACTGTTTCTGTACAAGTACATGGATTTATGGCCAAAAATTAAAAATTCATGCAGTACTCAGAYACTTATTGATCATTAGGCTTTTCTGACACTCAGCTAAAAGTTGACAGTTTGTGTTTAGGTTACCTCCCTTGGTGATCAGTGTCAGATGGTGAACATGTTGAAAAAAATGGAAGGATTGGTTTGCAAAATACACTTTATTTCTTTCTCATAATCTTGCATCCCATGGAGAAACCCTTTTTTTCTGTTGCAGTTACTGCAACTTCAAACATGCTTAAAAGTCATTATTTTATTGTTGTAAGTCTCTAATACCATGAAAAGTAATATTGGAAAGTATTTGGAAAGTCTTGTTAGCATGGCACACCCTCTAATCTCCTTTTGAACATGGAATTAGAAAAATTAAATTTTGTTGGTAATCTTACGTAATCAATTTTATGTCACATTCAGCATTCTGTTAAATTCTATCTAGGGGCAAATGCTGACTTTTAGCTCAAAAAGATGCTCTGATCATGAGCTTGAAATTGATGTAATAAATTCTTGTTTGCCCTTCAATGTCCTGAAAAAAATAAAAGAGCATCATTTAATCKCTATTCCTGAAGGTATCTACCAGAATTTAAACTTTTTAATTGATAGAGTAAGAGATACTAAGATGACTGTATTTCCTAAAGGAAAAAGGATAGCTGTTATTTTTAACTCTATTATCTGTTTTAAGCATTTAACATATTTTGTTTGAATTASCAGAGTTGCTGAAGGGTATTTGTATTTACAAGCAAGTTCAACATAGCATAATAAAGCAAAATCAAGTAACACACAAAAAAATGCACTAACTTTCACAGTATTTTATTTTGGATTGTTGTTATCATTGTAGGATGAATTAACTCATCTTAAAAGATGCTGATAGGAAAAACTGTCTCAAAGCTATGCAAAATAATTAATAATTCACCACAAGAGTTGAAGATTCTACTTTCAACTAATTTACAAGAAATACAATTTTTTTATGACTGTGAGAAAAAAAATGTCATGTTTCTGGAGAAAATTATGTCATGTCAGTGGTCATTTTGATATGAGCCCARCTTTATATACTGACTGTTCCAAAGAGTGCCTGTATAGTCTAGTGGTAAAATGGAAGGGTTTTTTCAGTCTTTCATGTAGTTAGGGTGCATTCCCACCCAAAGTTATTGTTGTACTTCCCCCATTCTCCGTCTCTAATGCAGAGGACCAGACTTGAAAATAATAGTGAAGGTTGATGTTATCAGTTTGGAGCAATGTTTTTATTATGTCCATTTCTTCCTAAGTCAAACATTTCCCTAACACCCCTCATACTCATACTAGAAATGAAGTGGTAAAATATAAAGAGYTAATGAGGAATGCTTCAAAACACTGTCATATCAATTTTCACATCTTTAAACAGGATCAGATGTTTAATGACCATGGTAATCTCTAATGTATGTTTAGTATTTCGTCGTTAAGCACATTACAAATATGTTGGTAATTAGATGTGTGAATAGATTGTTAGGTTTTCATGCTATAACCTTCACAAGGCATGACCAAAGTATTGTATAATTCAGAACATTCTAAAACCTTCATGTTTAACAGACCCTCTTATCAAGCATGACAAAATAATAGCTAATGTAATTTTYGGAATAACCAGAAAATTTCATTTTCCAAAGGAAATTCTAAGATTAATAATCACATTAAAGAAACAGTTTCAATGTGTTGTTGACAATTGCAGTAATTTTTTATCACTTTCTTAGTGAATGATGCTGCTAACAAAGTTATTTCTCTATAGGATTTTACYGAATCTGTATGCCACAATTTATTAGGTCTTCTAAAGACAGTGAGGTGTGAATTCACCAGAATTAAGATATACATTATAGCGCATTTCRTCGCCATTTATTTTTAGAATTGCTATGTGTCATAATTTTAAAATTCCAATATTCAAAGAATCTCTGAGCTTTTGCAAGAAAAATAGGAAGAATAAAGTTCTARTAGTCTATATAACCCAATTTCCATTTTCTGGACACATCTGCTTTGAAAATTATATTATTTGCTTTTCAGCCGGGTTGATAAAGCATATGTAAGTAGGTTTTATTACATCATGTAAATTTTAAATTACATATAACATAAATTTCCAAAATTTGTTAAAGTATTTATAACTCTCCCTTTCTGTATTAAAGAAGCCTGCTTTAATGGTGAAGACTTGTGCATAGTCCTTTTTGTATTGTGTTYTGCATAAA
Source organism: Malurus melanocephalus (assembly GCF_030028575.1). Lineage (NCBI taxonomy): Eukaryota > Metazoa > Chordata > Aves > Passeriformes > Maluridae > Malurus > Malurus melanocephalus. The sequence goes on along the minus strand of NW_026623341.1, from coordinate 1,178,979 downwards.
GTGTTTTATTCCAAGTGCTGTTGATGTGATTCCTTACCCACTGCAGTTTCTCTGTATAGACAGTGGTCTCATATGATTCACTTTTCCATCTTCTTGTATCGGTGTCAGACTGTGAAACAGGCAGCAAAGATTTCAAAATATTTGGCTGCTCCCTCTGTTCCAGGGAAGAAGCAGAATGCAAGGCCCTTCTGATCTGCCCAGAAGGAAGAGCAGTTATTTCACATATATGCCAGTACAAAGGGGTTTCAGTACTGCTGAAGGGAAACTAGGAATTATGCATGAAACAGTGCAGATATCAATGACATGAAGGAAAAAAAGTAGTCAGTAGATCACAGAAGGTATAATAAAATTCAAGATAATCTGATGTATCATTTCAATATTTCTTTATTTCTAATGAATATAAAATTCCATAAATTTGTTATCTCAATGTCTGGTCACCCAGTTATTTGCACAGAGGACTTTTCAGATAACAGTTTAATTTATGTTAGTTTGGCACTGTGCATGGAACTATAGCAATAGAGCATAATGCCAAATATCTTATGAAGGTGCAAGGTTGCCTTCTTCCTAAGAAGTGAGATCGCAGTTAAGGCTTTTGTATTTGTGTGTTCTGAAGAGCTAAACAACAAAATAAAACTGTGAAGGAGAAGAAGTTTTTTAATTCTCTTTCTCAAGCCCATTCTCTATGTGAAAGATCAATACAGAAATAAAATTGGTTCAGTGTGCTTGTAACAGTTGGCAATTCTCTACAGGTTTGCTTTAGCTGAAAGCAATAGGAAGTTTTATTTGCTCTGCAGGTATTGAAATCAGTAAAAAATAAAAACCAGAGGTRAGCCAGCCTTTGCATGAATATCCAAAAAAGCAGTGGTAAAGGAAAGRGCAAGAAAATGTATCTATCTCTCAATAAGCCAGTTGGTCTCACTGATTCATCTCATGAGCACCAATAACTACCGAGTCAGAAGGCAGGGGTTTCAAAAACGAAACAGGCAGTGAAGTCACACAGCCCAGACTGCTGTAGGGTTAAGCTGGATTTTCTCCTGTGTGCTGAGAAGAGAGCAACTCTTGGTCTGTGTGACCAGCTCCCAGCTCAGCAGCAAGCTTCAAACATGGCTTTGAAAAATTTTGTTGATCTTAGCTTGTTACTTGGGTCACACAAATCTAAAGTGGGAGTAATATTTACCTATCTCAAAAAAATGTTCAAAAGACTAAATGTTCTCAGGCAAAGAATTTTTAAAAATGTGACATTGGGGTTCTGGTGCATAATCTGYATTTTGTGCTCTACTCAGTCCTTCTGTGGGACCAAAAATTGTCCCTGGAACTCAGATATAATAACAGGGGATCATTGTTTCATATAATTCATTGGATAACCCTTTTCCTGGGGGCTGAGGGAAAGAAACAGCGATGGTTATTATTTAATTTTAATTGCTGTAACCTCATTTTTTTCTAGCTTTTTGCTTTCTAAATAAATTTCAGGCAGCTGTTCAATTTATAGTTTTCATATATGCAGACAAGAAAGCAAAACAGGACATGAGACAGTTGATTGTTTCAAGACTAGCCAGTTTAGATCTAGTTTTTCATCCTGGTAGTAAGAAAATTTGATGCTGCAAATTGAGTCACTTGATTAAAGAGAATATTGAGTCAGAGAAACACATATGTTTATTAAATAGTCCTTCTTGATAGTCATGAAAGAGAGAGGAAAAAAGAGAAAGATGTCAACTTCATCTTTCAGAGAGAGAGAGRAATCCCCACTGCATCTTTCCGAGAGTCTGCAAGGAACTCATTTGTTGAACGCGAGATAGGAAGGGAGGTATTTCTCTTTCTTTAGCTGAAGTATATCAATTCTGTGAGGAATTTGTATTTTACATAGTTAATTCRGGTGGGATAAATTATTTTACCTGTCTCTCTACCACTTTGTCACTATCATTAGCTTGCTCTTTGAAGCACACATTAACCTGGTTTTCTACTAGACCCTGAAGTGCCTGTGAGACTTTCTTCTCTGCTTGCACCCCATTGTGTATCATTCACCTTCTGCCCCATCCTCTTCAGTTTTGTTGACTTATTTTCTGTGGAGTTACTGAGGCTGATGGTACACCTGTGATCACCTTCATCCAAAGATGCTTTGTTATTTTATGACCATTACTTGATCTTGTTCTTTCCTTGGCTGGAAATGCAGAATTTAATRAAAATGCACTTCACTGGAGGCTGATTGCAGGCAGTAGTTTAAGCTGTGGATAAATGCAGCAGAAACTAGAGGGACGGCACCTTCATCAGAGACAGGTTAGGCAGGCAGATTTGGGCTATTATTACATCAAGCAATTCAAAAAAATACCCATATTTTAAAATATCTGTTTTTCCCATATCAGTCCTGTGATGATAATTGGTAAGTGATCTCCCTGTCTTTATCTTGGCTSAGGAGTTTTGTCATCATGTTTCCCCACCCTCACTGTCTTTTTGAGAGGGAGGGGTGAGAGAGCAGCTGGGTRAGCAGCTGGCAGCTGATCGAGATCAACCCATTGCAAAAAGAACACAGAAGTGATACTGARCACAATTTTCCTCCATTCCTTCCATGTGTAGTTGTGTAGGCAAAATTGTATAACATATACATGACCTCTTCTGTTTATTTGAATTTTTAGTGCTGTCTTGTGTTGGATAAGGCTGTATTCTGTTGTTCAACAGAACGTAAATGTGAGTATACTGTAGAATTCTTGCAGGCACACAGTGTCAGGGTATAGTGAACACAGAAAAGTAATTAATGTCTTGCACTGCTGGTGCTAAAGTCTTTCCAGAGGTGTGAAAAATATCTGCTGCACTGGAGAGTATTTCCAGAGAAATTTCCACTGTCTTAACAGTTTGTAAACACGTTCTCTGGGTCTGTGGAAATCCTGTGCTTTGTTATAAAATAACAAAACCATACATAGTGCCAAATCTGCATTTGAGCTCATACTTCAAGTGRACTCTATTAAATGGACATGCAACTGTTGGCGGCTTGGAGTACATAAAAATAACTTTTTTTTCAGGTTTTGGACTGCCTTTTCTGGAGGCTTTGCTCACGTGCAGCATCCCATGTTTGCTGTACATTTCCCTGTCGGGGGAAATGGTGTTTCTATGGCACCAACTCACATCTGTGCCTTGGGATACATRTCCCTGTGGTTTTCCCTCTGCAGCTTCTGTGTGGTTTGCAGTGCTGCTCTGCCATTTGCTGYGACTGTGGATGTGAATTCCTACTGCACTGATGGGTTTTAGTGAGAACACTGGGAACTARGGATCTATACATTGTCACAGAAATTGTTTTATCCCCCCTACAGTTCACATTGTCTTGTCAGAGCTGCCAGCACCTAGCAGACCAACAGTAATGAAAGATGTGAATGTGAGAGCTAGAGTGGAGCATGCTGTGTTGCTACTAAATTACTCAGCAGCGTTCAAAACACCTTCAGAAAATACATTTTCTCTCGCATTTGAATACATTTTATGTAAATCTGACATGTGGTTTGGCCCCTGGGTTTTGTTCCCAACAYTGTCAGAAACAATCTTCTGCAACCTCTTTTGTTCATCCATCTGGAAAATAACAGGATTATACTTGCCTGCCTTCTGGGGGAAGTATAAGTTTTGCTCAACAGCAAATGTTGTGAAAAATACAAAACTGAACACCAGCCTGTGCCTGACATAAGCCAAGGGATGTTGTGACCATTTTTTTCCTTGGCTGAAGAACATTCTTTCTCAACCAGCCAAAGGGGAAGACATTGATTATTAAGACTGTGAGAATTTCCCTTCTCTTTTATTAGAAGGGAAGAACAGATTGCTTTGTTTTAATGTATTTATTTCACTCAAAKACTTAACYCCGTAATCTTCCAAGATTTCTTAATGTATTTAATGGAGGTAGTGAATCTGGCACTTTTATCTTAGCACTTTGTAAAGGGCATTTCTTCAGTTCCCATGTGAAGAAGCAGGCCCATAAGCAGTTTTACTGAAAATTTAAGGTGGGGATATGTGAGCAAAAAAAGGCTCCAGGTGACAAATGAGTGGACTTTGCTGCTTGCTKGAAGCAGACAATAATCTCAGCAGCAGCCTATGCCAAACGTATATCCATGTTTTTCAGTTTTAGAACTCAGTTTTGGTGATGCACTGGGGTTGCTAAGCTCTCTGTTCCTACTCCAAGAGCTATGAATTATTTCTGAGCCCCATGTGATTTCATCTGTTTCACTTTATACTCTTTAACTTTCAAACTTAGGTGAGAAAGCTTTGGGATTCATAATGTGGGGKTTTGTTTATTTCTTTCTTCTTTGCTTTGCCAAAACACAGAACCCATATTTAATAATTGTGGAATTTTCTATTTAATAATAGAGAAATGCAGTCGGCATGAACATTTGTTTTGTCTCTAATAAAAGYTGCAAAAAGTCTCAGAATGCTGAAAAGTAATCCTGTGGAATTTAGGTGTTCACATTTCAGTGCAAGAACATTCATTTACATGGAATGGCAAAGGGCTGTTTGTTACTGCATATATGACATTTCAGCCTAATGTATTTTCAGCCAGTATAACATCTGTGATGTTTTATTTTCTTGAGCATTTTACAATGGTCAGCATCTTACATCTTTTGGAATTAATATCACTTATTAAAGTCCTCTTTGTTCAGGAAGATAATGTCAGTCTTACTAAGCAGGCAAYTGAAGAGAATAGTGATTAATTTGGTTTGATTAGTTGTGAACTGCTGTAGAAATTCTGCTGATCTGACTAAAATATTATCTTTTGGGAGATTTGATAATTTTGGTTTTGGTCAGGTCAGATCTCTAGTCCCACTACCTGAACAATTTCATCAATTGGGCACCTTTTTTTTTGGTAGCAGCACAGTCTCATATTCACTAAAACTGCTGCTTATTAACAGCAGATTGTATATGAAATATTTTACCACTCAAGCAAGTATGGCAGTTGGATCCAAAGAGAGGCCTAGACCTTGAAAAGTCCTCTCATTCTTACTCTTAAGAGTTAATGTGTAAAAGACAAACATTATTCAAAGACAGTGGATCCAACACTGTCATAATTAGTTCACTTCATGTCATTGCTTTGTGATTTAAAGTTATTAAGTGATTTGCCCACACAATTTTTATTATAGCTGATCATGTGTTCTGACAGGTTGGGAGCAAGGTTGTGGGAGTTTTTTGGTCTCCTTGGTCGTGTAGTATTATAGTAGTGATTAAATGCTGAACTTGTATTTTTGCTCTCACTTAGAATTCTTTCTATGATATTTTGTCTTTTTTTTTCCTTTCATACTTTTTTCTTGCTAAAGTACTCAAAATCTGCTGTCATTTTTCTCGTTATGAGCAGGAAGACAGTTAAGTACACCAAACCTTGCCTACTGAATACAGACAACCAAAAGGCCAAAACATTTACAGCTACATTAAGTAGGAAATGAAGCGGTACAGAATTGTTCCATTTAAATTCAAGATGAGCTGCAAGAAACTAGTATATTTCACCTCACCTTACACAAGTTCTTGAACTAAACATGAACTAACATTTTGTGACCTGCAACTTTTACAGCATAGTGCTGCTGCCTCTTCAGATGATGAAATAAATTAAATTGCCTAATAACTGGGAAAACTTGATGCACATATTCTGTACTTTTCAAATCTCATTGCATGCCTTTAAACAAAAAGTAGAAAGAAATCAGATACTTTAGTCTTCCAAACTGCGTATTSAATCATTTGAAATCATTTCCATGTCTTTGTCTGAGAGTATCCTTGCTCATTTTAACCCCAGATAGCTGAGGATGGTTCTATGGGCTCCAAAGAACATCTCCTATAAAAATATTGTGCCTTAAATCATTATCAATTATTTCAAAAAAATACTCAGCTGATCAAAGATGRGAGTTAAAAACTTTGCCTAATGATCTTTTTGTTCTTTTCTTTGCAGTTTTCCTTCTAGAAACAATCATGCTCTCTTTTTATGTCACTGTAGGGTTCATATCTGATTCCAGCCAAATCAAGTCTTTCTTCCCYACCTACACAAACTGTTGCATATATATTCAGCAGTGACAATAGAGGACAGACAAAGAACTTCCTTTGCTCCCTCCACCCTTCCTGAATAAGAAAAGGATGATAAAAGGAAGACATGTGTCCTGCCTTGCGTATGTCAGGCACAAGCATATGTTTGGTTTTTTTTTTTTTTCTTTCTGACCAAACAGTAGCTTATTTTGGTTGGGTTTTTGTTTGTTTATTTGGTTTGGTTTGGTGTAAAATCTGAAAAAAACAATGCAGTAGTTTTGTAATAAAAAACAGTGGTAGAATTAGCTGACCTAAACCTGCTCACCCTATCTCCCTGCCAACTCTCTTCCCCTGGCACACAAATGAGAGGCAGATGCACAGCAGGCGAGGTTTTCCAGGTTCATCATTAAGCAAAGCACTTAATATTGACTAAAAACAGGCAAATATTTGACTGCTGCAATTTAATCAGTGGAATGGGTACGTTCTTTAAAAGCAAGTTGTGTTTAGATTAATTCTTCTTAATTTCTAGTTACTTCACATTAGATGAATAAAAGCATGACAATCACAGAACTTGTATTCATTACCCGATGTATTTGGCATTCTTCAGAMAAGATCTTGGGCAAGTCTATTCATCTTCTCCAGCTTTTTCCCTGTGATACAACATTTWCAGAGACCTTTTTATTATAAAATTCATTATTAATCACAGAGTGCTGAGGTGCATATRTGAAGACTAAAATAATTTCTAGAAATAACTAACATCAGATAGATAAAGCTGTTTCCTAAATACACTGCCATTCAGATAGAACGTTCCTTACAAAGSTTTCATAATACCCTTATATCCAGATCAGCAAAGTGGGTAGAAAATTTATTGGTCATCATTGCATTGTCTATCTGGCAGACAGTCACTCATGGCATCCCTGAGTGCTCAGTWCTGTGACCCAAGGAAAAAATGAAATATTTTATTGGGTCCTTCAGAGGAAAATAATCTTCCAGCACAATCTCCTAGTGTTTGCCCCAGAGGCATGTCTGAAGTGTACGTATATGAATGCTCTTCCAATCATATTAGAAACAGTTTTGCTAAACAAAATTACWTGAAATTATTCTATTTTTCCTTGTCTATTTAAATTTGAAGGGCAACTTTCTTCTCCAAACCTTGCAAGTATATGGCATGTAGGCTGAGATATCCTTCATTTCACAATTTGTCAGTAAGTTTGGGGTTTTTTTTGGTATTTTGGTATTTGAAAGATTGGCTTGAAATGATAGTGAGCACCAACTCTACCAGTCTGCAGGGATTCTGAGTCTGCAAATTATGATATAAAATGGTTTCCTTTAGGGCTAATGCTATAAAGTATATAACTGGTACCTGGTAAACCCTGGTTGTGCGAGATTTAATTTATTACTAATTAGAGACAGATTAATCTGGAGTTAGTTTTTGTGAGTTASAAATGTTAATTCTGATAAATTGATACATTTTTCAGTGCTTGAATCTTAACCTAAAGTATCTACATGGTTAATAGCATCAAGCATCTCTCTGAAATTAAATAGTTAATCAGAGGGTGGTTTTGTAATGAAATATTTTTTAATATTTCCAAATTCAATATGTGTATAGTTGTATTTATAAGTGGAAAATTGGACATCAAAATCAAGAAATAAAGAACCTCATCTGTAAGCAAAACCAGATTTTATATACACAGCAACAGGCATTGTGGTGCTGTTTACACTTCCACAATTTCCTTAATGACTTGCATTCATAAAATATAATCTTGTTAAAAGGCCTGTGTAAGATTTTGAATATCCGTGAAGAAACCATACAAGATTGGTTTTTTGCATGAAAACCTCATACCTTTTGTTCCTAAAATCTGATGAAAGTAATCTATCTTTTTTACAAAAAAACACCAAACAATTTCTAAAAGGTGGCCTATGAATGCACATTTACACATACAAGCTAAATGAATTATATTGGCCTTGCTTTTCTTTTTTGCAGTTAATATTAATGAATCCTGTGTAGTATTTATTTTCCAAATAATACATTTTGGCTCAAATATATCACAAAAACAAAGGGACTGAAAAAATAAGAGATAAATCTGTAACACACTAGGAAATGTACATCTGGCTATTTAGTAGTTTCYCTTGAAGCACATCCAAATGACATTATAATCTGTATTTTACCTTTGGATATTCAAATATGTAATAGGCATCATAATCCTGTACCTTCCTGTATGTTTGATATTGCAGCTAAAATGTGTGTCAACATACCACCATAAAGCAATCTTTTTTTTCTTTAAATCAGTTGGTTATAGCTTAGCAAAATGTTCTTAGCTGTTTATGTTGGATGCTTTGATTTAGACAGGTTCAAGTACAAAATACGTGTGAAATTATTATGAGAATCTTTATTTCTTTGACAGAGCAGGTCTAAAGCTCATTCTGAGCCCACTTTCATTCTGATKGGGAAAAGAACAGCACATGTGCTATCAAAAGCAGACTGCAACAAAACATTTAATGAGTCTGCTCCAGATAGAGATAAGTGGAGAACTTTAATCAGTTCAGATGATAACAGGAAGCTTCAAGTTCTATGCAATTCTGTATTTATCCATGTAATCTGACATCAGAGATCTGCTCTGTTCTGTTCCTTTGTGTGTTCAAAGCAAAACGTATCTGTCAAGAAACAGTTTTGTTTTTTTTTTTTTAATGCAAATAACTGATTACACTGTGTGGCCATTAGACTTCACAAATCAATAGATCTGAAGTCTGGTAAGTGGGAGTGTTATTTATAATTTCTGCCTTGCATTATCAGCTTCAGGTGAGTTGCTGATGCTTTGTGAAAGTACACTTGCAACATGCCCAGCGCTTTTAGTAGCACTGATGCCTCTCATTTCTCCTAAAATCAGTTAGTGTTCCCTGAAGAGGGAACACTTCAGTTCTACTGAAGAGGGCCTGAAGGGATTATGATGACAAGAGCTTACCTTCTTTCTTACTCAGGGTGTCAAAAGGAGAGGCACAATGGTGGTGAGGACTGGAGGCACAGAGATAACCCTCTTAACTGGTGTTTCAGCTTACTAAGAAGGATCAATTATTMATTTCCACATTTATCAGGGTTACAAATGGTGCATTAACCTTCTCTGCAGTTCTCCATGGCCTTTTGCTTATGACAGCATAAAAATGCTTAACACAAATAAAATGCTACTGATAATTCTTGTCATAAATGGAAAACTTTTCTTTGGCAATAGCATATGTTTGCACCTTCGATGAGACAAGATAATAATTTGCTGAATTAAGCAATACAGTGGAGAGCTAAATATCCTATTTTAAGAGGTTGCCTTTAGCACTAAATGCCCTGACTTACATTCTCTTGCCATATTTTAAGTTGRTCTTAATGTAATTCTACTGAATTAGGCATTCATAGACCATTATAGAAGAGGTGAGTAGAGGATATAGTTGTTTCAGCAGTTGTTGCTGAATTATAAGAGGGATTATAAGTGTCTGCCTATTTCTTTTCTCCTACTGGGATGTTTCTGAGAATGTCATCAGAAGAGACAGAGAACAGGCTGTTTAAATATCATTATGAGAAGCTGCCACATAAAGTTTTCCTAAGTCTTAATTAGAGAAATGTGAAACTAGCTCCAAGGTCCAAAGGCTTAAAGTTAGAAAGAATTCAAAGACAGGAGCCTTAAAGAGTCTGAAACCAAAAAAA
>NW_026623341.1:1164588-1169225 GCF_030028575.1 Malurus melanocephalus | reverse complement strand
GATGTCTCTTGATCCCCAGCACTAGCAAATATGCCAGCCTCAGCCTCAGATGTCTCTTGATCCCCAGCACTAGCAAATATGCCAGCCTCAGCCTCAGGGTTTGCACTAGTTGGCAAYAGAAGGACTTTGTTCTCCAGTCTACCTAGGATTTCCTGTACATATATATAATTTGTTCCTTATGTTGGCATTCAAACTGAAGGGTCACTTTCTCATCAACCACATTGCTTAATCTATTTTTATCTTTGTTTTCCCATTTAGATGGGAGGTAAGTTCATTTTAGACCATCAGAGTATGCCAAAGCAAATTAATTAGTGCTGACTGGTAGAATTAATATATGTTACTGATAACTGTATTTCTTCTGTCTGTAATAGGTAAGAAAAGATCCTCAACTGGAGATCATTTCAATATTGCTTTATCTGTACAGCCTTGCACTGATACAGTTTTATTCATATGTCAAATGGTTTCCTATTTCCATTCATAGTATCAGGCTTGTGTAAGACAATAAATGGAAGACCACCATCTCAAGATGCATAAATGTAATAATTCATTCCTATGYTCTGGTGCAATACCAAACATATTGGTTGGACAACATATGTTGTCGGCAAAGGGSAAACATAATTTGAAGACATTTCCAATGTTTTTTGTGGCTTTTTCTTGGTGAAATGTTAGGATAATTGAACCCTCAGCATATGTGTGATTTTACCTTTTTTCTTATTGTCTTGAGGGGAATTTACTACCCTCAAAATACGGTTATTTGGAATTATATTCTTTTCCTTCATTCTTTTCTTTATTCTGGTTTTACCATTCTAAAAAGCATGACTTATGTTTACATAAATTGTGTATGCATAAGAAAATTTTTTAAATATTGGTTGTTATCAGAAATATGTGTATACATATATTTTCTTCAAACTTKGTAACTCACAGCCACATCACATGAGACCATTTCTTCTATATTTGCATAAACTGATCTCTTATTCTTTGCTTTCACAATCTATTCATATTGATGAGACTGAGTTATCTGGTAGGTAGACAAATGGCTTTAAAAACATTTTAAGATGTGATACCACAGCTTGCGAAGCAACAATGTAGACTGGTTTTGCAATATGAAGTTTTAMTAAGTGCTCTTTTTCATATTTTGCTGGCTTACAGCAGTGTTAATTTGCTTACCAGGAGGTAATACTRAATAATTCTTATAAGGAGTTATACTCTGTTTCTACTGATATTGATGTTTTCTTAAACAGAAACACAATCCARGACTCCATTTCACTATGTTCAAAATCACTCTACCTACAAATTATCATGTACTTAAAGAGAAAGAAATGCTTGATAGTGGTCAGASAGTCATGTTTCTCTTGAGACTAAAAGATTCTGAGTTGGTACATTTTTAGGGTACTTTTTTAAAGTTATTGTTCATATCTTCTATGCAATTAAATTTTATTTATTATTTAGCAGAAGACTTCCAGCTTCTTCCAGTCTTCATCAGTATAATATTGCATCGTTGGATTTGAGGACTGTTCTGGGGTTTTCTAAATAATTTTCCTAGTATCAACTAATTACCCTAGACAATTTTTTCCCATTTCTCTGAGAGGAAAACATATGACTTTTGAGGTAATAGATCAGAATTGCCATTTTGTTTGCTGAAATGGTTTTGTCTTCATTTAAGGGAAGAAAGAGTCAAAACTTAATATCTAATGACTCTTCATAGAAAGGGTTTTWCTCTTTTCACACCAGAATATTCTTTCAGTGAAAATTATAGTTGAATTTCCCTGTCCTCTATATTTTGTATTAGTTGTTGCATAAGCATTACCTTAGGCTTTTTGCTGAAAGAGGAAGGCAAACTTTCTTTTCTGCTATTATGTAATTTTTATAAAATTGCTTGAATGCAATTTCATCTATATTAAAAATCAGAGAATTACAGAAGCCAGATTAGAGGGTAAGAACAAGCTGTGCAAAAGAGTGCAAGCACCTTCCCTRAGGAGTGTGCATCTCTGAAGCACCAAAGAGCAGAAGAGTGGAAGTCTTTCTCTTTGATATAATGCAGACTCAAAGAGGAGTTAAAGGTAGCCATAATGGAAACTAAAACAGCCTTGCTCAGGTGCAGCAAATACCCAGTTGGTACATGAACCTGAGGCAATGCAGTCAGAAACAGGAGAAAGCAACTGTATTCAGTCTTGAAGGTGGATTATTGGGTTTAAAAACACAGGGGTTTTATCAACAGTGAAATTTCAATGACTACATCTAACAGAAAAAAAAAAAAAAAAAGCCCACAAAATACGCTATGAATCTCACATTGATCCAACAGAGAACAGTCATGACATGAAAACAAGCTCAGTATATATCCTGCATTCTTCTATGCATGAAATTCTTGTCCTGAAACTCAGATTAGAACGTGAGGTTTTTGTAGGACTTGGTGCTGGGATCAATTTTGTAACAATCTATTCTTTCAATACGGTCAAGATCATGAATAACTACAATGATGACTGTGGTAATAATTATGGTAAATATTCAATTTTGTTATAACTTCAAAACTCTGCATAAGTGTTAGTATTAATTATTCCAGTATCTGTGTGTTATTCCCATTCTTGCATGTGTGAAATGGAGGTGCCACAGTCTATCAGTTGTCACAGCACAGTGATGTATTGTGTTTACACCAGTGGAGTCCCTGTGAAGTCAATGGAATTGCAGAGATATGATTAAAAGCAGAATTTACACTTTCCTTCAAAGATCCAGTCTGGGAATACATATCTTTAAAGTCATGATTCATAAAATATATATGTTGAAGAAAAGCATGCCATTGAAATAAATGATCCTTGGGTGCATGCTGCCTGTAGTGTGCTTGGCAATATATGCATTAGAAAGAGTCCCATTAGGCGCTCTACTAAAGGATCATAAACTTGCCTGTTGGACTAGCAGAGCTGGAGCAAATGAAGCATAAACCAAGCTAAGTAGAACCTAGCATAAACAGTATCTGTTTCACCTAATGTAGGTATTACCATTTCCAGCTACTAATGTGCTTATACAAAAACATTGATTTCTGGTTTYGTTTTTTGTTTTTTTTTTTGATTCTGCATAATGTACATAAAATTGTTTACCAACATTAAGTAAAGAAATTGCATCTTCTGTGCAAAGTAGGTGGTATTTGGCAAAGTAAAGGGTATTTGTTGTCCTTACATTCTTCAATTCCATTAGTATCCCTACAGTAAAAAAGGAAAAGAGGGACATTTTCACAAGGGCATGTAGTGACAGGACAAGGGGAAATGGCCTCAAACTGAAAGAGGGCAGGTGTAGATTAGATACAAGGTAAAAATTCTTCACTATGAGAGTGGTAAGGAACTGGTACAGAGTGCCTAGAGAATTCATGGATGTCCCATCTCTAGAAGGGCTTAGGACCAGGCTGGAGGGGGTTTTGAGCAACCTGGTCTACTGGAAGGGCCATGGCAGTAGGGTTGGAATCAGATAATCTTTAAAGTCGTTTCCATCCTAAGCCTATCTATGAACCTGTGATTCTATGATAAAAAGATCCTGTTTGACTTTCTCAAATTAGAAGGCCCCCCTAAGGATTATTGATCCCAACTCCTTTGTCTTTGCAAAACCACTTGGAATTAAAGCACACACCTCCCTCATCTGGCTCATGATGCTGTGCCTGATGCACCCCAAGTTGTCCTCTTTGGCTGTCAGGGTACACGGGTGGCTCATGTTCCCCTTGCCATGAACTCAGAGCCTCAGATCTTTCTCTTGCAGAGCTGTTCTGCAGCCTCTCATCCTCCACTTTGTATGTATAACCACAATTACCCATTCCAGGTGAAGACTCTGGCACTTGTTCTTGTTAAATTTCATATTATTAGTAGTTGCCCAGCTCTCTAGTCTAATCCAGATCTCTCTGTAAGGTCTCTCTGCATCTGGGGCACTCCACAGCTACTCCTAGTTTAGTCATCAGTGAACTTACTTTAATGTACATTTAATTTCTGTGTCCAGATCTTTTATAAAAACACTGAAGAGCACTGGCCCTAAARCTGAGSCCCGAGGAGCCCACTGGCAACTGGCTGCCAGCCTGCTGCAAGCCCATTTATTGCATCTCTGAGCCAACTGCTCAGCCAATGTGTTATGGACTTTTACTGTGCTGGACACTTTATCCAGGAGCATACTGTGAGAGATAGCACAGGAAACTGCTAAAATCCAAATGCATCACATCTAGCTGCTTTTCTTGGTCAAATAGAAGGCTGACCTAGTCCTAAAAGGAAATTAAGTTGGTTTAGCAAGACTTTTCCCTCATTAACCCGTGCTAAATGTGGCCAGTGATGGTGTTGTCTTTCAGGTGTTTTATAATCATTCCCAGGATAAACCCCTCCATAATTTTATCAGCACTGAGACTGACATGCCTGTAAATAACAGGGTCTTCCTTCTTTCCCTTCTTGAAAACCAAAACTATTTCCCAGCGTCCAGTCTACTGGGACYTCTCCAGACTCCCAAGATCWTTGCCAAACAATGAAGAGAGGACCTGTGATATGAACTGGCCACATCTTTCAGTGCTCTGGGATGAGTCCCATCAGGGGCCAGAGATTTATGTACCCCCAGCTGGAGCAGCAAGATTCCAACAAGCTCAGGGTCATCCCCTAATGCATTCCCAAATTTCACAC
>NW_026623341.1:1147193-1164531 GCF_030028575.1 Malurus melanocephalus | reverse complement strand
AAGTAAATTATTTTACTATTTTTTTTTTTTTTTATTGTTCCTAAAGAAACGTACATCAAGGGATTGCTGCAAGGACACTTTAGGAGTCAAAGTAATTTAGGACTTTTCATCTCCCTTCATCTCCCTTTCACTCCTCTCTTCACCCTCCTTTTCTCTCTACCTCTCTGCACACTTTTACTGTTTGGTCAGTTTACAGCAACTAGAAAACCTGAAATCTTATGGTGAATTGCTGAAGGTTATAAAATATGTTTCATTGATTTMAAATAAAATGTCAGACATAAAATGCAGCTTTCATTTTTATAATTGTCATTTCTGAGTGTTGCAATTGAACTTGGTGAGAAATACCAAAATTTGACCTTACAGAAATAGAAGAGGGTAAAGAGACATGCCAACATTTCCATGGAAAAAGAACGCTGAAGTTAATTTTTGGAAAGAGAAGGTTTTGTTTTAATAACAACGGAATTTTTTAGAAAATATTTTGAGGGGAAAAAAGGTAGTAAGTGCAAGAATCTTGGAAAAGTACCAAGAGATTATTAAAACTGCAAGACACAAATACAGATTTTCATGCATGTGAATTGAATATGCTCAGTCAAAAGTAAAATCACTGTTCTTGAAAAATCTCCTGTATTACTTGACAGTTGGTTAGATGTTCCCTTGACAACTGCTCTGGTTAATCAAGGGCGTAAACGAAGCTGCTATTTCTGTGTTTTGCAGAAGTCATTTTATATTGTGTCTTTAATATCAGTACTTTTTTAGCAAAGGGAGTTTTGTAGGGATTTTTTCCTGTGTTGAGCTGTTAAGCTGGGCTACCATTTTTCAGATTCTAGGGAGAAAAATAGCAAGTAGTTCTAAATTTAATCCTCCATTTGTGGCATTATAAAATGGATAGTGGTGWAACTAGTTTCCAGTAATTTTTCAGAASACCAGAAACCCTGGTATGCTAGCAGTGTGAGGTCTTTGTTCAGAAACAGTCTTACCATGATTATTTAGCTTGGAGAAGAACAAAGGTACCTTTATAATGCCTGGGGTTATTTATACCTGCTGATCTGACATTTTAATTTTGCTATACCTCTCCTTAATCTGTTAGAAATATGGCTGCACCTTCAGCATTCTATAGAAAATATAATTGCTATAAACTAAATTTTCTTAAGTATGTTTACATAACTGTGAATGCACCATTTTTACATGATTACATTAGGTGGTTATAATGCATGAAAGCAGTTAAAAGTCTTCCAGAAGTTCCAATCTCTGGACCTATTCGCATCCATATTGTCAAATATGTAATCAGTTTAAGATACTTTACTGTGTTTCCCTTGATATAAACTGGAAGCTGAAGCAATCATGCTATCAATTAGAGCTTAAGTCAGTCTTTCCAATTATTGGAAGAGACATTAGCAAGAATTTTGCCTTCATGCTTTCTACAGTGCTCCTTTACTGCCACCTGGTGACTAGCTTCAAAGGAAAAAATTCATTATTTTATTTCCACCTGGAGAAGTCTATGATAATTTAAGCTAAAATATTAATTTGAGCAAGATCATATGAGGTAACTCTTGACTTAGAAGTGCCCTAGTATTAGGCAGCTTGAGAGGATTTGTCTGACTATCAGTTCTAGACCTAAATTAATCCAACACCTATTATCCAAAATTGTGTCACGAATGTGTGAGATAAACATTGCACTTTGTTAGAAATTTAGTGTTCATGTACATAATTAATCCAGATGCAACTATTAATGATATTAATCACTGTGTATAACTTCTGTTTTGTACCTGTTGAGGTCCATSAGTCTTTTGTAAAGAAACAGTAAATCCTTGGTAATTCGTGTTCTTAACAACTTTTACATAAAATCCACAGCAGCTATGAAAAAAAATGATGTCATTCTAAGCCAAGAGCAAATAAGAAGACTGAACAACTTCTTGTTTCAAATTTGTGGAAATAAATACTCAAATGCATCAGGCCTGTAGCTCAGCATCTCCAGGAACAGGCTGGGCTCCACRTGGCTCCAGACCTGTTTAGATTATTGCACATAACATTGCCCCTAAGTCCTCCACACACATGCATTTCCCACAACTGCTCCCCACGCACCCAATTCTCTACTCCCCTGTGAGTCCTTTCTATATCATCATGAGGGTGATGTGCATGAATCATAACTCTGGTGCCTGACAAAATTATCCTGCAGTAGGAATTGCATTGCATTCTCTCCTGTCACTGTCTCTGGAGGGAAAAATAGGCTGGCTTTAAATGCAGCCGGAATGTGCCACTGACATGCGAGGCAGATGGACTGAAATGCCTTCAGCATCCAAACGAGTGAAAAAGAACCACTGAACTAAAAATACTTCAATATTTAAAGATGTCAGTGATTAGCCACTTTCATCTCAGGTGTTCTTAATGCGAGGTCAGCATCTCATAATATGARGTTAATTAGAAAAATAAAGAAAAAATGTCAAGAGAATAAATCATCAGTTTCATTTTCTCTTTTCTAATGTGGAAAATGGATTTCAATCTTCTATGAGATGTGTGAAATAACATAACTGCACTTATTCAGTTGCAAGATTATGACAGATTTAAACAGAGATTCTAAGAAAGCTATAACCAGGTTACAGAGCAAGATGAATGGTATTTTAGTTCAGGTCATTTCTGTGACACAGTATTTCAAGTGCCTTCTTTTTTCCATCATTGTTTTAAAAAAWTAGTATGATTATATTTTGCATGTGTCCGTATTGTGGCACTTTCTGGGTTTAAATGCTATAATGAAGACAGAAACAGCATTTATTGTTTAATTGCCATTTTTTCATATGTTTATAATTTTTAAGAAAACTGTCTTTTGGACTGTAATTTTCCATGCTCTGTCTCTTTCTAAAAGCTATTCTAGGCATATTTGAGTAATCTAGCAAATTCAAGCAGTCCTAATTTTGTGGTAACTTAAGCATGAAAAATATCCATTGTGTTCACATTTCAAATGACAGTTTTTCCTTTCTATGACAGCACAGAGACAAATTTCAAGTATTAATTCCTCGGAAATCCTTACAGAGGAAGAAGCAAATGCTGAAGAAACATTCCTTCCATGCACTACAGAATATAGGGCTGTAGCTGGCTGCTTGTAGCCTGTGGTTTTATTCTCACAACTCATTTGCCAATCTGTTGGCTGACATCAAATAAACTAGTGATGTTCTTTGAGATTTCATTGCTGCATATTAAAAAAAAAACAAAACACCTCAATGTCCTTTGTGAAATTAAGATCTAAGGATCAAAATCACTATAAAATAGCTGTTGTTTATAGATATTGGGGGCTTTTACTTGGATTTTCTTTTTTTTCTTTTTTTTTCTGATGTAATTCTTTAAGAGTAGAATGGGTTACTAGATATGCTTAAGTAGGGGTGACTGCATTATTGTCTAAATGTATTTATGATACTGGGGCTTGTCTTAATAAAGATACTTAAGATAAAGGTACTGTTTCAATATCAAGCAATCTTTAAGGCTTATTTTAGTTGCACCTGTATTTAATCTTCCAGTTTTTTTCCTCTAGTAAAGGATCAAACCAATAGAAATTATGTGTACAAAACAGTGACAATGTGTATACACCAGACATTTGCAATGAAAGTTTACAATGCCGGATGGATGGCTAATTGCTTGACGACGGTCAAACTGACACAGACCACACTGTTCTTTTCTTTTTCTTTAGATGAACATTCTTTATTAATTTTCCCACTTCACTTAAACTTTTGTTCTTTGAGGTCTGGACCATTGTAATGTGTGATATGAGGGGTCATTTAGAAAGAGAAACAGGGGCAGACTTCAGAAATCTTCCTGAAAAGCAGGGACAAGACAGGGGCAGAGRGTAGGCTTTGCCATGAGTATGTTAGGTCTCTACTACAGTATCCACTCAGAGTAGAAAGAATCTAGGAAAACTTATGAGTTTGTTTCCCCCAAGAGAGAATCTTTAACGAGCTGATTTTCTCTTATCTGAGCAAGTTATCTTYATGCATTCTGATTTACCTAGATAATTCCCAGCAGCTGAAATATGAGTGGGAATAATAAATTCAAAGAATATTTTACATTTCATGAATTGGCTGGAAAACACAATAGTGGAAGTATTTTCTCAAAAATTATCCTTATTTCAAGAACCTAAAAAGGACATCCCAGACTGTCTGTCAATATATCTTTTGTTTATTAATGAGAAACTTCTGTTTACTGAATTCATAATTTATAATGAAATGTGCAAATTAGATGTTCTTCAAAACAGCAGGCTTTGCTTCTGGCTCCCTAKATACAGAATCAAAACATTATGCTAACTTTAGACTTCACAAGAAGGAATGTAGTGTAAAATACCTTAAAAACAATATTTTGTAACCTAAAATTAGAAATAAAAATAAACATTTTTCTAACTCATTTGAATAAGGGTCTAGAGCAAGTTTCAGGTGATAATAGAAAACGCCATTCAAATGTCTCAGACTTTTAAAGAAAGTGTCAGAAACAGAAAAAGTGTTGAATACTTACAAAGTAGAAATAATTTAGCACATTTCAACCCCCATGCAGCAAAGCAGAGTGAAAAGTCAATGAATTAGTATTGACTGATTGAACTGTGAACCAACAGTGAGATAACCATTGGAAAGGTGGGATTTATTAGTATGAGAGCATCAGCTGCTGATGTGGATCTGCTGGCTATGAGACTTGTTAGTAAATGCACTGGTTTTGTGCTGCTCACTCAGAAATCACTGCGCTGCAGTGAATTTATATTCATTAGGGCCCTAATACTATATCCATTTATGTCAGTACAATGTTCCCAGCAACTTCAGAGGTGAAAACTGAGACACTAAATTCCATAATGAATCTACAGACTGGAGGATGAAATAGTAAGACTTCAGACACAGGAGCAGAAACACAAAGCTCAAGGYATAACCTGGAATAAATCACACCATGGCAGCTGCACACAACCAACCAGGTGGTAATTTATAAGAAGGTACCATTTGAGAACTATGGTACATCTTGATGTGGTTTTCTTGTGTGTCCTTGTGAATGCTAAAGTAATTTCTGTGACTAATAATGTATGTTTCTAGTGTACAGATCATAATGGGCTTTAAAATATTTTAACTCTTTCATATGTCTATGGCCTAACATAACATCTTTCCCAACATGAAACAATTCATTAGATTCCTGTCATTGTCCTTTACCACTTATTTAGCTGAAAAAAAGGAAAATTTGGCAATCCAGATAAAGATACAAGTTTTTTTTCAGAATCTTTTTAAAGTCTGTTGTGTAAGAGCTGTGAAATATTACATAAAAATGTGACGTTGTTGTTAGAAGTCTTGCTCTGAAACCCAATTATGTGGATTTGGTTGAGCAGAATTTCCTGTACAGAGTATGTGTAGTCAGTAAACCTTAACATGCTTCCCAAAAAGGGGACATCACATTCTCTTCTAAAACATATGAAAATTGAAACAGAAGCAAAGCGGTATTTGAAAGCATTTCCGCAGAAATAGAAGACCTCACTTTTAAAAAATCTGTCAACTGCTATTGTACTATTCTGCATTTGCTGCAATAATGTTTATATAAATTTCCTTTCTAAATACAAAATCCAGTGTTTTTAAAAATCTTTTTTATTGAATTTTTATTGCTGATAATTTGAATAGTTTTTATCAGATCTCATCATGGAAAGAAACCAAAGAATTCTCAGTGTTTTATTGAACGCTCACTACTATTTACTTCACAGATTCCCTTAACCTTACATTSTTTTTTATCTCTGAGGCTCAATACCAGACTCTGCACTAACACACTTTCTGAGTAGTGATAACTGCATCACAGTGTAATTTTTCTGCTCAGAGGTGTGCAGCCTTTCATTTCTTATTCCATTTCTGTTCCCCCTGTAGGTCAGGAAAAGGAAATTTCAACCCAGGCTGTTCAGCATCATTCAGCRTTGATGTCACTTGTCCAACAACTTTCTCTACTAGGGAGGCTGGATGTCAACCACAGTTAACACCTAAAATTTATCAATACCCACTTAAACATTTAAAGATTGCTTTCTTCTTTTCTCTATATATTTCAAACACTAGTCAAGAATAGTTAGAAAGCAAACAAAAGAGGGACATTAGTATAAGAAACTTATGTCTTCTGTCTCATGGGTATTTCAAGTAGTCATGAAACCAGAATTATTAGTATATTATTGTCCAAAAATTTTCATCCTTTATGGAAGCATGAACATCTCTTTCACCTTACATTTGCTGTGCAGGTTTTGAATACTCTGTGATCAACAGTATAAGCAGTAATGTGATCTTCTGCTCCCTTACAGCTACACTTTGCCTGTGGGCAGTCCTGAAGGTTACTGCATGATTGAAATGGCTGCAGATGGAAACCCTCCTGTACAGCACAGACTTTCTTTCTCACATCGAGCATCTCAGGTGAGTCTGCCAAACATCAAAAACCAGCTATTCACTTTGAACATTTCATCAGCATATGCACTTCAGTTACTTTTGAAGGAGAATAGGTGTACTCTAACTTCTTCTAAAGGAGGAAATGTAATTCCTCTTAATTATCATTATATGTACTTTGTTTCTCTTTAATAGGTATTTTCACATCAAGAATCCATACCATATCCAATAATTTCTTAGTTTATTTGACTCTGAAACTTCTATTCCAGCTGTGCAAAGTCCACGAAAAAGATAAGGATGCCATGAGAGTAAAAAAAAAAAAAAAAAAAAAAAAAAAAATAAAAAAAAAAAAAAAAAAAAAAAAAAATAGCAGTACCATTTACCTAAGGCCATGGGGTCATTAGAAACAATTCAGATATTGCTGAGAAGCAATTCTGGTTACCTTTTAGTTGCAAGCCACACTGTCTAGTGGAGGACAGTTATGGATCATCAATAATTTAATCTGATGTCAGTATTGTTGCTAAGACTTGGCTTCTGAATAGCATTGTACAAAATATCGGTCTCCATTTTAAATCTGGTGTCAGAAGACTCATTCTAAATGGACAATAGATCAGCTTTCCCAAATCTTGAATTTTTCTGTTATTCTTTGTCTCCGTTTTATTGCCTCTCTTTGTTATGCATTCTCTCATTCCTTCAATGCATTCTCTCATTTCGGYATGATACATTTAAAATCTTTTTTAGACTTGAGAATTTGAGTGTGATTGACAGCTTGCTTTATAAGTTTGTTCMCTAGAAGACAGGCGAGTTAGCTGTRAAGATGCTAATCTTGATGTGCATCTCACAGTATGCACTGTTGTTTGTAACAGAATTTCCTGCCTTGTATGGTATGTAGTGTGAATGTCAAAACCTCATGACTATCTATTACACTTTAAAAATCTGCTCCTAATCTCCCAGAACCCCTATTTACAAAGCAGGYAATCAAAGAAAGAAAAAATTACATTTCTTGTCTCTAAGAAGACTAATGAATATCTTCCCGTTATTGCCCAAGATAATCCTTTTTGCCACTCAGGCTCAAAGTGAAGAAGGATATTTATAAATCAGTATTTTAAAAGTTAAACATGAGTATCACGTAAGTAATTGATATAATGTTATATTAAGCCTTTTATGCTATTAACAAGACTTAAAGAAATTCTTTCTTTGTGCTTTCTTAAAACCAAAATATTTTGGTTAMGTCAGTTAAATTCAGAACAGGACCTTTATAGAAAGAACATGTATTATTGGTGTACTAGCACATGCTTGAACATCTAGTACATCATGATAAAATCCAGTGATGCTAGAAACTGAGCAAAGCCTACTGAAGTTGTTCTGTACACAGATTCCATTGGATCTACCCCCAGGGTTAGTGCTTTTGTAAAATAAATCCAATAATAAAAGAGATTGTGTCGCAAGAGGAGAGCTAAAAACACTTTCCTTAATCATAGGCAGTGTCTAATGCAGTCCAATGATTTGCTTAATTCTTGAAAGAGATTCTCAAGCAGAGAGAAAATGTCTGCAAACATTGCTTGCAAATCTTGTCTATCACAGTGGTGTTTCATAGCTTTGTCTGAAAGGGGATAAACTCAAGTGATCTGAAATTACTTCAACAAGTGCAGAGCCAATGTCCCTGAATTCTTTGACATGGAAAATCTGATTTAATTTTATCCATGGTCTAAAAGAAGTAGGTGTTTTTCTTTTTCCCCTCAAAATGAAAGACACTAAGTAGAGGAGTATTTGGCAGTATTCACCTTCATTGTATCACCAAATTTCACTTGAAATTGTCAGCAACATAGCTCCAGGACTGACAAAAACAATGCAGGGAAAAGCAAAGCAAAAATCATATTGTGTGAATTTCAAATAAATCAGTGTGATGATTTTCTCCTGTTTCTACTTCTTTACTGTGGTCTGAATACGGTATGAATATGGTTATTTACAGTGAAGGGCCCCTTCACTGTAAATAACCCCCTCATGTTTTGCACATGCTGTGATATATTTCTGATTCCATTGGTTTATTCCTGCTTGACTTGAATGAGCTATGTGTCATTTTCTTTCTGGACTGATGGCATTGTGCAAATAAATGCATCACCGTGTGATACACCTACGAAAAATTATTATTCTTTTTTCAGTTCTAAGAACTGACAGGCATTTAGCAAATGATCTTAAGAATGATTAAGTCCCACGTCATAATTCTAGAAAGCTAGGTATTAGCTTGAGGAGTGAAATTCAGAATGCTAAATGAGTCACAGAGCCTTTATATGTGGCAATCAAGGGCTTAAATGCTAGGTCAGACAATAGAGGAATTATCATAGTGAGCACTGGTATGATTTGGTCAGTCCCAGTGTGAAAAAAGTGTGTTTGTTTCTTTGCACCTTTGTAAAGGTGTTCTAGGCTTTTGAAATTTTAACAAAATTCTTGTTTTTCCTTGGGCTTTAGTATAACAGTTTTCTGACATTCATTAATAAAACAAAAATCTTTTTTCTGTATTCCCCTCATTGTGGGGTTCCATAGATCTCAGGTCTTGAAGAAAATGTCTTCAAGTTTRCAGCTTCTCCTGTGTTCCTGCAACAAGCCTTTGCCATGAATGTACAGGTCTTTGATCTTTAAGCTGATCATATAGGATGAGGGAAGGGAAACCATGGGAAAAACCATGTTCATTGTGGTTAAGGCTGGGAATTCCAGATTTTCTTTCATGGCATGGATGTTGTCATACATGTTTGAAAATATGAAAACACATTAAACCAATCTCTTTGTCAGGATTGGTTTTTTAAAAAAGAGAATCACATATTTAAAAATAATCCTTTCAGGTAGTGTCATTGGTTTTGGCCATCTTCAMGTAATGGGTGTTTCCTTTATCAGTATTTAGTATTCATTCACTGTGTACAGTAACATCAAAAATCACTTTTTTTTTGAGAATTCTCTTCATGTTTCTGCAGCTCAACTTTGGATCAATCTTCCTTGGAAATGTTCCTGTTCATGAAGAGGTTCATCGATGTGCTGGGCGRATATATGGCTACAGAGGATGCATTAGGGATTTTCAAATTAACCACAAAGAATTGTTCATCATAGATGAAGCTCTTGAAGGAAGGAATGTTGAGAACTGCAATGTTCCAATATGTGATTATCATCCATGCCACAATGGTGGGACCTGCACTAGGTAAGAGTTATTTCTTTACCCRTTTTATCATCCATTACACCCTGGGCTTCTAGTTTCATATTTAATGAAAAATTATTCTAATTTTCTCTGTAAYGAAATAATCACCAATCTTTTGTCCTGATAATTTCACAAGGAAAATGTGACATTTTCATGCCAGAGAGATTTTATACTTTATTTGCTTGCATGAAAAGTTATGTAAAATATATTGTCCACACAGCATATATATTAYATTGATGCCAGAATTCCTTTGCAATCAACTGAATCAGTTCTGCTGTAAGACTAAATCTGAACATTTGTATAGACAGTTTGGACAGAAGGCACATAAGATGCCATTTTTTGCCCAACAACTCCGTATCTCACATCTTCATGGAGTGTTCCTGGTTATGAAATACTCATCATGCTATGAAAACATAAACAAGTGACTTTCTTGTTCACCTTCGGTATGTGTGAAAAAGTATTGTCAAAGAACCTTTGAAAGTTAAGGTGCATCATGYTGAAAGAGGAAACAGAATCTGAAAGAGACAGGAGTTAAAAGAACAGGAGGATGGTGGTTCAGTTGAATGATGGTTCAGTAGGAGCACAGTGACTTCTCAAGTCATAGCAAATTGATCATTATCTAAGGAACTCAGCATTTAGAAACACATTTCTGTTTAGAATTGATGGAATTTCTGTGGTAGCTGCCAAGTTTTTTAAAAAATTGCATTTCACTTCAAGGGAAATGCTGAACAGAACAGTCTAAAATTCTTTTGATGTTCTGGACCACTGTCTGTTTCTTAGGTTGAGGAGACCTTGAACAAATTTTTGAGGGACTTCTCTGCCTCTCTTGAATGATGCGAACACACAAAGAACACCRAACAGGTCTTTGATCTTTAAGTCTTGTTTGACTAGAGCAAAAATGAAAGCAAGGCAGCTTTATGAAAACATACACAGTTTGCCTACCAGTCTGGTGACACTGAGTGTGTACTTGGGAATAATGAGTCTGTTTTTCCTCTRTTGGTCTTTACTACATCTCTGTCATTCTCCTGCTTGGCCTGTCAACTCCCATTATGGAATACTGTTTCATTTGAATTTGTGTCCTGAATAATTCATGATGATTGGATTTGCTTCCTGACTTTCTGTTTTCCAACTGCTGGCCTGGGCTCTTTTCAGAAAAGCTTTTGTTTCGAAATAGGTCTCTTCTCTTCTGTCCAGAGGCGTCATGGAAGGCTGGGCATGTGCAAACCAGGGATGAGCAGCTCTGCAGTAGCATGGTTTTTATGATTTTCTTCAGCGGCCAACTGATTTTCAGGGATCATCTCCTCCAAACCCAAGAATGATCCATTCTAATKAGCTGGAAATCAAGTGTCAGGAAGCCTGAATAGATTAATAAGATGCTTCTGACAAAACTCAAACATTAAAAGGAAGTGTGCAAGAGACAGAAGCATGGCCAGGTTATCTGGGTGGAATACAGAGAAAATACCCATCTACACAGATATGGAACAAGCAAAAGTTCATCTGGAGATTAATCTGGCAAGGACATGCAGGGAAAAACCAAAAGCTTCCATAGGGATATAAGCAGCAAAAGGAAGACTGGGAAAATGGGAAAATGTAGGCTTGTTGTTGAATGGGGGAAAAGGTCTGGTGACAAAGGATTCAGGAAAGATTTAAATATTCAGTGYCTTTTTTGCCTCAGTCTATTGATAACTGGCCTGCAGGAATCCTATTCCTCTCCTGTAGGAGAATATATGAAGAAAGGAAAACTTACACTTGGTGGACAATAATCAAATTTGGCAACTTTTAAATTAACTGGACAAATATCCATGGGACCTGATGGGATTCACATGAGTGCTAAGGGAGCTATCTGATGTCATTGCAATATTTTTGCCAGGTGTTTCAATTACACTGCTCGGTGGCAAAAAGAAAAAGAAAATTTCTTTTTCATTGCATGCTATTCTTCAGGGGCTTGGCAACTAATTAGTGGGTTTGCTTCTGAAAGACCACGAAGTATTACATAGCAAATATCTCTGTCATGTTTTCTRGTGAAGACTGAAACTTAACACATATTGCTGGGCATATACAGGTGTGTTTCCTAAGAAATGTTTCTTAAAGTCACTTAACCTTTTCTCATCAGAGTCCAAAAATACTACTGTAGTGTTCATTCCATTAATTACAATCATTATGCAAAAAAAAATTAATCTAAGGGGAAAAGGTATTTTTTGTATGTTTAGTAGAAGGGGACAGGGATTAGTTTTCAGATACAAAATTTCAGGATGCAGCTGACCGTTTTCTCTGGTTATATCAGGTGCTCCCCAGGGGTAGGTCAGGACAGGGCTTGGCACTGGGGACATCAGGACATGCCCAGCCCTTGGGCATTGGATATATCCCTGGATATAGCAACATGCTGAGGCTGGACTGGGATACCAGTCCATTGGTGGAGGATCAAGATTAAGCCCATAAAGGGGAACAAGGCCGGTTGTTCTAGGCAGGACAATGATGACAGAAAGACAGAGTTTCAGCATGMAAAATGGTGACTCAGGAAGACAGACAATGTAACTCCAAATGTGCCCTGCTTCCAAATGTGCTTCCTCTTTCTTACCCYKACCCTGATATGCTGAGTGTGATGCTGCATGGTCTGGGATATCACTTGGGTCATTTRGGGTCARCTGTCCTGGCTGTGTCCCCTCCTTGTGCTGCCCCAGCCTCTGCTCTGGCGTGGTGAGGAGAGGAGCAGAAAGGCCTTGGCTGTGTTATCAGCCCCGTGTTCAGCACAAATGTAAAACAGCCCCATACCAGCCAGCTACTGTGTGCAAAATTAACTCCATCCCAGCCAAAGCCACCACAATAGGACAAAACCCATCTGGCTGCAAGAGTATTTAAACATATGTTGAATCAGATGAATGGTTCAGTACAAATCTATTTTTTTTTATTTTTTACTAGTCATTATGTATCAGATTTAAAAAAAATTGTCACCTATGTAAATACTCTACTCCTTTAAAAACCTTTTCTTCAAATTCCCTGGATATTTTTCTGCACTTTAAATTTACGYTAATGTAGAATTCCAGAGACTGATTAATTTCAGAGGGGAAAAATGACAACTTTTCAGTAAATTTAAGGGTTTGATGCATATAGTTCTACAGAATTCAAAGCTCATTGGATTTGGATGTGTTTGAAATGTGCACAAAAGATTAACCTAGGAAGCTCTTAATATTCTGTGTGGCCCCCTGATCATATGAGCCAGATGTTGCAAACCAAGTTTAGTGTTAATTAAGAAGACACATCTGTGTGTGGGAAATAAACTCACAAAATTACCTCACCAATGATTTGACAATTATGTCAGCCACTACACTAGTAGTACTTGATTAATACATTTATTTTAACTTGTATAAAGATTAAAAAAAAAGTAAACATACACAAGCTTGGCTTTTACAGTGTGGAATTCAATCTCAAAGTTAATTGCTCCCACAAACAATCATGTTTGCAATGTCTCAAACTGTTCTCACAGTGATTATTCTTACTGTTGTTATTCTCCATGTATTGATGCAGCAGRTGGGTCCATTAATGTTAATCAATTAACCAAGACTGAAAAATCAAACTCAATTAGCAATAAATTTCAATAGAGAGACGCTTATCTTTAGATTCCAACTGCCAGGTACGCTGTAATCACCAAAAATAAAAAAGGAATGTAAATCTTCAATTTTCATCCCTGACAATGCAAGAGATACCTTCCTAGACATTTGAAGGGTACACTTTCAGCTATAAATAGGAAAATATGTTCTTTAAAACACATTTCCGAAACTGTCTGTTGTCTGCATTCTGGGAAATCATGCAATTTCTCTTAAGCCATTAAGAACAGAACACTAAATGAAAAATTCCATCCAAACTCTTCCCTAAAGTCCATCTATCCATCTATCCATTTTGAATACCTTTAAAAATAAGAATGAGTTCAAGGACAGCTTTCTTTAAAGTACAAGATAATTTTATGGTTGAACTTGGTTAAGTGATGGACTATCTTATGATGTAGATGCTGAGAAGATCAGATGAAGTGATGTAATAAATGTTGTGTTGTCTTAGTATATATCCTGAATATTAATTAAAATAAACAACAGAAAGAGTAACTATGAATATAAATTTGTAGGAGAAAAAAAAGAAAGAGTCTAAAGTGGAGACCTTGGAGACACTAAAATGCTCTTTTCAACATTTTTTGCATTGCATTTTTCATTTCAAACTTTAGTCCTGACGATCCTTTCCCAGCCATGTGCCAAAATGCTTCTTAAGTTTGCTTGTGCCCATAAGCCAAAACTGCCTGTTATGGCAGGTTTCAGCTGAAGGTATTAATCTAAGRATTATGTAATTATATGCCTTTATTAATTCTTTTCTTAAATTTCCAGCACAGAACTGTAGTATGCTTCCAGCTTGCAAAATCTGGTTTATGCATTTCTTGACATAAAGATAGAATTGTTACCTTAGAATGAGCAAGGTTCCATTTTCAAACTAAGGAACACTGAAGCATCTCCCAAAACTAGTAAGAGTATTGCAGGCCAGATTTTTAGAATTGCTTGTGGATTTTCTATCACTGCTTTAGATGTAAGTATTTCTGGATAAGAAAAGTACCAGCGAGTCAGAAATAACAGAATTGTTCATATGTCAAGAAACCTTTCTTAGATATGTTTTGTTGACCAACAGACTCCGGCCAACATATTATCTCAACATCAGTTTATTGGGTTTTTACAAATCTAAACCCTACTTAGCATCACTAATATTCATATTAAGTTCAGAACTAATACTGTAAGTTCCACTGTATTCAAGTTTTGCACAAAGATAAAAAACAAAGGGATTTAATTTCATCTTAGTTGGTTTTCAGATGAAGATTTACAGATGGTAGTTGTGTGTTCTCACACCTTTTCAGAATTTGCAACATATGCACTTATGCAGTACTGATTTGTATGAAGAAGACAACCTCCTTCCTTTTGAAAGGGTGATCTCTAAATCAGAAATCTCTAAATATTAAAGGCAGATCTCTAAATATTAAAGATGCTCACATTTTACAACTCCAGAAACTGATAGTGTTTTGATGATGTTGATAATGATGATGATGATGATGATTATTATTATTATTATTATTGTTATTGTTATTATTATTATCATCATCATCATTATTAATGCTTACCATTATTTAGGAAGACTAGTTTGGGAACTTGATTTTTTGGGATCCTGTTCTTTTATTGAGATGAGATATTATAGTGGGAGTTGGGTGCTTATGAAAGGAATTCACATTTGGACATCTATTGCTTTTTCTATTGCTTACTTCAAATTTTATTTTCACAGTGAAGAAAAAGACTAATTTAAATTTACTTCCAAGATGTTTTCTTTTTCTGGAACAAAGATTGTTCATCCTTTCTGATTCCTCATGATCTTTGGAAAAAATAATGCCATTCTTATAAAGAAAAAAAGCCATGTTCGAGAAGGAAGAAAGATAATTCCATAATGATCAAAAATCCAGTTGGATGTGTGTCTGTTGCATCATATTCTCACAGGAAAATCAAATAAAATTTCGTTTCCAGTTTTCCCAGCACTAAGCATTAACAGATAGAGAATTCATTTACCCAGGCTGATCTTTCTGGAAGAAGGAATTGCATTTGTCTTAATTCCCATATAAAAACTCAGCACTCTTTTTATTTATAAATTCTGTATTTTTCCTAAATTAGTTTTCCTTAAATCAGAGCAGAAAATTGAAATTAAACCGCTTCTAGCCCTTGAATTCAGAGTAGATTGTAAATTGAATTAGAGTAAATTGTCCCAATCTACAGTTTTGTTAGGATATCTATTTTAAGACTGATTTAATTGAACAAGGTGTGTCTCACTGYTGGCACCAGAAACAGATTCCCATTTTATTATACTTTATGTCTAGGGTATTATATTTCTCAGATTATAGTAGTATGGAGGAGAGATTTGACAAAGAAATCAAAGCTGTGTTCCATTAGGCTGGCAGCATTAACTGATGATATTTTAGATTTTAAACAAAACATCTGTAAGACCTCAGGAAATTTGATGGTGATAATGTATGGGGAAATAGCAAAATATAAATATAATTTTTACTAAATATACTAGTATTGAACTGTTGTTCTTTTTAAATTAGCCTTTTTAAAATATTCATTTCTAGTGATTAAAAGGAGGTAGACTCTTCAGAATTTGTCTGCTTCAGGRCATAATTTTATCTTGGAAATATTATTGTAATAAAAAATTCTGTCGATTGAAAAATAATCCAAACAAACAAGCTAGAAAAAGTGATATTCAAGCCATAGACCATTCTGCTTCTAATTCAGGCACTATTGTGGTGCTTCTATTAAAAATGTTTGTGGAAAAATCAATTTTTTTGTGTTCTCAGATCCACAGATTTAGTATTCGTTCCAAGTGAAAAGTGGCACACTGGAAACTGTGCATGTAAAAAGAATCAAGAATCCAAATATAATAGGACTTAAAATTCCTGAGTCTTTAGATAATGTGCAAGCTGTACACAAAACTTTTTATACATCATGTTATATATCATCCCTATTCAATTTTGCTTAAATCAGAAAAGCTACTATTGCTAAAATTTCAGTGTGGATATTGAAATACCAGTAAATGCCATTATTGTACCASTCATCTCAGAATATTTTGACTGCCTAGAAACACCATGTAGCACTATTTTTGAGAATTGCAGCACAACCAAATCAGCATTTCTGACAGCTTTAATTCTAGAAGGGATATAACCCAAAAAGTTTCTATATTGGAACACACTGCCCAAGGAAGTGGTCGAGCCACCAGATAATCTCTCTGTAATATGTGTTAGAACATTTCTTTATTTGCTGCTGACCTAACATACACACCTACTTATTAGTTATGGATTTCTACATTTCAAGAAGTGAAAATTGCAAAATGGAGAAAACTAGTGTGGTTCATGAAGGTTGAATGGGTTAGAACTTCATTGTTCTGAAACCCTGTTTTGAGAGCTTATCATTGAAGGGAAATAATGAAGCTTATCAGAGCTCACATAACAGAACAGGTTTTGATTATCCTTTAGAGAAACATTCTTCACCTTTGGTATTTTGTTAACTTCAAGGAACAAGCTTAATATTCAAACAGAATTTGTGAAGTCTTGATATGAGGTATCATCTAGATATAAAAGGTTATCTTGTCACCACAATACTTTATTTCTTTCTCAGAAAGCATTTATTTAATTTGACTTTTAGAAAAATAAAAATGGATTTTTTTTATGGGAAACCATATTTTTTTGTTTTATAAAACCAGCCAACTTTGTGATCATCTGTACAGAAAAATATAAATAAAAATATAAATAGTGGTACCAGATAGTCATGAGATCCATGCTCTGTGTGTATGCACACAAAGAGTTTAGATTAGGTACCTTTTAGGTAGCCCAACCTAGCCAAAAGACAGTTTTTAAGAAGCAGAAAGACAGAAATAGAGGAGGCATTTTATCTATACCTGAAAGATCCATGAGTGTTCAGCTGACTATTCAAAGGCAAAGTTAGTACCATTAGTTCCTCACTTTTTTCTCACTGCTCATTGGAATGGGCCAATACCGAGGCGCTTATYTAGTCTTCCTCTCAACTGGCTCCAGTTATTTCAAATTATTTATCAGTCTTGCATGTTGTGAAACAGGGACTTCTCTTTTTCACTAGGGAAGACTTACTGAAATTGTGTTTTACTCTGAAGGGAAGGGGAGCATAGAAGATCAATACGTTATTTTATTTTCAAAGTGTACAGAGATTTAAAAATTACCTGGTGTCCTGCTAGAAAATTAGTACAT
>NW_026623341.1:1142816-1146888 GCF_030028575.1 Malurus melanocephalus | reverse complement strand
ATATATATATATATAGATGTGATAATCATATGAGTTTTTGGGCATCCTCTCATGTCTGTACCTGGATCACTTCAATATGTGCAAACATGTAGAGTACTTTAATGGATACTTTACTTTGCTGTGTACATAAAAGAACACACATTTGCTAGCAGATTTTCACATTCGTGTCTGAATAGATTGTAACAGAAATGAGAACTAGTTCCGAAAAATTCCAGTGGGAGTGACAACCTCAGGAATCCCCCAAGGTGAAAATCTGAAAATGACGAAAACCAGTTTCTCAGCATCAAAAATTTTGTTTTAAATAGTTATTGAAATTGCCAGTTACAAGGACTCCTCTGGTCAGCAGTGTTATTTACTGTTGAAGATCTCTTTCTACATACCTCAGCAAATTTTTTCAAGATTTCAGGGGGATATGTAAGATTTCAGTTTTAGAAGCTCTGGTCATAACATCTCTTTTCTGTTTCCAAACAAGCTTGGAAGCTACTAATGAGATGTGGGTTTTCATAATTTAGTCACTGTGTCCCGATCTTTGCTGTAATCATGAGGAATTAGTGAAGTGTGAGAAAAATATCCRTATTTTCACACAGATAAGAACACGTGTATATGTATGCACTCAATTTTACTACATGCTGGCTGTAGCTGTGCKATATGTATTATTCCTTTCTTCATAATTGTCTTCATTATGCTATTGAGTTTTACAGTATATTGTTGGTGAGAGTGCTCGGGGCAATTTTTTTTTATTTTGTATCTCATCCCAGTTGCAAAGATGAGGACACTGAGAAAAAAAGGTAAAATCCCAAAAGGATACTTGAACTRGAGTGCATTGGGACAGCATTTGTACAAGAGGTATGAGTGCTCTCCTGCTAATAAAATACTTTTTTCTGTATTTCTCACTGACAGTCCTAGCAATTATAATCATAGAATCATTAAGGTTGGAAAAGACCTCCAAGATCATTGAGTCCAACCTTTGACTGATCTCCACCTCATCAACCAGATCATCAAATTAATTTCCATGTCCAGTTATTTCCTGAAGACCTCCAGGGATGGTGACTCTACCACTTCCCTGGGCAGTCTGTTGCAGTCCTTAACCACCCTTTAGTGAAGAAATTCTTCCTGATGTCCAGCTTGAACCTCCCCTGACACAGCTTAAGGCCATTTCCTCTTGTCCTGTCACTTGTTACCTGAGAGATGTGGCTGATCCCCACCTGGCTACCACCTCCTTTCAGGGAATTATAGAGAGCAATGAGTTCCTCCCCGAGATTCCATTTCTCCAGGCTGAGTAAGTTTCCCCAGGTTCTCTGCCTATGATTTACTCTCTAGACCCTTCCCGAGCTCCGTTGCCCTTCTCTGGACACATTCCAGCCCCCCAGTGTCCTTCTTGTGGTGAGGGGCCCAAACCTGGACACAGCACTCGAGGTGTGGCCTCACCAGTGCCGAGTACAGGGGACAATCCCTGCCCTGGTCCTGCTGGTCACACCATTGGTCATCCAGGCCAGGATGCCACTGGCCTTCTTGGTCATCTGGGCACTCTGCTGGCTCCTATTCACAGCTTTTTTTTTTTTTTTTTTTGTTCTGGATTAATCATATCATGAGGTCTGAAAAAAAAAAAAGGGAAAACACACAGAAATGTGCTAGAAATGGTGCATCATCAATAACAGATGTTCAGTTTAAACAAATTCTTCACAGCAAGGGGSCTTCAGTTATAAATGGCTAGCATTTTGAACACGTCTTAAAATAAATCTTGAAGACTACTGTCTGTAACCTAAAGAATATTCAAGAATTACTCTTTTTTGCAGTAGSATGTAATATGTTAGTAAAGCATGATTGTATTTCAGTTGTAAGATTTGCCTAATTATTCATCCATTTTTCCATTCGGTAAACCATTTTCAGAAATGATGCAGTATATTTCTAGGCTGGAAACTAAGCATGGCAGTTCATTAACCCAGATTTAAACTCTTTCCTGGATACCTTCAGGGATTAATTATGGACTTCACACCTTACCAAAATATTCAGAGATTGATTTAAATCCCAAAATTCACACTAAGCTCATTTTCATAATGTTATCATTTCATGCAAGCCAGATTTTTTTTCTTTGCATACATTAGTATTCATGTTATTGTTACATGGATCAGAGTCACTATCTGGAAAAAATACTTATGTAGTGGAGAGAATAAACTGTTTAGAAAAATCTAGGGTAAACTGAACTGAAAATCATTTGCAGTTAAGAACCATTAACRAATAAATTGTGTATTGTAATGTTGACTACCTTTTAAAAACTTTTTTTAGCTTTTCCCCAAGTAGATTTCATAGAGAAATTAAAGTGAAAATTTGCCAAATGGTTGGAATCTACCATTCTGCTCCTCCAGGTACAGTCCATAAGGTGCTTTTACTTCAAATTTTATTATATATTTAGAGCTGATAATTTCATAATTCTTTTTCCCTGAGGTCATGCCCTATTCTCCTTGCATWAAAAAAAAAAAAAAARWATTAAAAAAAAAWCAAACAAACCATCGCTGGTGACTAATAGCAAACCTGTAAACTAGGCAGAAGGTCTAAATGCCACCTCACACTCCCCAGCTTGGAGACTGCACAGAAAAAGTTACAAACCATTTCCTTTTCCTGATGGTTTCTCTAGGTTTCTGATTCAGTCAGTACAATCCTTACACTCTCATCTTCCCCAGGGTGAAATCTGCCTACTTAARATTCACTTAAACTGTGGAAGCAGAGTTGAAGTGGGACACAGGGACACTCCCCCCATTAAACAGCTCCTTGCTTTGTCACTGCTTCAGGGATTGTAGAGCAAGAATGCAATGTATAAACATGCATCTGGTTTCGCAGCAAGTTAGGTGTAGCTACTCCTATTTTAAACCCTGGTGCAGTCTTTGAGTATCCTTACTATTTCCCTGCTTTAAAGAACAATGAGGTAGACAAACTGTAATTGTTTTACAGATAGCTATTTAATTATTAAATAAGAAAATTCTTTGAGTGGACAAGCATTATTAACATTGAAATGTAACTTTAGGATGTATGCTTAAACTGCAATGAAAAAGACAAAGAAATCAGAARTTATTTTTATTTYCTTTGCAARWGTTGAGACTYAGTGTCCAGMCTTATAAGGTGCTAGTTACACCAACTCAGAATTCAAGGCTGATTCTAAAGTCGGTTTTCAGCTTCAGCAAATGCTCTGAGTCTTGCTGTGTTTCACTTAATAGCAAGGACAAGTGGATTCCATCTCTAGGGGAGCATGTTTCACATTTGAGCTACTGCAAGGCAAGAGTCAATACTGAGGTGGAGCAGGATTCCATTATGGACAGGTTTTTATTAATGGACAGTTGCTTGTTTGTTTTCAAGCAGGATTTTTAAAGCTGGGCTGATGATTTAAGAGCAGATGTGGAGTTAAAATACTTAGTTTTAAAATGAGAGGATGTTTGTCCTGTACTTTAATTGCAAAATGCTGTGATTTAATATGAACAAGATTGCATTTCTGGATAAGAACTAATCTTGCTAGGTGCAGAATATATAAAAGATGGTAATTGAAATAAACTTCTTTTTTTTGGTCTGCCTACTAAGGTAGTTAAAACTTCAGTTTTGATCAATATTTGAGTAGTAAAATATTTGAGAAGTAGCAAAACCAGTTGACCATTATTGCATCCTTGWAATATGTATGTAGGGGAAAATATATCTATAAGGTGCATTTTTACATGAATATATATTGATTTKGTTTATCAAAATATTTTTGCCCATATTTTTGGGTGGGTTTTTTTAGTATGAATTGGGCAGTTCCTAATTCCTGGATGTTTAAATTGAGAAGCATTTTCTGTAAGTTAGCCCCAATGATATGCATTTTTAGTAACTTGGGCAATATATATGTATTTCTCATATCCTTGTCGATAATCACAGATGTATTCCATCAAGTTACACTGCAAAGCCAGGCACATGTGCAGTTAGCACACTGCAACCTTAACTACTGCAACCTTAACCACAAACCCAAAAAACAGAGCATCCCAAGGCCCCCCACCACAGATTGCTCCAATTTACAAAAAATAAAACTGAATGCAAAATGAGAAACGTC
>NW_026623341.1:1120998-1141840 GCF_030028575.1 Malurus melanocephalus | reverse complement strand
TCTGTGCTTTATTGCAGTGTCTTTTTCAATCAGGAAAATACAGGGTTGCTTCCTTCTAAACATTGTCCTGTTCTGCTTAACCTAGTAAATATTGGCATGACAAACTCTGTGTGCATGAGAAGGATGGGAAATTATTTGTTTCCACTCAAGTGTATGCCGTTTTTTTCACTACAGCTGTGGTATCTGAGGGTTTTTTCCCTGTGCTCTCCTGATTTCATTTCACTTTCTAYGCAACAATGTAGAAGAGTGCTCTATGTGGACCAATCAGCCTACTTCAGTCCCATAAAGGATTTCTTACATAAATAGTCCCAGTGAGATTTAGCAAATTACGTGCTTTAGGAGAAATGCTGTGTTCACAGAACTGCTCTTTCATAGTGAGGTGTGTAAGCACATAGATTAGAGTCTGCATGGCACTGCTACTTTATTTTCACTTGCAGTACAGAAAGCAGAYTTTATTTATCTTGCATTTATAACATAGAAATTAAGCTTGAGACTTGGTTTTGATTTTTGAAAGCAGAATGAGCATAAGAATAAACCACAGGAACACATGATGATATTAAAGAAATAAAATCAACCAGCCATCATTCATCCTCCGGTATACTTTTGTTTGAGCTAACTTATGCTTGTAAACAACATTTCCAGAGAAAAACTACCTTTCTTTTAACACGAATTACGCACTGATATCTGAGTCACAGAGGGTGAATTACATATTCTTTCAGGCAACATCTCCAATTATCTTTTTTGACAGCGGATGTTAAGAGCATATTCCTCTCTGTCTAAATAAGAATTAATTATTCATAATTGTACAATTCAGTGTTTACATGTAAAGGAGTTTCATTCTCTGATGCAGGATCTGGATATTACACTGCCAGTGGTAAAAGCAGGAAAATAGAATTTGGTTCTGGTTTTACATCTGAGATTATACCATTATACATAGTSAGATTTCCTTGCTTTATATGGAGTTACTCTGATTTCTATCACTGAAGTGAAAATCTAATCAAGCCMCACAGCTGGATACATTCAACAACTTTTGTTCACCCAGAAAAACTTTGGATTGTATTGATCTGCATTACAGAATTGAACAGAAAACAACAGGGGGGAAATCTGAGAAACAGTGCCTCATTTAGTACCCAGTAAAAGTTCTTAAGGTGCYTGTTTCATTGCCATACTTGGCTTGATCATCCTCAGAAATCAATCAAGAACCTGCAGCCAGAAGCATGCATAAAAATGTCTTGAACTTTTTAAGKTGTTTCTATGGATAGAAGGTAAAGAGTTACGGTAGAGGACAATTACCACCAAAACCACTGCAGTCCTGTTGATTAAAAATTTATGCAGCTTTTCTTTAATTATTCCTTTCAGAGAGATATAGCCAGCTAGAAGGTGAGAGACAGGGTGGTGTAACAAGAGAAGKAAAGCAGAGCAGTAAAGTACTGTTTGACTGCTAGATGAATGCTCTGCAGGACAGAAATTGCTGTGGTGTCACCGGTTTGCTGCTACCGGCATGCGTGTCATACCAGTGGATGTCAACATAAAGTGAAACCAGGAAAAAGAGACATCCACTTRCCTCCCTCTTCTGGAACAAAGAAAAGGGCAAAACCTCTTCTACCTCTAGCAATAGCAGTCATAGATAAATGTATGTGTTGCTGAGAAGTCTGARAATTCATCCTTTGAAAAAAAAAGTCTTTTCATCATGAGATGACATTGCAGCCCTTACCATGGAGTGGCTGAGGGATCCACACTGGCCTGATGAATAACAGCAGGGATAGGCTGCAAGCTGGAAGYTAATATAAAGCCAAATCTGTCACATTTGTCTTTCAATATTTTAGACATTAGCATGTATTTAATGTAGCTGAAATGCAATGCTTTGGTGTGCTCCTTAGAGCCCATTGTTAGCTGAATACATACTGGCTGATGATTAAGAAGTCCAGAGTTTTTTGTGCTCCAGCTTAAAATGACTTCTGARTAAGTGCAGTGCAAACAGAGAAGGCAATTGTAAATAAACACTCTCAGGTCCCCCTGTTTAAGAATGAACACATAGAGGAGTCTAAAATTGGCCTGTTTTCCAATCTGATTTAATAATTTAATAATGATGGTTAAATCAATATTATGTCCCAGAGCCACATCAATATGTAYAAGAATCCAACATCTCAAGGATATGTTACAGAGAGGAGACTTACTTGATTCAATTATTTATAATGATAGTGTGTCAATAATCCTGATTATTTCATGAATTATTAACATTTTCCCCCTTCACTGTCTTCCTGCTTTCTGGAAGGAGTTAATTATTRCAAAGCTTTCAGCTATTACAGCAATCTTTAGCACAGAGAGGTGATAGAATGATAGCATTCCTGAAGTGTTACAACATTCTTCCTAGAACAATTTTCCAATAAATGCATTGAACTATAGGAAGTTAATTTCCTTTCCACTCTGCTCACTTGGGTAAAGAAACATATATTAACAAATTAACTGGTTTTGTTTGGCTCAGTTTTATTCTACAGAAGAAACAGTGAAGGTTTTTTCTTTCATCTGTGAACATTTTACCTTTTCCTACAAGCAGTCACCATAGCTACTGGCAAACAGCATTATGTTGTTTCCCTGATTCTCTCTGGTTTGACTACAATTCTATTTCAAGGCAAAAAAAAAAAAAAAAAAAAAAAAAAAAAAAAAAACAAAAAAAAAAAAAAAAAAAAAAAAAAAAAAAGGATTGTGGCTTGATTGTTTTCAGAGAACAGAAATCTTAAGTAATAACCAATTAGTTCTGTCTGAAAAGTCAGACTCTGAAAAAGGGAGGGCTCTCCTTTATTCTACAGATAGCATCACTGTGAAGCTTTGC
Source organism: Malurus melanocephalus (assembly GCF_030028575.1). Classification (NCBI taxonomy): domain Eukaryota; kingdom Metazoa; phylum Chordata; class Aves; order Passeriformes; family Maluridae; genus Malurus; species Malurus melanocephalus. The sequence goes on along the minus strand of NW_026623341.1, from coordinate 1,139,007 downwards.
ATCTGGTTTTAGACATCTGAATGCTTCAAAGATTTTCTCCCATTAAATGTGTTCATCTGTGTTTGATACAGCTTGAAAAAAATTTGCCACAGTGCAATATTAATAATTATTTGGATGTCCACATTTGCATTTTTTTTCTGTCTCCACCTATTTTCTCAATTTAGACAAACTTTGGGTTGTCTCAGACAGTAATTCAGATTGTTCACTTTCCAGCACTTCCTAGCTCCAAGCAGTGTGTAAAATTAGCTGGTACTTTCATTTTGACTTATGGATTTTCCTAAATGCATGAGCACAACAATCTATGCATGTTCAGAATTATGTAGTATAAGAAGCTGGATGCAAGATATATATATAAATAGCTGTAAATAAATAAATATATSTAAAATAACTGGCAGTTATTTTCCTATCTTAAAATTTCTACACGTATTTATCACAGAGGAAAGCTCCTTAATTGATGGGGTTTAAATTGGAATARAAGTATTTATTTATTTATCAATGAAGAGTAACAATAAGTGAAATAAGAATTCAGGACCAGTGTCAGAAATGCCACTGATAAACCACAATATGAGATATTGCAGAATGTTAATAAATATCTACAAATTTCCAAGCAACTTTCTATAACTTACGTATACCCACCCACACACAGGGTGTGCACAACCTTACAGTTAGTGTGGATTTTGCAAACACTGAAAAGTGTGTGTCCCCCACATGCAGACCCTCCTGTGGACATATGGATGTTGAGCATGTAGTGACAGGACAAAGGGGATGGCCTTAACCCAAGGTAGAGTAGTTTTAGATTAGATAGTAAGAAAAAGATATTTACTGTCAGGGTGGTGAGGCCCTAGAACAGAAAATTGTGGATGTCTCATCCCTGAAAGTGTTCATGGCCAGGTTGGATGSAGCTCTGAGCAACCTGGTCTAGTGAAAGGTCTCTGCCCATGGCAGCGGGGTTGGAAGTAGAAGCTCTTTTAAAATCCAACCCAGGCCATTCTATGATTCTAAATCCTTCTCTGGAAGTACTTTTCTGCCTATTTGACTGTCCAACATAGCTGGATTATTGGCTTGGTCTAGCTGTGCGATTTTCAGACCACTCAAGTTAAAAGAGAGAATTCCCACCCTTTTTGGTGTTGTAGTGAATCCATGTCTTAGCAGGTCATGTGCAWCATGCAAATCATTGGAAGCAAGGCATCTTGGGAACATTTGATTCAGTTTTGAAGTAATATCTTCTTGTTTGGGGAACTATTAAAAAACAACTGAAAAGATGCACTTATAAATCAAAAGAAGAACTGCAAAAATTKTTTATGGGGATTAAAATCAGTATGTATAGGATCAAGTTTTATGCACAAATCTGATAGTTGCTTAAAAATAAATTTGAAAGAGATTTTTTTTAAAAAGAACCACTTCTGTAGCATYACATGTAGCTTAACACTGTGATAAACTACCACAGGAAGAACCAGYGAAACATAGTCTAATTTATGAAATAATGTATGTATAGCTGCAGAAGGCATGCAGAGAATGGTAATTTAACATTTGTAAGACAAACTGTAGCCCAGTACACTTGCATAAGCATTATTTGGCTATTTAAGGTACCTGTCATCTTTGTTTTCCCAATTAGATACACACATGGAGTTCAAAAAGAAAGGTGTCACATAAACTTGCCCTTGTCTGGTATGAATTTCCAGTTCTAGATGAACTCATTCAAAGCTCTGACAGATAATGCTGGCAGTGCCTGTTCAAGCTGTCTGTTCCACTTGTGTGTTGGATGAAGGAATATATGCCTGCATCTCATCAGCCAGTTTGGCGTTTCAGTGTGAGCCAGGTGGATTTGTGTTGAGGTACTGAGCTGTGAAGAGAAGCAACTGAACCATGGTTACACATTCTGTACTACTGATTGTCCTGAGGTGCTGTTGAGTCCAGCAGGGGATGGTGCTGACACAGGGCTTGAGACTCTTGGCCAATTTGACTGATAATGAAGTACACAAAAGCCAAAGATTAGAGAAGTAGGACAGTATTTTACCTTCCCGTGTAGTCATGGGGTTTTTTTGCTAGACTCCGTGGAGTTTTTTGTTAGGGTTATTCTTATTATTATTTTGGTTTAGCTGTGGCATATCCTGGAAGCTGTAGCCTCCAGTCCTGTTAACTGTTCCAACATAATTTGCGCTTTCTGACACTTCAGCAGCAAGAAGGTATTGAGTGGTAATATTTGCAGTCAGTGAAACTCATTAATGTACTTCTGTCTTTCCTGAGGTGGTGTCATCCTTCTCTCGAGGCAGTTGGTACAGCCAAGGGTTTGACCTTCTGATAATGCATCACATTTCAATCTCTTTTCAGACTTCAGTAAATACAATTCAGCATTGCATCTGAAAGCTGAGGTTTTGTTGACAATTAAGAAAGACAATGTGCCTTGCTGTTTTTCCTCCTTTCTGACAATAACTTTTAATTATTTTTCATGCAAAATGTGAAGAAGGGTGCCATATGAGTATGGTCTGCTATGGTTTCTTATAATGTGAAATATTGAGAGTAGCTGATATGAAATTAAATACTGGTCTAATCTACATGTCTGCAGTGTTCCACTCCTGAGAGGAGAGGAGAACCCAAGATTCATGAATGCCCATGGCTGAAAAGGAACAGCAAATGCCAGAGGGTCAGAAACAAAAGTTACAAGGGTTTTTGGTAGTTTATACACTTGTCATGGAAACTGGACTAAGCTAATTCCTTATCTTCTAGTAGAAATAGAAAAAAAAAAGATTTTTTTTTTTAAAAAGGGGGAAGACAGAGTAAAGGAGATCACCAGTCCTGGATCCAGCATTAATCTGGCTGACAAAGTGTCCAGGGTCCTGGGGGTGCCATCAGGGCTTTTTATAGATGAATTTTCTCCACCCTGAGGCTCCATTTCTCACATTCCATGGAAATAAGTTATTATGCACAGTCTGTTCTTCTAGATCCTCCTGGAAATGGGTCAGAGGRCTKCAGAGGATATTGGTGTTCTTGTCCCCCATGTACTTGTCTTTTTGATGGGAATTCCTTGAGCTGTACYGTGCTGTGCTTCTCTCCAGGAGCCAGAACAARGATGCTTGTCCCAGAAAACTGCTGCCCTACCTTCATACAGCTCCTTTTTCCAGCTGAATCCTGTGCTTTCTTGCCCATTTGCACAGTGTGCTCTTGCACAGGATGTTCTAGGGAAATTTCTCATTTTGTGCTGAGAATGAGTGTCAGAACCACACCAACAGTGCTGTGTTTKATAGTTGTTGGCTCTTACTGTTCTGGCCCATGAATTAAAATTAATGAGTGTTCCATCTCATAAGCATTGGTCAGCCCTGGATTTCAGAGGTCAGTGTATAACTGAAGAGAATAATGTTTTTTTTTTAATTAGGTTTAAGTCCTTTCTTCTGCCATCTTTGCATATTCTGAGATATTTCTGCTCTTTTCCTCAAACATGCTAATTGGTCATGCTGAGTTGTTAGTGCTAAATGTTGGGTAAATTTGAGGCCCCATGAATTGCTCACAGTTACATTTCTTAACATGATGCAGAGTCATTGCTCTGTCTTCATTGCTAAACCTGACTTTTGTTAAGCAAAACCTAAATTTGCATTCAAGAATTTTGCATTTTACAGTGAAGTTTCTATACTTTATRATGGCAACATAACTTGATATTTCCATAGAATTTCTTAGGAGCTGGAGGAATTTATCACTGAATTCCTGAACACATTTTAATATTTACATCTTAGTGGAATAGATTTAGCTTATTAAATCCATGAAAGTTTGGATAACTATGTTTTTTTTATTTACTTTCATTCATAATAGAGACCTTACAAAAATCTAGATAGATGACATCTGTCAGTCTTCTCTTATCAATTGTTGCTTCTGCCACAGAAGGCCACCCAGTTGGTYAGGTTCTATTTGCCCTCAGTAAAACCATCCTGGCTACCTTGGGTCACGTCCGTGTCTTTTATGTGCCAAGAACTATTCTTAAATCTCACTAAATATTCTTGGAAAGTATGGATACAACAGATATAATGTTAAACAATTCCTGCCATTGCTGTGAAACATTAATGAGATTTTTTTTTTTAATATAATCATAAAGGATTCATGGCACTGCATACAATATACATCTATAAATGTGTAGATCAAGGTCAAACTTTAGCTTGGGACCCAAGGATAATAAAATAGAAAAGAAATAATAAAGTAAAAATAAAGTTGGACATTCGAGTTTTAACTGGCATGTCTGAGTTTATAGGAAGAAGTGCCATGCCCTGTCTGTAGAAGTAGCAATATAAGAACAGTATTTTTTGGCAGATGCAGCTATSCAGTAAATGTCTTCCTGAGCTTCTTGTGGAGAATATTTTTCCTTAAAAAAGCCCAGAGGGAAAGACATATCATATAGCAGAAACATGTCAAGGAGGAATTATCTGGAAACTATTACAAAGACTGAGCTGCAGTGCTTGAAGAAGAGCAACATTACAGAAATAATACTTTTTTGAGCATGTTACAAAATCTAAAAAGTTCAAAATGCTTTTAAAAACTTAGAATCTAATTAGTGAGAGGTAAGATAGACATGGGTTGTTGTCACATGCATTTGCATAAAAATAATTGGAGCCTAGAATTACAAGCTGCAACATTTGAAAGATAGTAGTGTTAAAACATGAAGGTTGAATCAGCTTCTCTGAGGCTGATGGGAGAAGATGCTGAAATATGACAAGACAGCATAATAGATAAGAAGGAAAAGTTGAAGACAAATTATGATTAATTAGTGTAAAACATAGAATGAAGCCCTTGGGAAACTGAGAGAAGATTTTATTTCCTTCATAATTTCAACACATTCTGAATATAGTTCCTAAGACTAGACAGGGCATTAAGAGTGGGAGGTATCTATACTATTCACTTTTAMCTTGTCTTTACCAGCTACAGCAAGAAAGGTTTCAAAATTTGGAACGGGTAAATGAAATGTTGCAAGGAATGATGCCATCAATTTTGGTTTTTACCACTCTTTTTTGCCACAAGGTCGGCTATCAGTTCAAGCAAAATTTTTGTGACTGCTCAGTCTGCGAAGTCACTAGGTCAAGTAAAGTCAAAATATTCCTTTATCTTAGCTGAAAGTAGCCAAATGTTAACCCAAGAATGCAAACACAACTTTTTTTTGTTCTGTAGATGACAGTTTACAAGTCCCTGAATAATGTAATTGCATTATTCAGGCTATTTTTTCTTCATAGCAACTTGCTTGAAATATCTGTGGAACTACTAACAGACCACAGAAAACAAAAAAAAAGGATTTTGATTGATGCAGTTTTCTGAATCAACTGGCTACTGCAAAAAGAAATCAATGTTATTAATTCACGGTCTTCCAGTGCCCCAGAGAATTGTGTTGTAGGAGAGAAGCAGGATTAGAGTCTGAAATGGTCTGGAGAGGGTTATTTTGTAGAGCTTTTTTATTCCTCTCGAAGGACCGGGAGCCTGTGGAAACAATTTCACATYGTCACTTGCAGCACTGAGACTTGTGGCATTTTACCTTGTGTTCTGCTTGTTAATTACGGATGAGAAGTGCTGGTTTTGAGGCAGTATCTGATGGTGAGAAGGAACTAATAATGYGTACTCCACCTGAGAAATCCTAACTAGGGGTTGTAATCCTTGACAGTTCTTGTTGAAGAAAAGTGGCGGKTTTTTATCAATGGCTAATTTGTCTTGAAAGTGTAAATCTTTTGGCACATTGGGAATCAACTAATAACAGAAAGTTATTGCTTGACTCTCAGTCCTGCAGATTGATGTTTTTTACACTCAGCTGATCATTGCTTATTTATTTTTCTTTCGATTTCATTGGCTTTATTATCTCAGAGTAGGGCTGAGCCTGACACAGTGAAAATCAGATTCGAAACAGTTCACTTCATCTGATTCAGTTTTCATTAAAATTCTTTAAATAATACATTAGAACACATTACATCTGACATACCCAAAGGTGTGACACTGATCCTGTTCTGACCTGCTCAATTTCTGTGCACACTTGGTAATTCCAAGTCATGCTTTAACCCAATGTAAATTGGACTTCTGCTGCAACAATCATAAATGTTCTTAATGCTTTCTTGAGTTTGTATGAAGCCTGTGTGCCRCCAGTTTTGCTCTAAACGGTTTCTGCCTCAAGGATGATTATGAAATCATTCCTAAYAGTTTCCTTTCAATTTATTTTTTATATTAGAAAAATAAATTTTCTTAAATTCAGGTCTATATATTTTCCTTCCAAGGAAGCATCTGAAATATGGGGGAAAATTGACATTKCATTTTTAAAGCTGTATTTATAAATGTGTTTACCTGAGCAGACATTGTGGTTTGCAATATTGTATCAGTGAAGGATCTTAACAAGGTCCACATGACCCAAAAGGGGAAGCAGAAGAATAGAAAAATAATTGCTTTTCAGAAGGAAAGGTTGTTGAGAGGTGCAGGTATTCTGTGAGCATATTGTATTTTGCAGGGAAACTGTCAAAATTCTTAAATTGTATGTTGCTGGTTTAGTGCTCAAATATGAAACCTCTCCAGAAGACCCAGATGGCAAAGAATCCTTGTTGATTCAGCAAGGAACACTCATCTCCTTAAATCACTTCTGGTTAAATATCTTTTTATGATTCTTTGGGATGTGGCAATTTTCTTTCAATGAGACCTTGGGCAKGAGTCTTACTTGGGTTAAGTTGTTAAACTTCTAGAAATTTGCTAGAAATATCCTTTCAACTTGTTGAATTCAGCAAAAATTGCATCAGCAAGAAACTTCTGGGAAAATAGAGGGAAGGGGAGAAAGGAGAAGAGGAATCTCTGTACAAGGCACACGTATAGAAACTTCTGGGAAGGAACAGAGAACATCGGTCTGTATTCCACTTGCATGGAAACAGAGATGCCAGAAGCCATCTGATTCTGTTCAGATTAGAGCAGGTTTGTCTCTATTGTCGGAAAGTTTTATCAACCTTTCTGAAAACAAAAATGGATAATCACAGCATTAAGGCTGATGAAAATGCTACAATATGTTGATGAAAAATGCTACAATAAATAAATACACATCAAATTCCCCTTTGGATATGAGAAGCTACCCTAATTAGACCTATGGGAGTTTCAAACTTATGTTCTTCAGCATTAAAGAATAAGTGTAAGATCAGTTATTAATTTATATGTCCACTTGGACTGAAATTTGTTTCYTATGGATTTGTTGCTTTTTGACAGAACAATCATGAGGATCTGTAGTTTAATTTGCAGTCTACAAGTCAATTCAGATTTTTTGTGATGACCAAAAGAAAACATTTTAACATARTTGTTGTATTCTTACACATGATGAATTTGCTAAATAATACAAATTTGCAACAATGATCTGTCAGAGCTGATCCTGAATTATTCAATAGATTATTTAATACCTGTCACAGTGTATACAGAAGAAACTGAAATTCAATAAGTCACTGTCATGATCTTTAAACAGAGCCTTCTGTTCTGTTTCCCTTTTCTCTATTCCTCCACTCCTTAACAAAGCAATCCCTGTGGGAGAAGGACATGCAGGAGAGCATGTTGGGATATAAACTGTAGCTACTGAAAATGGTTCATTGTGTGTAGTACCATGATAGAAGGGMATTGGTGAAGAGATAAAAATATAAAAATCCATATAAATACCAAATTCTCTGCTTTACACATTTGCATTGGTATTGCTTCCCTCTTAACGTTTGGTCTATTTGCAGTTTTCCTSCTTCCTTTAGCAGAGAAGCATTTTTAAGGGATTCCCTCTAGTGAAATAGCAAAAATTATATTAATCTTATTTTAGGTAGTTGTGACTTTGTATGTCTTGTATAGGCAAGCAAGCAGTAAAGTGTATGCAATGAGCCTTAAAGGAAACCGTGGCAAGTACTATATGACAGCTTTGACATGTTTTTCAGAGTGTAATGTCATTACAGCTGTCCTCTGTATTATACCCAATATTATGGCAACCATTTTAGATAAGAGTTAAGTGGCACAGGTTTTTGTTGGTTGTTTTTTGTTGTCTGGGCTTTTTTTCAGGAAGAGATCCACTTTTAGTTAGATTATACTAAAATCCAGTCAATCCAGTCTGAGCACCTTTTGCATGACTGCATTTTGAAATCTTAAATATTCAAAAATATTGAAGAGAAGGCAAATAATTTGAAAAAGAAAATAATATATTGGAACATTTTCTTGTATTTAAGCATGGAGGATCATTTTTACTGCAATATTTGACCCCAAGTGTTGAGATGACACAGTCATTTATGTACCTGTGAGCACCATCGAGTTTCTTACCCACCTGCTTTCCRATGAGCCACTTATTGACTCTGCATTTCCTCCCCCTTGAAGGGCGATTTTGAACATCTCAGWTTTGCCATAGATTAATAAATGGTGCAGTGGACAACTGTCTTAGCCACTGCACTACTTAATGGGAAGCATCAAAGCAAAATAATGAAGGAATTTCTTTCCTTTTTATTCTGCGCTGGAATCATGCAGGCTGTCCGGAGCACATCTCCGTGTACCTTAACACCACAGATTTGTTCTCTTACTTTTTGCTGCCACCTAGTGCATTTTATAGCCTACAGCCCAGCTAAACTGGAAATGCATGGAAAAGGGGAAACACCGTTGAAAGTGTTGAAATTTACCATTAAAAAGGGAGAAAAAATAGCCTATATTTTTCTTACTGTAAAGACATWTCCCCTGTGTAACGTAGCCTTCTATATGTGCTGAATAACCTCCTGGGCATTTTTCAGTTCTTTAACCCTTCATCTTTATTCAGCATCATTTTCCTCATCTAAAGAATTTCTTTCAGTTCTTTGCAGCTTAGATTAATCTGTGATCTGTACAATCTTTCAGGTCTTAGGTATACATTTATGAATATTCTTTAAATATTCCTGTAGAATATAAAATAATATGATTTCAACTGTTTGATAAACGAAGTGCTGGGGAAATGTAACATTCTGAAATGAAAAGCATTYAGTTCAATAGCTGGGTGTTCGAGTTTCTGAAAAATATATCTTGCTTGGCATTTGTTTGCAAGGCACAGCAAGTCTGAAAATTTGATTATGAATGCCAGTCAGCCAACTGAGAAGTAAGCATTTTCAGCCCTGAAAATGCTCAAAATGCAGAGAATATCCTTCACTGTCCATTTGGCCTGATCTAATGTTATTTCACCTGTGTAAGCAACTTCCATTTGACTGACTGCTGTAATTATTAATAGCTAAAACCTTTCTTGAAATTAAAGTGATTGTCTGTCAGGTTGCCAGTGTCTGTATTTCTTGATTTTTCCTTATAGCTATCTTAATAAGGAGTGAAATGAGCAATAAAATATACTCTGAAAATGTAATTTGCTTTGTGTCATGTTATYAGCTAAAGGTACTGCTGGTACAGATTGCCCAGGGGGTTTTGGAGTCTCCAGCCCTGGAGATTGCACAGAAGCTTTTTGGACACGGTCCTGGGGAGATGGCTGAAGGTGACCCTGAGCAGAGGGGTTGGACCAGCTGAGCTCTGGAGGTTCCTTCCAACTTCCACCATTCTCTGATTCTCTGACCTTTGACCAATAAAATCTGTTTCTGATACAATATTGTTTGCTCTATTTTTTAAGGAATCTGAATCTGTCAGCTGCTTTTGTTAAGTGTATTATTCTGGTTTAGTAACAGCCAATTAATTTTAAACATTTGATAATGGCTCGTACTTATAGTAAAGGATTTCATAAAGGTGCCTTTTTCATATTTAAAAAAGAAAATCATACTGTAAATAAWCTTAGTGTGGCTTAGTCACAAATGCCTGTGGATATTTCAGAAAAGTAACAAGTGTGCAGSAAAGGAAAATAGGATAAAGAGARTTGKTTTTAATCTTGTTTTCTTGGTATTGCTATGCAAAAGAATTGCACTGCTTTAGGGTCCCCTTGTGACAGAAATGTGTTTTACCTTTAAGTCAATGCCTGACTACTTCAGGGGTTGAGAGGCAAGGGTGTTCCTTCCTGGGAAACTGTGTGAACGCCAATGTCAGCAATTTCTTTGTGCTGACTGAAAAACAGACTCCAGATAAAGTCTYTAATTTCTATGATCACAGCTTTTGACATCTAAGGGTATCCAAAGGACAATAAAACTATAWATGAGATTAGCACCACCCCTAAATCTTTCCCTTGGTTTTATARTGTCTGAAGTAACATTCTGCAAGATAAATTTGGTGGTTACTCCAGCTTTTTCTGAATGTTTGCAAATGAAGATAAGAAAATTGAGAAGCAGGGCAAGAGGAAGTCCTTTATTCTTTAACAACTTCTTATAAAGCATTACAGATTGGTAGAGAAAACGCAACACCAATATGCTGCAAAATGATACTTTGCATTAAGATCAGAGAAGAAGGGTGAAGTAGCACAGTGTAGAAGASAATAGACACCAAGATGAAGAAAAAAAGGATAATTTAAAATACAAAAGTGGCATAATTTTAACATCTCATGCATTATTAAATAGCCTATGATTTTGGTGTTACATTATGCCTCTGCTATTTTAAGAAATTCATAAAATGCTGTGCAGTATTATTTCAATAAAGCTTTTATGTAACTGTATAAAATTGCRGTATATTACTGCAAATGTACAGAGCCTTATTGCAGTGGAGTACATTAAGATAATGCCAAACCAAGGGCATCACAATATATGTAATATATTCTGTATAGTAGTTTTGCTTTATCACATTAGTATAAGAGCATTATTTCATTCAGATGACCACGGAGTTTACATTACARTTGCCAGAATCATAAACATTGTAAATTGTCATAACACAATTCTGAAACCWGACAGATGAAGGCTCTCAATTGTGCTGCCTAATACTTTGGCCTGCTGCTGTGGATACCAAAGTCAGAAGGAGCCAGTTACAMTCTAATGACAAATTGCAAAAGCACAAAGCATTTGTAACATGCTGGGCAGACTTTCAGTTGCTAAATTGGTTCATCCCCATCTGTACCAACAATGAAATTTCCCAACTTGTTTAACTTTTCAAGCATTTAAGCATCAGGAAATAATCTTACAATCACAATCTAGAGGTACAAATCCTTTTGGGATGTGAGGAATATGTGGGTGAGGTATGTCACACACAGATCTGAGGAGTGGGACAGCAGTGAGTTACGAATCCCTGCATCTTTCCTGCCTACAGAGAAAGAAGCGCATGAATTGTAAAAGTTACCAAGTTATTGACATATTCASACTTTCTTTTTAAATCACTGTGGTCCCCATAATTGAGCAGCTGCTGAAACAGATCCATTACCGTGACGTTCAGACATTSCATTGCCCTCTCTGACTGCCCTCTGTGTGTTAAATACCTGTTACAGCAGSACCCAGTGCTCAATGGTTTCACAAGGCACTGCCTGAGTGATTGTTAACCTATAATGTTGACACACTTTCATTGACACATTATTTCAGATTGAGTGGGAAAGGGCCATGTTTTTGTTTAAATCCGGAAAAGGAGAAAGAAAATAAAGGCATAAAGAGTAATATTTAACAATGTTAAGAGGCTGTTACAAGGGGGATTTGCTGTTATGGGACATGCCATCTCACAATTTTCTCAGTAAGAATTAAATGGGCATGGTACCAATAGACTTCATGTGGACTCGACAGAAAACCTGTTGTGAAGTWGATAGAAGTCTGAAAATTCCATACAAACTCCAGTGATTTTAGTTCACTTTACAGTCTTTCACACCTATTTTCATGTCACTTTTGAGAATCTGAAAAGAGACTTGTAAAACCAATTTCTTCCATCAGCACTTTTACTTTGAATTTCCCCARCTAAAACTTTTGAAAGATGAACTCTGGTATCCTTTCAGGGGGTGACTATTTTTATTACACTTGCTAGGTGTCAATCTTTATTTCCAAGTTATTTTTATAGAGGTTTCGCTATCATCTGCATTCAGATTTATGGCATTTTTCAAACAAGTACCCTTGTGGTTTTTTTTGTTTTTTAATGACTGACAGCTATTCAAAAAATCAGTGGAAGGGATATTTTTCCTAAGATGTTGCATCCAGTGAATCATCATGTATGGCCYTATGTTCATCTGCTTGGGTTTTTGATAAGCTTGCATGTGTGCTTGTAATAGTGATACCTGTAGATTCCTTATTGTCCTTTTTGTCCCTTCTGATCTGACCTAGATATCAACAGTGGCTTGAAGATAAAAGTCTCAGACTACTGGGGAGTTGCATTTGATTTTTTTTTTTTGCAAGCAGAACTATCTCGTTCTATGTATTTTTTTTTTTTTTAATTGCTCATAGTAATTCCAATTCCTATTATTTTTGAGGAGAAAAAAAATGTTTCTTCTAAAACAAGAGTTTACTGTGGTGAAACAAGTAGACAAATCAAAACTAGAAAGGCTTGTGCATGAACTACAATAAAGGGAATACAGTTTTATGGAAAGGTTTTCTGGGAGCATGGGAACATATTTAGAACTCAGGCAGGGTTGTAGAGAATGTTTTGAAGCTCTTCTTGGTGTTTGGCTGGCGTTAAGACCATTTCAGCACCCTAATGAAAGAAAGTCACACATCTATTTGCATGAAAATACCTTTAATAAGTTTCCYTTACAAAACCTTAGGAATGCTATGATATTGCTGGTTTTGCTTCTGAAAGCTTGCCTTCATGAGCCTGGATTCAAACATAAATACAAAAGTAATYATAGTAATTTTCTTAATTCAGAATAAAAAGGGTAATTTTGCCTTCAGCAGTTTTCAGCCTTTCATTCTAAACAGAAATCTTTCCCTGTTGAAATAGTGTTTCTCTCCAGCCAGTATATTAAGATTCCAAAACTAAGGCCAAAAAAAGTAAATGTTGCTAAAAAGGAAGTAGAAATATTTTTCATTACATTGAATCACTAGTGTTGGATGGTCTGTGAGCAGACAACAAAAGTTGTTACAATTTTTTTTTAATATGCATTAAGGGCTCATCTGGATCATAGTTCCATAGTGCTTCATGCTGTTCTTTATAACCCACCCAGAACAACAAAATTATGCTAATTTCACAGCTGAAGAGCCTTAGCATTGGAAAAAAAACCCTGTCTTCCCTTAGGTGAAAAATTATTCAGATTCAGCCTCTCTTGTGTTTAGCCTCTAACTTGAATTCCTTTACTAYCAAAAATTTTCATATGGTGTTTTCTTAACTCAAGTTGTCAGTGATAGCAGAGGGATCTCATCAGGCTGCTTTGCAGGTGGTGTGTTGTAGTGAAGAAATCTCTGTCTTAAGTATATGCTTTTGTGAAAAAAGCTAAGAGATTTGCCCAAGGTCTAAAAATCTGGGCAAGAGTAAGTTTTTTTTCCCGTACAGCGTGTAACACATTCTAATCCTACTTTGTCTTCTGCATCAATACAGCAGGATTATCAGAAAGGGAAAATTAATGAGTCTCAGAAGCATTTATTCAAAATGCAGATGGCCAGCAGTCATTTGGTTTTTGGTAGCTTTCCTTCGTTGCTTTCTTACTGGTTTTAAAAGCTAATTTTCATTGGCAGCTGCCCATCAGGAGAGGTGACACATATCACAGTCATGAGAGCAAGAAACTCTTGTGCCTTTAGAAAATTTTTAACACTGRATATATTGCTACTGACACTTGGAGACTAGACAGCAGAAATTCTGCATTAGATATCAATTTTGTCTGCCTTGGCAGCYCTATTAGCTGATTCCTAGGAAAAAATTACATGATAGATGGAGATGYACATGTACAAAATTCCAGGTGAATGTCATGTTTTCTTATCATCATTATCAACCTTAACTGATAATAATGTCTTCTTGCTTAATATTCCAGAAATGGCCAGCGGCCCTTTTCAATTAGGGTGTGCTTGTAGCCTCATAATCTCTACACAACAGCTCTTTGAGATAAATTGCTTTAATCTGCCTTGAATGGAAACACATTCAGAAGTAGAGTTCATATTATTTTATTCACTATTTATTTCAGAGCATTTTAGATTGTAATTAGTAGCTTTGTAAAACAGGGTATGACATAATAAGCAAGACTTAATTTTTACTGCTTTTTCTATACAGCAAGTGGCCTTTTCTTAACTTGATTTAATTTATTATTGGGTCACTGGGCCATGAGTTGGTGCTCACGATCTCCCCTCRCTGGAATAACCTTTTAACCAATCAGAGCTGACTCAAAACAGTTCCTGAGTTGACTTCCCTTGTGCCCTGGAAATTCTTTGTGTCCATTATGTGTGATAAATTCCTCTCCTCCAACCTCCTTAACCTCCTTCTAGGTCTGAGGTAATACCCAGGCGACAGTACCACCTTTATCTTATCTCAAATTCCCACTGTGGTGATTCAACTTCCAGTCCAAGTTCCAGGTATCCAGAGAGGCATTGATATTGTTTATTTATTCTCCTTCATATTTGAGAATTTGAAGTATTAAAAGAAAAAAAAAAAGAAAACTTAAACCCTTATTCCACTTATGCTGAAGAATCAGCATGTGGTTCACAGGATACAAAGGTTTTCTATCTTTCCCAAAGCTCATGGCAAGAAGACCATCCTTACAATATTTTCCACAGCATTTTGGTTCTTGGCCTTGCTCAAGGTCCACTATAACATTTTGTTGATATTACCCAATCCTTTACCTCTAAAGGCTGATCCATGGCCACCTAACATGACTGTGAAGAACTGTAGGAAAAGTTTTACAATAAGTGATATGAAATGTCTGTGGAAGCTGATTATAAAGAAGTTAATCACATTGAGATGTAAAACACATTAAAGGAGGGGAAGATCTTAACTTACAAATGGAAGGATAAGCTCTCAAATACCATCTACCCTTCAAGAAAAGTTTTGGAACTTTATAGGTTCTAATATTCTCTGAAACAATTTTTGAATAAKTAATGAAATACACCAGCTCTGTTCTCAGTAATAATTATGAAAGCAAAAAACAAATCCTTAGAAAATGAGAGGGAAAAAAAGTCATAATGCATAAATATTAACTGATAAAGCTCCATTACTTCTTATTCTTTTTGTCATTTTATTTCCAAAAAGAATAGTGAGGAAGTTAAAGGAARAGAACAGAGAAGGATGATAGAAGAAATGCAATTTTTCCAGATTACTTTAAGATTTTCTCATATGGAAAAGGAATGTTTGAAGAGTGTTATGAAATATGTCTACAACATCAGGAGAGACACAAGGAAAGCAAACAGACATTAATTGTTTGTCCTCTAATAGAATAACTTGTGAAAAAAAATCATATGAAAAAACCAGATAGAAATTCAGAGAGCAAAGGTAGATGCATGAGAAATACTTCATATATAAGCAGTGGAACAGTGCCTCACTTTTCAAAGTTGGCATAGGTTTAGAAAGTGATCAGACAGATTCACATAAAAGTATCTTTTAAGGACTGTGAAACACTTCTGATTTAAAASAGCCTTTGCTGCAGGTCACGAGAAGATGAATGTACTTAATGTTGCATTAAAACTACCTGTTCTTGTGGGATACCAGTTTTGTCCATTGTCAGAGACAGGATGACAGTAAATATGCACACTGTTCTGATCTGTGGAACTGCTTTTATATTGCTATCTTACATAATTGCACCAGGTAGAGCATTCCTCTGTGTGTSTCCCTGCAAGTCACTGTAATTTGCKGGTTGGCCTGCTTAAAAATCTTGARAAAATATTAAACTGCTTTTAGATACTTCTTGTCCTAARCACTAGGCACACCTCTCATCCAGTGCAGATCAGCAAGTCCAGAGCATTGTCTGACTATCTTTTGCCCATAGTGGAAACAATTTTCTAATTAGGAAAGCTCTGAAATACTCTTAGAAATGGCATATGAAGCAACTCTGCCTCCTTCTCACATCCAGTATCTATAAGCACCACAAAATGCCCCACAGAGCCAAGTTCCTGGCATGATTTGGTCCATTCTCTTGTCACTCACCTTCCCATATTTGTTTGCCCAAGAGCACTTAGAACTATTCTAAGATCACTGATGTTAAGAAAAGGTAAGAGTTGCTAAATGGTTTAATTCTGGCCCATGTTCCCTATCCTAGGTGATTCCCTTGACAGCATGCAGCCTGCCTCCCSTGTAGTCCTTCTTTGTTCCTGGACTTCAAGGACTACACCAGGACAAACAAAAAAATTCTCCACATATTTCAGTGCACTGCTGAGATCCCCTCAGTGTCACTTCCGAGCTTAGCTTGGTGGGAATGCTCCTGGGATTTATACAGAATCCAGGAGAGTAGATTTTCTGAATTTGCCATCACAGAACCTGGGCAAGGAGTTTGCTGTGGGCGAGCAGGARCAGATTCAAGGTTGAAAGCCTTTAGGGATATGCAGCATTTCTATTCTATTTCTTGATTAAATGTGTTGCAGCCCGGTTGTCACACAAATCTTGACCTGCTAGTGAACTCACTCTGACAAATGTTTGTTGTTATCAAAACGCAGAAGAATTGCTGGAAGTTAATGTCCCTTGCAAAGTCCAGATTTTCCAGTCTTTGGGCCAGATCATTTGTCCTTGAGTAGCTAACCAAATGCAAACTTCTGCTGAGTGCCTGTATTGCTGTTTCTGACACAGCAGCTCCCAGAAACGTTTGGAATTTGTCATTTAATGGGGTGGGTTCACCCCAGCCAGCAGGTCATCCTGTCCTAGTTACTCCCAGTTACTCCCACAGCAGGATGGCGGGGAAATGGAAAGGCAAACCCGAGAAAACTGGTGTGTTGAAATAAAGACAGTTTAAGAAATGAAGGAAAACAAAGGGGGGGGGGGGGGGGGGGGGGGGGGTTAGGGACCCAAATGATGCAAAAGCAATCATTTACCCCCAGCAGACCAAAGCCCAGCCATTCTCCAAGCAGCAGCTCCTTTGGAAATATGAGTTCCCGGGTTTCACTGCTCAGCACAGYCCCTTAGAGTATGGGATATCCCTTTGTCCACTTCAGGTCAGCTGTCCTGAGTTCCTTCCCAGCTTCTTGCCCACTCCSAGCCTACTCAGAAAGAGAAAACAAAACCAGCTTGCAGTAGGTAAAACATTGACACCTTAAAACTGTTTCAGTCACAAATCCACAGTGCAGCACTGCACCTTCTGCTTGGAAGAAATTGAACCCTTTCCAGTACAGCTAGCTGGAGTAAAGGTTATGAGCCTGATCCTCTGATCTGTTGAAACAGCAGTGAACTATGAATTATCCAGTAGAGCGGATTACGCTTCAGTAATAGGTCAAAGTATAAAATTATAAATAGTGTCCACATCCACCTATCTTGTTTAAATGTTGCAGGGARAATATCCTTATTGTTTCTTCAAGCAGAGATTGGCTTCTTTGGTGGGCAAGAAACTAGGAATAAATGAAATACACATTTTGACCTAAATCTAATGCCAGCACCACCTAGCTAGTCTCYAGCCAATGCTACTTCCCAACAAAAGCCTCATGTGCTTCAAGTCCTGAATAAAATTCAACTCAGAAGAAAATTAAGCTGTTGTTTTTCTCTAATATCTGCCTCAAGGCAGAGCATCTCAGCAGTGTGAAATGTTACAGTGTCATGGTGCCAATAATAGGATAAAAATAACAAAGCTTATCTTTAAAGATACTAGCATTTTCAATTGCAAACACTTTTTTGGGGGGAGAAAGATCTTTTATTTTACTGCTGAATAATTACAATAGAGTGTAATAATTAGGCTTTCCAGCTCTTTTTACCTCTTTTATCTTTTCCACTCCTAATAGTGCAAAATTCTTAATTTTGGAAACATTACAGAGGTAGTAAAAGAAAAATAATGGCAGGTGCTTGTGCTACCCTGTGCTGTTTCAGGTGAGCAGGCATAGCCTGGTGTCACTGTGCTTGGCCACAGGACAGTTCTTTGAAGCAAAAATATTCCATGTCAAGAATGCATGTCACGTAAACTAAAAGGGAGTTTCTCCTGTGGTGGATAAGACATGTCAAAAATTAGTCAGACAGATCACCAGTTATTTTTCATATCTCATAAAGCAAAGCATGTATGATACTGCCTCATCAGCCACAACTCCTGCTGGGAGATCATTGGTTTTCATTTATAGGTCAGAGCACAGCTGTGCGTCCTGAGAGCCCCTGTGAACATTGAGTTAA
>NW_026623341.1:1113090-1120903 GCF_030028575.1 Malurus melanocephalus | reverse complement strand
TGACAGGTGGTGGGAATGTGCTGAGGTTCTGCTCTCGCCCTCACAGGGCTGCATTTCCTGTCAGAGTGCTCTGTGGCTACAGAGCAATGTATTCCTTGAAATTATGATGAATGAGGGATGAGGCTTTTTAATAGCTTGGGTAGTAAGAGGATGAAGCCTTTTCTCCAGGATACTTAACCTTCATAAAATAGGACATAATGCTATTTCAGGCACTGCCTGCAACTGTTTAAGAATGAGAGAGTGCCCATTACTGGCTGTTCCCTGGCAGGTGGTGGCGTAGGAGGAAGGARTGATTAATGCACCTTTTGTGATCCTGTGTGATTTATGCTGGTGATTCACAGATGAATTCGCGGTTCTAGTGCTCTTTGCATCTTACTGAATCACATCAGCTTAGTTATGGATACAAAAAGTTATTTGAAAAATAACAAATAGAGTGATAAAGGAGCTTCATAAAATATGGTTTTCTTGTCTTCTCTAAAATTTGAGATTTATAGAGTCCTGTGTAAAACAGATTAGCTTGCCTGCTTGGGGTGTAACTGCACCACTTTGGAGATAAAGGTGACCCTTAGACACAATGGACAAATATACCAATATCTTACTTGCAGTAGCATGTATTATATACTTTTTTTAAGCCATGTTAACAATCTTTTATGTCTGTTTCATTTATACCTTCTGGACATACAGCTTAAAGTATCCTTTGTTTGCTAAAACGCTCCATATCCATTTTTGTCTATTTTTAGCAGTTATTGCAGATAATCCCACTGAGCCTGAGCAAGTCTTTAACAGTAACAGTGTAATTAATGCCATATATAGGTAGTGTGCTGTATGGTGCTGCTTTTAACAATAACAAATGTAACCTTCCTTAGAACACATGAAGCTGCGTGGTTTTTGGTCTGCACAAGTGATGCTGCCGTAGCTGCACCTGTGGAGCTGAACAATTACAGCAGTGGAACCTCTTACCACAGAAACACACGAGCAATGAGGCAGCACATGCATGATACCTTGGCACAAACACAGCTTTGAATAATACTAGAAGGCATACAATTACATTGCACACAGAAAATACACTGAAGAGTAGCCATATGAGTTACAGGAACTTCTGCCAGAAATTATTTTGTGCACTGAAAAATCTTAGAAGACTCAACAACTGCAGCACAAACTGCTCTTTCTCTGCTTTTTCCATAGTTACAATGCAGATTCAATCCAAATGAAGATATTCTATGTTCACTTGCATTAGCAGAATCCTCTGCCAGGATTTAGCGTCCCACGAACACAACTGTGACATAATTTTTACTGCAACTTGACAAATTAAAATATTATGAATATTAACATAATTTAAAATGGTTCAATTACTCATCTCTTTGACACCGTTGGAAAGAAATCATGGCATAGGTACAATAGGAAAGTGAGTTTTTAAAGGAATTTGCTCTTATGTAACAGAAGATACAAGTGGACTCCAGTGTTGATCTGAGGTTTGAAATAGTTATGCAGAAAAAAATGGTTAATAAGTGTTTATAATCAACCATGGTTTATATCAGTTCTGGTTAAAGATCTCCTAAAGACCTTATCTCACAGATGATATGTCAAACTGACCTGTCCATGCCAGTGGTTATGATTCTCAACAATTACAATGATCACAAATGAAATGTTCTAAGCGAATGTCAACAAAGTTAGGATTTTACACATTAAATTTAAAACGTTTTAAAGAAAAGTAAATTAAAAACTATACTTGTTTTTTGTGACAATATTTCATTTGCTACTTTTCTACCCTGAATGCGCATCAATTTAGTACAGAAGCTATATACATGACAGAGTGTAAAATTCAGTGGCAGCTGTGCATGAGTAGGATATCCCACCTTCTAGCACCCTTTTGTTCAATATCCAACACACAAAAATAAATGTGATTATCGACTCTGCATACAAATCTAATATTCCTTATTTTGATTTTGGAGTCATTTTATTAGTATCACATCCTGATTTGTCACACACCAGCATATTTTTTTAGTATTAACTTTTTGGGATTGCATGACCTTGAATAAAGCAAGAACTTTTTTTTTTTTTTTTTGAAGAGTAGAAGCACATGCATCAAAAAAATCAGCTGTTTTACCAGCTTCTGTAGTTCCTAAGCGGTTTCATAGAGATCATTGTCTGCATTAAAGCATCTGCCACTGTGCTAAAGATTATGATCCTCATGAAACCAGTCATCTGGTTCAGACAAGCTGAACATTCACACTGTGGTCTGACCCTTCAACATGTTAAACACTATTATGTTGGAAACTCAGTTACAGGTGGGAGTTTCAAAAGAAACATRTACTTTGATGTGAAAGTTATTCAGATGTGGTAGGTCCTTGACTCCAGGGAACTACCTTCCAGTTCAGAATCTCTTTAAAAGGCTGTAGAAAGTATATCAGAAAATGGAATCAGTTCACAAAGAAAATATTTTCCCTTCTGAGTTGTGTCGTTCATTAGGCTAGCATGGTAAACATTTGTATTTTTAAATGTTACACTTGTAAAATAAAAATGCTAAATAACCTGAGAATCTATCAGGTTCTCAGGATTCTAGGGAAATTTGTGGGACAGGCCTGAATTAACTTTTGGACTGCAGGCCCTGTTCTTGGTCAGCCTTTAAGTATCCGAGTGTCTTGGAAGCTTTCTGGGAGCATTTTTCACCTTCTCTTTAGAAATCAAGAACTTTGAAGCCAGCAGTGGAAGAGTGAAAGAATCTGTTGCTCTGAAGCAGGAACAATCAGTATAACCAGAATAATGAATATAATCTGCCCCTACCTTTCAGGAGGTACATAGCAGAAATTGGGAGAACTAACTTGGTACTCCAGGGTTACTTTTTGTCGAAGTCAATTCTCTAATATTAAAGCATAAGCAATCCAGAAATAGAGAATGGAATTCTAGTTCACCTTCTTTTATCTGAGAATTAAATTTCTGATTCTAATTATGCCTATTTGGTTACAGTGTGTGAAAAGCTGTGACTTTTCAAGAGCACCAGTTTTCAGTAGAGGTGTCCTAATTTAGTCAAGTGAACCTGGAAGCCTGGGAAAACTCCAAGGACCTACTCTAATTACTAAGTCACTGTGTACCCACTAGCAGGTTGTTTCTTTCACAGCCTAACAACTGAGGTGCTAATTGCACTGACGAGCTCTTATGTGCATTTCAGTTACAGGAGCATTGATATCAATGAATAGGGAGGAATGGAAGGARGAAATCCTTCCTTAACATGGCAGCCAGTATGGCCTTGAAACTTATATTTGTTAGAAATGGACTAAAGGAAGTAAGCAGGAAGGGTTAAAATGTACTTTCCTCTGGCTGCATTAGAACTCTGTCTTTTTTTTTTTTTTTTTTATTAAGGCACTCTCACTTCCATTTTTTGGTAACTTCAAAACAAATGTGACCACAAGGCATCACAGTTATTACTGTGCTTGTTTCTATGGATATATAGAGGACATGCCTATAAAGCAAAATAAAGAGATAATGGTTGCACAAAAGGCACAACTAAGGTAGTTTCCGTGAAGATAGAATGAGTATTAATATTGRCACATGTTATTAAACTGAATAAAAATACTGTTTTCCTTGAAGAATTAGCAGTCAGAATGAAACATCCCATCATGTGCTCACTGCAGGTGGTRGCAGTGCTAATTAGATTAAAGTCAGATATGTCGAATTCCACTTCCATGATCTCTTCATTCTGCTGTGTAGACACAGACATATCCAAACTTTATGGCAAAGATATGGATACATCTTTCAAATCACCATCATTGTGACTGAATCAATGGGGTAGAAGTGGTTTTGTCAGAGTAACACAGAATATATTAGAGACTGAAACACCACTCACTCCACACAGCGGTGAACAGCTGTATCTGTAAAATATTTGGGCATTAGAATGAAACAGTGTAATATTGGAGTGTTACTAGCAATTGCTACAACACTTTCATTTTACTGGACAAACATCATRCTGATGCACATTGGAAAATAAAAAATGTTCAGAAGACATGAAGAAACTCATTTATTTTCAAAATTCAATGTGGTCACAGGCACTGCCTTGCTAAACCTGCATTATAGACACTCTAAATCCAGAAAATAATGKGAAATCTTTTGTCTGCTTTAACCACAAAACTACTCTAAAATCCTCTATGACTAAATGCAGATTGTTACATACATTTTTCTAATCTTAATTTTGGTTATTTTACTTATTCATTTATAAGTTCAAGTGTCTTATTTAAAAGAACTTATTTCCCCCAAAATTTTCAAGGTTAGGCAGCTGATAGAGCCAGACTGACAGAATAACTTCCTGTTAATCTTCTACAGGAATGTAAAGAAATGGGTCAGCATATCAGGAGAAACTGAATTGTTTCTCTGAAGTGAATCTGGAAGCAAATAACAGCACTGCTAATGATGTCRTGATGCAACTGTTTCCCTCTTCGTATWTCCTCCTATAAATTACTTTTTCAAGATAATAATTTACCTTTTGCTGCAAATAAGTCAGATGACCTGACTCRTCTGACCKCTTGAGTACAASCTWGAGAGAGACTAAWSTCATAACACTGAAAGACAGGTCTGYATGAGAAAATGGTACCCAAATRGCCTTTTGTACCAATTATAAAGATCAGCTGTCAATCAGACTTTTKCTGTTGCACTTTGGATCAGTTCATYGGGGTATGTCACTGACCGTGCTAATTCTCAGCAATGGGATAACTTTAACAGTTACAGTTCTYGCACATGTGAAAAATGCCARCTCTCAGTTTYATAGTATTTGATTTTACAGTTTTTAGGGCATCATATATCCTTCATAAGTCACAGCCATCATCCAGGAACGTGTGAAATTCAGGGCTAAGGCAGCAATCAAAGTAAAGGTCAACCTACAAGACAGAGCAACTCAGGCTATTGATAAAGAGCATATTGTAAAAAAGATTGAAACCACACAGTGATTGCTAACTTTTCACTTCAGACAGTATTTTCAGTCGTTCTAGTACTCAGCACTTCTTTTACCTTTCTCATGTTCAATTAGTTGTGCAAGCTTAAGCAATTTCTATTTGTAAAAGCTTTGTGCACTCTCCTACACGTTGCCTTTCATTTTAGGAGAAAACTGTGACTCTAGATCAAGGTTTGGTCCTTCAAACACACTAACTTTTCTATCTGYTTTTTGTTTTCAGTTTTTGTGACCTACCTTTCATGACATTTAAAGAAATAGCTTAGTCTGAATTGATAGAAATTAAGTCGAGTCATGGACAAAGGGAATCTATGAAGTTTTCCTTAACCTTCAACACACTTCAGTTAATGTATAAACAAAAATCCCGTGCTGCAGGAAATTCTTGCTTCTTGTGAGAGCTGGTGGTACCCCAGGGRAAGCATTCACGAGAAAACAGTGCTGAGGCTTTCTTCTCCTGTCTTATTCCTGACAGCAGAAGAAAATATCTGAACTACAGGGGGAAGAAAGTGAATCTCAAAAGTATGAGAAAGAGACAGACAGGGGACAGACACCCAGAAGAAGCTATAAGAGATTTTTTGTTTTGGAAGTAGAGAAAAGTGCTATTTTGTTTTTGTGGGAAGTTTTTCTACTACACTCAGCACAGACTGCAGTGCCCAATGGAGGCCGGTTTTTACTTAGGTTTTGCTTAGATTTTTTATTTTTCCCTTCTCTGGCTTTCAGCATCACACATTCCATGCTTATAGTGGAATTAGATACATCTCCAGTGATGAAATCACTGCTGGGATGAGATGAGATTTAACTCTAGACTTTATGTACCAATGAGGTGATTCCTGAAAACCATTGCTCTTCAAATGTGACCTACAAACTCAGTCACATCATGTGACTGATGATGTGCTAGCCTCAAGGCTACAGACTTATTTGGGAACTTATTTAAATCTCTGGGAATTGTCTGTATTAGAGTTATAGCTAATAATTATAGACAATCAAATGAACCACAGATTGAAAAGGCACAGAAGTGTGAATTATCTTCTGAGGCAGAGAAATCACCTTGGCCATCAGTAAGGAAACTTACATTATGGGGTTTGTGCTGCCCAAAGAATTTTGGTAAATCTACCATCTTTTGTAAGCAATAAATCTTTGAAACATATGGCAAATGCAATTGCTTGTGTCATTCATATGTCACCTCAAGCTTCATAATAGGTTTAGATGCAGGTGTTAATAGAAATTAACTCAGCCTAGAACATTCCTAGGATTTGCTGTTTTAGAGGCTACAGTCTGGCATGCTGTATAG
This sequence comes from Malurus melanocephalus, assembly GCF_030028575.1. Lineage (NCBI taxonomy): Eukaryota > Metazoa > Chordata > Aves > Passeriformes > Maluridae > Malurus > Malurus melanocephalus. Next base: position 1,114,673 of record NW_026623341.1, on the reverse strand, counting down.
ATAGTTCTTTTCCTTTGAGGTTGAATAAAGGAGGTTGAAAAAATATTTTCTGTAGGCAAAGGACTTATAGCTCAAATACTCTCAAAAATTATGAAAAGTCCAGGGAGTGTTCTGCAGTGTTATTTGTATTGATGGATGATTGGTGCATTTTTAATATATTAATTACCGTGAAATCATGCAAGTGCACTTTTAGTATACATTAAATATTTAAAATACATTTTTAATATTATATAATATACATCTAATATGCATTATACATTACATATTATTACAGAATCATGTAATCATAGGTAGAAGAAACAAAGGGTTACATTTCACTAGCCACTGTGCAAACACAGATCCTAGTCCACAAATGCTTACTGCTTTGAGGCATGACTTTGTGAAGGAATGTTATCGTCTCCTTTCTTGACTTAGAGAATCAGAAAAAAAAACAAAAAAACCCCAATGCCCATGGATAGACAGCTAACAGAATTTGAATGAAACTATGTACAAGATTTACAGTGGAAAGAAATGCCTTTCTCACTAATGCTAAAATATTGTTGTAAAAGTATGCTCAAAGTCATTCCCTTCTGTGGAAAAGCATTATCCATGGGGACCTGTTCTCTCTCAGTTGTGGCTCTTGACCCACCCTGTGGGCCTTTTAGCTGTTAAAATAAAAAGCAGAGCACACGCCTGTGCACCCAGTAAATTAAAAAGAAACATGCAAATATTCTTTTAGCARTCATTGAGAAAAATGAGTTGAAGATTCAATGTGGAAAGATGGACCCTCAGAGAAAGGTTCCATTTAGGTTTTCCTCCATGAAGTTCATTCCTTCAGAATTTCTCTCCTGTGATGCTTGTAGGAAAGTTAGAAAAGGRAATATCCAAAGTGAATGGCAAAGGTTTTGTCAGTTCAAAGCAGCTGTGGTTTACCTTGTCACTTACAATGTTGTCAGTTTTTCATAGAGCCTTTAGTAATTGCTTTTTTCATTCATAGCTTAGAATACATTTTATATGTTTATAACCATAAATTGTTATCTGTAAATGTTACAATGTGCTATGTACATGTGGTAAAATTGTCTCCATTTTGTTGAGGAAACTGCAGTTGCTCTGTCATGAGACTGAGATCTTGGAAATTATCGTCACATAGTTCTGCAACCTATAAACTCATCTAAGATTGAAGTAATTAATGTTTTTGTGCTTAACAATTGTTTTAAATTTCTAATATAAAGTTGTAACAGTATACCATTCAAGTTTAATGAAAGCAGCACAACAAGCAATGTGCTGCAGTGTTCAGTGTCACTGCTTTGGATATGGTGCTCTCGAGAGATATTGAAGCAAAGGCTGTTTAGAACCCCAGAGACTACTGGGAGCAATTGGAGATTTTCTGTCATAAGRAATTATGACAAATTTTTGAAGGACAAGCAGAATTTAGGCTGCATATGATTTCAGTAAGATGTGGAGATCTGCCTTCAACCTTATGCTGMGGAAAACATTTATATGCTTCCCTGGACATGCTTCATCTAGTGCTAATTTTTTATTATCAAAATCATAGCCTTTCAACTTAGAAGAAAATCTTTTTTATAAATACATTTTAGCATATG
>NW_026623341.1:1083612-1112985 GCF_030028575.1 Malurus melanocephalus | reverse complement strand
CCTTGCAATGGATCCAGCCTGACAGAGCGTTATTTCTGTTCCTAGATGTGGCCAGGGAATGGATTGCTGCCCAGATAGATTGTTTTCACCAGCCATTGCTTGCTGTACTTTTTCTGAAGGATCCTTAACCATCTGTCATTAAGTATTATGTGTCTACAAGTGCTTGATACCCCAATTGTGTATCCTCTTGTGACAGGAATGGTCATAATTGACATATTACAGGGCAGAACCTTTTATGCATCATACATTTTAATGGGTATGTACCCTTCATGGGATGGGGAATCACCTGCATGTTGACCACATGAGTCAAAAATGGAGTCTAAAGAGTGCTTAGAAAAGACCCCARAATAGGCTTCCTGATCCTGAAGAGTTAGTACTGTGTTAGTAATTTTGCTAGTACATTTTAAAATAAATTATAACCATCCTGAATTACTGAAAATAATAACACCTTTCAAAGTCTGAAATAGATAATCTGCCAATAAACAAGAGTTTCTCCTCCTTCATTATTTCCATAAATCAAATTCTGTCCTTCCTAAATCACAGCTAGCTCAAAAAACTCCAGTGAACTTTCTATAGTTTAGGTATTGTTAAAAGAGTGAATTCTTGCTCAAGGAAACTACTATGCATATTGATACGATAGAGCAGATGCTCATTGCTGTCTGACTGGGATGGATAAAACMTTATTTACATCCTATAAACTAATTTTCTGCTAGAGTTGAATCCCCTTGTACACAATGCTCTTTTTCTCCTATGTTGACAGGAGTCAAGCAGGATCTTGGAACCTTTTTTGTCACTCATGTTCTCCTTTTGAAGTGGTATTTGAACCTTCCCACTCCAATATTTTAATYTCAATCAAATTATTTGGAAGCATCATTTATAAGTCAGGGCCTATTTAGTCTGTAATAGAACAAGTATAATTCTAAGCCTGTCCCAAAGAAAAACTTAAGCCAAATAGTTTTTTTATGAGGGCACCCAACCAATCTGGAAGCATATTCACTATGAGTTTTCTAAACCAGCTTAATTCACAAGTCATTTTGTCTTGGTGTAAAGGGAGCCTTCATATAAAGAAAAGCAGTTTAGMAAATTTTGGTGGGTTGAGCCTGGCTGRSCACCAGGTGCCCACCAGAGCTGCTCTGCCCTCCCCAGCTGAACATGGAACAGAAGAGATAATGAAGGGCTCATGGGTCAGGCTGTCATGGGCAAAACAGGCTTGACTTGGGGAAAAATAATTTATTACCAATATAATCAGAATAGGGTAAAGAGAAATAAAACCAAGTCTTAAATCACCTTCCCTTCTTTCTGGCCTCAACTTCACTCCCAAATTCTCTACCTCCACCCCCACAGTGGGACAGAGGAATCGGGAATGTGGGTTGCGATCATTTCATCACACATCTCTGCTGCTCCTTCCTCCTCAATGGGAGGGCTCCTCACTCATCTGCTCCAGTGTGGGATTCCTCCCACAGGAAACAGTCCTTCATGAATTCTTCCCTATGGGAAGGCACATGAGCTGCAGTATTTCAGGAATTGCTCCAGTGTGCGTTCCAGGGCACAGGGACTCCAGTCCTACCAACAAAKCTSCYTYAGCATGGCTCCTYTCTCCAWGGGGCCAYAGRTCTTTCCAGGCTCCTGCCTCTGCTGCCAGGGCATTTTTTTTCTACTTAACTGCACTATCCCAGAGATGTTGCARTCATTGMTSATGGACTCAGCCTTGGCCAGTGGCAGCTCCATCTTGCAGCCACCTGGCATTGTCTCTATGGGACAYRGGAGAAGCTTCTGGCAGCTTCTCACAGAAGGCACCACTGTAGGTCCCCACACTACCAAAACCTGATCACACAAACTCAATACAAAACTGCTGTCAGCTAAARGAAAAGAAAATTGCAGTGMACTGACACARCTTGCAGAATAATGATTCCAGGCTRRRGGAAAARGGATTCAAAATAGTAAAGATAACAAAAGCATTCGGAGCTAGACAAGATACTGTAATTGAGGAAACCTGAGTGAAAGTCCTAAAGCAGCATGAAAGCTGAATTGATTTTTGGGAGCTGTATAATACAAGGAAAGATTGGCAGATATATTATATACTAAAAAACACCTGCTGTGCACAAGGAARGAACACCTTTATATATTGTCCTTTGATATTTTTAAGATTATTGATGAGATAAGGTTATCCTTCTGGCTGCAGTGAGTTTCTGTGGATTTGTCTATTACAAAAAGCTTTCAAAGTAAGACTGTAATTGCCTTTACRTTATGCTGGTGTTTTCTGAAAAGCAATTTAATGAATCTTTGCACAAAGTGTAATTGAAGCTTAAATTGATAAAGTATGATGGTCCTTGCATTTCGCAGTAATTTAAAACAGAAGTGCTAGGAAAAAAAACAATAATAACGACTTGAAAATAAACTGAATTACATCTATAATTTATTGACTGAAAGAACTGTTCTCTCCAACTTCCACAGCTTCGCTTCAGATAATATAATGAGAGCACTAAAAGAAYCTATGTCATTAAATATTGAACCCATTGTGACACGTAGCACTACCATGGAATCACAGAATCAYAGAAAGCTTTGTGTTGGAAGGGACCATGATTAAAGGGTGTTGAGCATGYTTCCTTTCAGGGAGGTTCTCCTGCATAAAACTACACAAAGGGCATGTATAGTGCTTTCATTGTACTCCCACTTTAGAGAWGGAAAAAGCACAGGGATGTAGAAAATTATACTCTGCTTTGCACAAACACAACACTATCACTAGATTACAGGGGATGTCGGTGACACATTGCAAGGATTATAATCTTTTCTTTTAAAATCAGAATTGGTTTAAAAGTCAAAAGCAGGGTTTTAACAGCTGGTAAAATACAGCTGTTACTGGATTACTAATGTATTAAAACCCAGTCTCCCCTCTATTGTGCAATATTTTAAATAAATAAATTACCACAGCCTGTGCTGGCATCTCAAAGCTGTCAATCTTATACAAAGTTTTGATTTTATTAAATCAGATCATTGATTTTGATTTTATTAAATCAGGTCTTTCTCAAGAAGAGAAACTGTACTACTGAACTACCTATACCATATCATATCATGCAAATATTTACTGGTGGTTTTCTTTCCAATCTAATATTTAAACCTAAGATCAAAGGAATATTTTAACATGGGAATGGCAATAGAAAGTATGTCCCTTACCATTTCAGAGGATTATAAGGATGTGAAAAAATAGTTCGTTTTCCCTACACCTTTCTTTTTCTGTAGCAGGAGTGTGGAGACATGCGGTGATGGTGTTCTAGAAATACTTCTCTTGTCTCTTCCRCTCCTTTTCTACACTATTTCTGACTTTTGTCTCATTTTCTCTCACTGTCTTTCTTCCTTGATATGACTCTGGATAGTTACAAGGTTTTTTATCTATTTACTCCTGAAGTTTATCAGCACTCCAGTGTAAAATCTTGAGGGGTTTTTTTTATGTGTAACTTATACCATGGCTGCATGATTTTATTTTGATGGCCTATAAACCTGTATCCACATTAGTAGGTAATTGAATTCAATAGGCATAGATTTACAGGTCAATCAATTAGTGCTGAGGACCCAACAGCCCTGTTATTCACATTTCAAGAAGCTTTGACTGACACTGGAGGGTCTGGATCTGAATGCTGAGTCCATTCAGCGGAAGAACCTGAAGTGTGAGACAATCTTCTGGTGTAGGTTCATCTGAAAGAAATTCAATTCATGTGCTCCAGAGACACAATGTGGAACGAGGTGTTTCAACTGGGGAAAGCCAGGAGTTTTTCTTCAAAGTCATGCTCTCAGTCTGAGCTCAAACACTAATATAGTCATATAACACATTTCAGCAAAACACTCCAAATCTTTTTCTTGTTTYRCAGCTTCAAAATTCTGATGTTTTCYTTGTTTTTCACTTTCTTTAGCTCATGTATATAATTATCCARTAACTTTTTCTTGGAGTCTACAGTATTTATTGGTGTACAGCATAGGCAAAATATATCACTGTTCTGATTTTCTGCTCCCTTGTATTTGCTTCTTGCATTCATAAAGGGCAGCAGGTTATCACAAAATTGTGAAATCTACTTGGGAGTAGTTCCTGGTCTTTCAAGCGTTATATGTTTCTTGCATCTGAGATTAATTCAATAGAATATGGGAGATTTTGGCCTTTTCTTAACCAAGCACAGTGACAGTTTGCTTTGAAAGAGAATAACTCATTTGGGACTTCATACACTAATTCTTTTGAAATGGCTGTGATGGTTTTTTTTTCCTCTGTGGTTAGCAGATTTATTTTCAAGCTTTGTATTATTTTGTAGAWCTTTTTTAAAGCTGTTTTCTTTGCCACATCAGGAATCACTCCTTTGTTATTAGGATGTTGCAGCCCCAAGAGTGAAATGTCATAATATTACTCATTTTGTTAACCATAAACTCCTCGCAATTTGTTATGAAACCTGTTATTTTTAATCTTCTCCACAATAGCAAAAGTAAGACTATAGAAAGGAATGGCCAATGTTGGCATATACAGCTCAGTAAAACAAAGTATGAAAATTGATTCTTTAAAGGTGAAGCCTAAAGTCTGTGTCTCATGGCAGTCAGCAGCAGTGATCTGTCTTTTCTTCCATAGACAAACTGGAACACATTTGATAACTAAAGATCATCACCAACAATTGTAGATTTCCAGAAAAAAAATAATTTATAAATGCTTTTTAATTAGCTGAACTGTGTAATGTTGATACTGAAACCACTGAAAGCAGGATTCTCAATGCTGCACAAATGAAAGCAATCCAGTACCTCATTTACATTCCTCTCCTGGTGTCTGCAGCAGATCTATAAATAGAATAGGCTGCACACAGAAATTTATTATTGCAGCTGATAGCAATTTTCCTTTGCAAAGGTGTCTGGAGGCATTATTCATGAGACCCATTCTGGTAGAGTCTCCAGCTGAGATCCTCACTCCCCAGCTCTGCAGGTGGTCAGTTTAGGAACACACTAATCAACTGCTATGCACAAGGATTGTCACAAGACTTACTCATTTCCCTCTTTCAAAAAATATGGGAGATCTTCCAGCTTTCTTAAACCTCGTTGCTTGGATATTACAAACAGATAGATAATGGATTTTTAGAAATCACTTGTATTTGGCATTTTATCAGTGCTCATCCTAATGATCATGCTATTATTGGAAATCCACAATGACTGTGATTTAATACAGCACACACCATATCTTCTGCATTCATACCCAYGGGCACGTGTGACCTTATCAAGTGTAAGGCAGACATATTTCTGTTCAATACTGAGGATGGACAAAAACACTGAGCAGTCACATGAACTGACCTATCTAGCTGTCATCTAATTTTGACCATAATATAAGGGGAAAATCAAACAAGACCTTTTGTGAAATTATATTTAAATAAGTGATATATGGGAACACTTTTGTTTTCCTACCTGGTTTTGGTTTTCCTGCCATACCTGTCATTATGCTATCTTTCAATACTATTTTTAAAAAAAAATTGGTACAACCAGAATATGCACAGTTCTAAACATCAGTTTTGCCACCCCTCAGGACTGATTATTACTTACTTTTATCCTTGTCTATTATATTTTTTTTGTGACTGAGAATATAAGTTACATGATAGCAGAGATATTGCCTGTTTATTCTGTTTCAATTTCAATATAATCACTATTGCAAGTGTTCATATTTCAGGGCTTTTTACATCCTCTCTATACATACAAGCTGTATATACTTTCTGAATATACAAATGATGTTTTCCATTTGCAAAGTACACTAGTAACTTCCATTTTTTGTTCTCACATACTTTCATTTCTTCAGACATAATAGAGACTTGCTCTCCTGTGGCAGCCACATTGACTATGCAATGAAAGCAGCAGCATAAACAAAAAGTTACATATCTCACCATGAAAAGAAAGATAAATTAAAATATCAAATTAAACTCAAAAGAAACTGTCCATTTAAGGTGCCAGTAAGGCACTCTGGCATGTSTAACACCAGGCACACTAGTGAAAACAAGAAAATCTATTACAGCTGTAAGTTAGATGCCACAGAATTTCTCGGAGTGTAAAACCCATTCTGTTTGTTTCGAGTGCATTTTGATACATACACTTGATTTTGTTTGTTTTAATTTAAATTTTTCAGTGATGAAGAAAATTGGTATTGTGAATGCCCTAAACTCTACACTGGAAAACTCTGCCAATTTGCAACTTGTGATGAAAATCCATGTGGAAATGGTGCTACATGTTTTCCAAAATCCAGGCGAGATGTTGTTTGTTTGTGTCCGTATGGAAGGTCTGGCATCCTCTGCAGTGACGGTAAGAACCATTTTCTTCACATATTGGTCATAGTTTCCATCATTTATAGAAGCTGTGGTAGGAAACAAGTCAAATGTTTGAAGGTAAAACACTGGGAGGCACCACCTCCCCACCTAAAACCAGCCCAAAAYCCAATCACAGGCAGAGAATGTCTGAGCTGATCACCCTCCCATGCGCTGTTTCATAAAAGTTCCATGCAGAGAAAGGGAGGCAGAGGGATCAAAGAAGCTGAGAGTTGACTCAGAGAAGCTAGGAAACACCAGTTAGCATCTGATGTTTTAGTAAATCACCTGAGAGATTCAGTTCAGAGCTCCTTYGGAGAAATTGATTTCTCCTGTAGTTTGATTTTTTCCTCTGCTTAGGGAAGCATTATTTCTACGTTTTGTATATAAAAGCAGCGCATAAAGAATACCTTCTGGACTGTAAAAATATCACCAGGTACAATAATTTAATTCATTTTGCAGGTCAAAAATAGGGACAAATTAAAATTTACTGAGTGCTCTGCTATGAAACAGGAGATACTATAAAGGAAAAATAATAAAACAAAGTGAATAGGTCACTTTGATTAACATTATCAGATGAAGGGCTTTTATTCCCGGAGCATTGATTACAATGATTGTTCTAGGCTGGAAATTCCTGTGCATGAACATCCAAGGTATTCTTTTCCCCTTAACAGTGAATGTCACAAGAAATAATTATTGAAAAATCTACATGTAGAAAATTATTACTGTTATGAGCTTATTTAACAGTGCACATGAAGTGCCTTTTCAAATYAATATTAAGCAATGGTCAGGTTGGTTTTGTCATGTCATATACGTATTTAAGTATTACTTAATTTTTTTTTTCAAAATTTTCRGTAGATGAACATTTATATTTTGTCTGTGTTTTCATCTAACACTGATACTTGATAGCAAATAGAGGAGTATGTAGATGAAACGTATATGATACTTTCTTGGTAACCTTTCCGAGCTTGCAGCAGCACAATACATTGGGACTTTATTTACTGTATCTCTACTCATCCAGGCTGCATTTCTTTGTTCCTTTTCAATTCCACTGCAGCCCCTTTAAAATGAGGCTCCAGAGCTGATTGAATGTGCTATGTTCAAGGTGTGATAATGCCACTGCTTTGTACAGTAGTGTTTGACATTTTTCTGTTTTACTCTCTGCCCTTTTCTTAGCCAATTCTTCCATTCTATTTTCTTTTATGAGTACACTGACGTAKTCATGAAAGTGCTCATTAAAACTCCTAACACCTCTTCCTTTGAATGCTGATGGTGAGTTCAGAGCTCACAATTCTTTATTYAAGGCTAGGACTGTTTCTGTAATCTACCCCAATTTACATCTGTCAGCACTGAGTATCATCTAATGTTTTTTCCCTGTGGTTGTTTAATGAAGCTCTTCAGCAACTCTTTGTATTTAACTGTCTCTAAATTGAAAGACTACATARAAAAATGAGAGCCTAAATTGAGAAAAAGTACAGAAATTCATTAGTTTGATTGGACTGCAAAACAGGAGTCTTTAAAAGCACAGACAGAATTCATTCTAATGAGTGGAAAGGGAAAACTGTCTGGGATCATCACTATAAGGAAACAAAATGGGAAAGAACACTCAACTTTATACAACAGTACAAACCTGAGGTAATAAGCCTACAACATAAGAAACTTACATTAAAATATGAAAAAAATATTTTATTGAACTGTGTTTTAAGGGTTTAGAAGGCACAGGAATAAACTGAGCGCAGACAGAAGTCTTAAAATGAGATGCAAGAGGCTCTTTTATCGCATTTTCTAAAACAAAGAAGGGAAAAATAGGGCCACAATGCAGTGAAGGCTGGATGCTCCCTTATGGATAGCCTTAGCAGCATCAAWACCATACTTTTGGGGAGGTATTTGAAGATCATGATAGATTGCCTAATTAAAATGGTAGAACAATTTAAATAATTTTAGAAACAGAAGGCAAACTTAATTGTTTACTATGACAAAATGTGTGTCCAAAATAATACATTTAATAGAAAGAAATGGTCTGTAAAAATTAAACCATAGAAGCACACATTTTAAATGAATCATCTTCTGTAAAAATACACAATAATATTATCTCTACTGTTCAGATTATAACCTAATGCATGCTACTTGGTGTCTGAACCACTGAAAAAAACTGTTTATCAAAATGTTTATCAAATAATAGTTGGTCTTCATCAACAAGAAACAAGCAAGATGTCACARTGATTATTTGATAAAATGAATATAACTAATGCACCAAACAGAATTGCAATTTCATGTCAGCTTGGCTGCTCCTACCAATAGAGATTGTTTACCAAAGACAAAATAAGGATAAATAAAAATGTGGATAGAGCCATAAATGAACCCACAGACACAGATCTTCCCCATATCACAGCTCCAATTGCCATCTGTTAAAAGTTGAAAGTCATACTAAGAACACCAGTAATCTCTAGAAGTATGTAAGGAAAAGTTGTAATAAAACCACTGTCACTATCAAATGAAAGCAAAGCAAAAAAGTAGAAATAATGGAAAAATAAGCAAATTGCTTGACATGCCAAGTTAAAGATACATCATTTTATGGGAAATGCATAACATTCATAAAGTGAAGAAAATTATAGGACTATTGTAAATGTGACAAATTAGGCAAAAATGTAAGGACAGATAGTAATTTCTGTTAGACAAACCTATATAAATGTGGGAAAATAAACAAGGTCGTGACTAACAAGGACTTTTCTTACATTTCTGAATCTGATGGAGCATAGTACAATCTAAGCCGGCTGCTAACAATAGCTTTGACTTTAGCTGAGTTGTGCTTGTTTCAGACATCAATAAAAGATTCCTAAAAGCACATCCACTTTTCCAAATATACATAGCAAGATGTATTATCTCTCACTACGCATTTTCCTTGATTTTATCTCTAGATGACCACATTATTTTGACTGCAAGTTGACCATTATACATTGAAATGTCTCTCAAGAACATTACATATCCCTGCATAGCTAAGGCATAGTGGGCCAAGGGGGATGATAAAGTAAAACAGAATAGAGGACAAACTGCACTGAATGAGGTGGAGGACATGGTCAGACAAGCATCCTGACCACCAACTAATTACATCTGACTGGCCCTTTTTGACTCTGTATCCCTCTATTTTCCACACTTGTTCCTCCCCAAATCACCTAATTTCCTCCTTCAGACATCCATAAGTCCTGTGCTGTTCCAAAATGCTCTTCCCATAACGTGTCCCAAAYCCCATTGCAGTTACACCCCTCTGTMCAAAAGGTGATGCAGTGTTCAGTCATCATGGAGTGTATCACACCTTAGCACTGGGGCTGAAATTATCCTGGGACAGCCCTGGGAGGGGTCTGGACAAAGTGTTCCATCCTCTGAATCCTTAGTTTGGGTTTCTGTCTGCTGTTGTGCCCTGTGCTCCCATGGGATTGTGGAGATGGACCCATGATGGGCTGGTGCCTTCTGGGATAGGGCTGGGATTTGACTGCTGATTTGGAGAATTAAATGATTCTGTGACTTCCAGCTTGGTGGGGGGGAGGAGAACACCATCAATGTACAAYACTTTGGAAAAGAGACTCTGTCTCCATGGGCAGATTGACTAATTCYCCCAAGAGTCTTTGATTTCTTAAGCTGCAGATAAAGGGATCTATATCATTTAAACTGAGCCCAGTTACTGAGCTCTGGCTTTTCAGTAGTTTTGTGTGTAAGCAGCCAGCATTCAAGCCCTTAGTCTGATAAATTTTCTTTCACATTTAAATTAGCAAAAAGTTGCTTGCATTTGGTTTTTTTACAGACTATAAATCTCCTCCAGTGTTTAGCAACACAGAGTTGATTAGAGTTGTTGAATCGCTACCGTCTCTGTAATCAGCCTTTATTTCTTTGTTTTCCAATTTTTGTTAACACTTCTKTCTAAGAACAGAATGGGGCATTTCCTGGTTTGTACAGGAAATTGATACACCCTGTAAAAGATGACATCAGTATGTTTGAAACATCTGAGTGTAAGTATTTTTCAGATATAAGATGCAGAAATTTTAAATAGTAAATATCAGTGTATAATTGTTGTAATGGTCTCCTWAATGCAAGTTAAGCAGAAATGGTTCATTTACCAGGATGGGAAATGAACACCTGGACTTCTAAACACACTTTTTTTTTGGCAATTATGTGTTGCACAAGACACTGGGCTCTCCTGGGAAGCTGTTGGTCGTAACATAAGGCCTTTTGTTATGGTGAGAAACAAGAGCAAGTGCTTTGTAAGCACAAATGCAAATTGAAGGGAGAAGGATTTCAAAGGCATGTGCATTGCTAARTGAGTAATTGTGTCATTTTCAGTGTTTTAGACCAAACTTCAGCGGTTTAGGTTCACATATGTACACATATGTGACAGCATGAAGCAGAGACGTTCACAGTTGTGACACTATTTAGCAAACACACCCTGGAAAGGGTCATTCACAACCCACATTCACAGCAATCTGCAAGGTTCCTCCTTGAAACATCTCTGAGCAACACTTATGGTAATTCTTCRCAGTCCACAGGATTCCAGCAGGTTTTCTGTAGGATGCATTCCCCCATGTATAAAATTCATTTCAAAGTGTTGAAGTGGGAATAGTCACTTGCTTCAATTTCTGTGGAGTGAAAATCAGGCTGCAAGCGAATTGTTTCTGTGCAGCTATGTTTGGCACACAATGTCACCTTCAGAGCTGTTTGGGTCTGCACACTGAATTGTGCAGTTCGGTGACAGCAGATGCCCAAAGGGSATTTCCTCAACTAAAAAAATCGACATTGCAAGGTTCCTGATCAGTGATAGAAGACCTTGGGGAATGCTGATCCRGGCTGCTCTTCTTATTGTTTAAGAGAATTTATTTTCTGGGTCATTTGGTTTTCACTGGGCCCTAATTTCCCCCCCCCCCCCAATGTGAGGAATGTCATAAAAATTGTAAAAAGCACACATAGGCACACTTACACACTGTTAATGTCACTGCTGTACTAGCAGTTTTTCAGAATCATATTTTCATCCCTGAGCAATGAAATCACTTTTACTATTTCAAATTTCAGTTCCCAGTAAAAATATAACTCTGATAACTCTGAGCCATGGGACAAGTAAAAGGAAACCATAAGTGCTGGAGGTGGGCAGGGGAATGCACACACCTGAATGACCCATTGTGAGGGTCACTGACTCCTCACCCAGCAGTCCTCCAGATATCAAGAGTGTTTTGCTACCACCTGAAACCCTCAGCTGGCACTGCACCACAACTCCACAGCTCCAGCACCCCTTAGCTTTTCCTCCTTGAACTTCCCAGTGCTTCCAGTGAAAAAAGTGGGTTTGCATGGCAAGGTTACCCAGCAGCCCATGGTTAAGGCCCTGGGCTGTCCCTTTCCAGCCCATGGAGGTCCCCGATGGAGAAGATATTCTGCACTCTCCACCTGCAGACCATGGAGCATCCCAGGCTGTGATCCCATGCGAAGCCTGTGCTGTAGCAGAACCCATGAAGAGAAGAGCCCACACTGGAACAGGATTGATGGCAGGACTTGTGACCCTGTGGGGGCCCATGCTGGGAAGAACTGCAGCCCATGGAAAGGACTCACACTGGAGAAGTTCATGGAGGTGTCCCATGGAAGGGATCTCACACTGACACAGGGGAAAAGTGTCCAGGTCTGGGGCCTCAACAAAAGAGACATTGAGGGGCTATAGGGTGTCCAGAAAAAGGGCAACAAATCTGGGAAAGGGTCTGGAAAACAGCTCCTGTGAGGAACAGCTGAGGGAACTTTGGTTGTTTACCCTGGAGAAGAGAACGCTCAGGGGGAGCCACATTGCTCTCTACAACTSCCTGAGAGGAGGTGGCAGTGATGTGAGGGTCAGTCTCTTCTGCCCTGTCTCAAGGGGCAGGACAAGAGGAAATGGCTATAAATTGCACCATGGAAAATTCAGATTAGACATTACAAAAAAAAATAAAATCAATGAAAGAGTTGTTAGGTGATGGAAATACACTGCTCAGGGAGATGGTGGAGTCACCATCTCTGGAARGGTTTGAGAGGWATCTGGATGTGACACTTGGGGCTATGGTGATTATGGTGGTGCCAGGTTTTTGGCTGGACTGGATGATTGTGAAGGTCACTTCAAACTTTGATGATTCTGTAATTCTGTGATTCTGTGAAATATAAGCAGGTCTTTAGGAGAACTGAATGCTACTCATCCCACACTGTATATGGCTGCTGATCCTGGAGCCAGAYACTGAGCTGGTAACTTCACTGTTAGTCAATGTTAATATAAAAATGAGTATAATCTGATTGCAGTTCTGTAGCCTGAAGTCTTCATCTGTTTCTATCCCTTTAATCTGTCTTGGTTTTTGCAATGTATTGTAAAGCTGTGGTCCAAGATACATTGCCAGTGAATGCTGAAGGAACATTCATTTTAACTCATAACAGAAAATTCAAAGATAATGAAACCATTATTCCCTTTTTTCTTTGTCACTTTATTCTTTTCTTTTTGTTAAGATTTTTTTCAAACYATAGTTTTTAAACTCCCATTTTTTGTGTTCATCTCCAATAAGATGTACAATGTTAGGGAAGTAAGTAGTCAGCCGTATTGATACATTTATAAAATAGGATAATTTTTCATTATTTGTTTGTGAGCCAATGGGACATATCATGTGTTATGACTTGTTCAATACTGGGAATGCAGAAAAGCTCAATGATGAATGACAGAACTGACAGAGACACACAGGTCAAGATCAAGGACAAAAACTTGATAAAAGACTTCAATACTCCATCAGAGAAGTGCATRTTTTAGGCACAATGTTAATTTGGAGTGTGTTTTTGCAAGGCTCATAATCAGAGATATTGGGACACATCTCTATTCCTTACCACTTCAGGCTTTGCATTGCAGGGGCAAGAGGAGAAATCAGTTGTATCATGTCCAGACAGGAAAACAAAAATAGTAACAAAATAATAGCAGCTGTGCCCTCTGCTATTTCAACCTGCCCCAAACATTTTTCAAATAATGTGTAGAATATCTGTGCTTCAAGGAAAAGATTATACAATYTTCTGCAGTCTTGTCTCTTTAGCCTTATAATTAAAAGAAAAATAATAAAAGGAGGAGGTGAAGCTGTTCTGCTTTGCACAATTTTGCCAATGATTGTACTTTTCATACAGAATTATTATTTTGGTTTTTTTTTCAATTTCTAAGATAAAAATATGCAAGACTATGGCAAACTAGTGTGCATTAAAATCAAACTAAGGAAGGTCATTGAATGAAAGGAATCTCAAAGACTGAATGTTTTACACTCTKATGCATATTTACTGATGACCTTTAACTTTTCTATGTGATTGGATAAAGATCTCTTGATAAATAATAACTAGTGTGGAGAAGAAACATGATTAAAAATGTGGTATAAAATCTCTAAGTGGCAGTTCAGAGACAGATAAAATATGGAATARCTGTCAAGCTAGATAGATTGGGTTAGCAGAAATATAAGCTTTTGACTCCATAGTAATTAACATTTCTAAATCCATTTTATTCTCCCGAGACCAGCACAGGGAGGACTATTTGCAAACACTGCATGAGCCTACTTGCYA
Source organism: Malurus melanocephalus (assembly GCF_030028575.1). NCBI lineage: Eukaryota > Metazoa > Chordata > Aves > Passeriformes > Maluridae > Malurus > Malurus melanocephalus. Next base: position 1,099,099 of record NW_026623341.1, on the reverse strand, counting down.
AGGATAGGGTGGTTAATTATATATTGCATCTGACTTCTACTAGGTGTGAGAAACCTCTTCAGCACAGTGGATAAAACTGTGAAGAAGCAAACCAAAATAGTGTGCAATGATTTCCATAAAAAGTGCCCGTGGGACTCCTATTGCCTCAAAAATATTTCCCCTCTTCAGGACCACATGCCTGGTGGAGGTGAAGCTCCATGTGGTGCTCCATGGGTGCACAATAAAGAAGGGCAGTCCACCAGAGAATTCAAAATTCCCTAAATCTGTGGGTCTGAGTTGCTCCTCTGGAGGAGCATGCCCTGCTTCCTGCTGGCTTCCTGACAAACTTACRTAAATCTTTGTTTGCCAAAATATTATCTTTTGCCTACTATTAGTGATACTAATACTGTATTTACTGTTATTTTTASTTGGGTAATTACACCAACTGACTTCTGTAACTGTGTTGTTATCCTTGGATAAGTTGATCCCAAAATCTATTGGCTGGTGGCATCATTACCACCTACGGATCGATCCTAAGCAAGGGATGTCTCAAGCCCCTACAATGCTGAATATGTTATGGAATGTACTCAACAAAACACACAGTTAAACCTGGATGAAAAGACCGTAAGAGCTGAGAGGAGATGCTCAAGTAGTCAAAGATGGACATTACTCAGAAAAATTGCTTCTTGTCAGATGCTTTGAGAATAGCTGTGCTCAGATACCCAGGAGCTGTGCTCAGATACCCAAAGAATGTTTCGTGGCTGTGTTCTGACCTGGAGTTCAGAGATCTATTCTCTGTTCTTCCCTACACTCCAGACTGTGTGTAATTTTGTGCAAATCATTTCGTTTCCAAGTCTCCTAWGTTTATTATTCTTTAAATCAGAAAAAATAAAAAGTCCTTCCTTGACTTCACAGAGAATGAGTTCAGAATTTCACAACTGTTTAGCTTTCATGGCAATGAACACCAGAGAAGAAGAACATGCAGAATGAGAAGGGGCTGCAGGATGCAGAGCAGGTAGACTGCTGCCCACCTGTCTTTTGGAGCCTGCAATGCTGAATGGATCAAGTAGAAAGGCAAGAAAATAACTCCCCAGTCAGAAAGCTCCAAGGAAACAGCTGAGAMAATGGCATATTTCATCCTAGGGATAAAGAGTTATTCCCTGTTGGGAATAACTTGTCAGAAATAGACTCTTCAGTGATGTCTGCCAGCAAATCAAATTACCTGGCTCTGTGGAGATACATGATAGGATTTGCTTATCCCATTACAAAACAAAGTAGAAAAACACAATAAACACAAAGGASCCATTTATTTTAAAACCCTCTTATCTCTTAAATATTTTGTGGTTTATTAAATAAATGTAAAGAAAGAAACAAAAGAGGAAAAAAAGAGAGGAAAATAAAAGGAAGAATACTTCCCATGAAAGGTGCTGCCTGTGTGCCATCACTTCCTGAGTAGCAAAAATACCAAACTTGTCCCTCCTTCAGTCAGGTTCAAGTAATCTAAGGGAACATGGGTGGATTGAAACATCAAATTTAAATATGGGGGAGTACTGTTTTGTCTCCAATGCAGCACGACTCACAGAGGTCTGAGACTTGAGSTTGTGTTCAGTCAGACTCATTGCCAGTGTCCTTCTAATTAGGACAAAATCACWGTTTCATATGGAAATTTCCTGGCTCCAAGGTCCAGAGCAAGGCATAATGTGCCACATGTGAGGAGTAGTGCCTAATATATGGGACAGTACACTCCGTGCTGCTGCAGGCTCCAAGCCTGTGCTAGAAAAGCTTTGCCATGCCTGTCTGCACCTTTTCCCAGATGCAGGTACCAAGGCAATGTCTGTGCCAATTTGGCAGGTTTCCCAGGCTGCAAATTTAGAAACAGATCCCACGCTCCAGAGATGGTGACAGCATTTTCACAATTACTCGTTCGTGCTTCTCCCACCCTGTAAGCATCTAGGTGCTTAGATGTACTTAGGTTAGTATAGAATTACTTGGAGAGTATTAAAATCTTTACTAATGTTTCCCAGTCTGGTTAGTGCATGGTGCAGCTTCATATTCCTTCCTCCCCCAATCCTTCTCACTGCCTTCATTAGAAAAGCTGAACCCAGTCWTATTTGATTGGAGGTAACTGCTCAAATCTTTTAGATCCAGTCCCATACCCAATCTCTCAGGACTGAGCTGTTGTTCCTCTGTTTTCACTAARCCACATTGTCAAAACGAGCATTGTGTGCTCTCTGAGCTCCAGGAATTGGCTACAGCAGCCTGGCTACTGGGTGCCAGTCCTTGGGCCATGCAGTGCTCAGCACCAGCGCTCTATTTTCTGTACAGACCTGTGTAGAACTTGGTTTTATTTGTAATTCATGTAGGTACTATTCCCTGTGCTGCAAATTCATCCTTTTATGATGCTTCTTTTTATTATTTCCTCTACCTGGGAAGAATTATTACACCATGACCTCTCCAGCACATCCTTGTACTCACTTTCATTCAAGCGCCTGTCAGAGATGACATTTCTTTCAACAGGAGAATTTCTTTCTGTATTTACTTTTGTCTGAGTTTCGAGTAAATATTACATTGTAGTTTTATTTGTAACAATGTTACCTAGAAACCGGTAGATGGCAGTAGTTGCCAATAATTCATTTTTTTTTAAAATAAGCTTTTTTACAAAAGCTGAAAAATAATGATATTTACCCTCAGAGAAAAGCCAGACTATATCTGCATGTGTGCAAAATATTACAACGTATCAAATTACTASTTTTATTTATAAGTTTTTAAGTTTTAAAGCAGACTAGAAAATAGAACTTATAAACACATATAAATATTTTGCTCTAACACTGAATGTATTTTTTTTATCCAGCTATTAATATTACTCAGCCAAGTTTCAGTGGCACAGATGTCTTTGGCTATACCTCATTCCTGTCTTATTCTACAATCCCAAATATCACCTTCTACTATGAATTTCRCTTGAAATTTCAGTTGGCAAACCASCACTCAGCTTTACAAGATAACCTGATTTTTTTCACTGGACAGAAGGGCCAAGGTAAGATTTGTTTGTATTTCTTATCCTTGAACAAGCTTTCAAATACTCATTAAACAAGTACGATAAAAATATGCACAGGTTTTTCTTGATTCTTTGTAGGATATAATTTCATTAGTAGGAATATAATCTTTTCAGTCCTTTATTGTTTTGCAAAGACAAAATAATCAATCATGTTTCTTTTCATTAAAGAGAAATGTAATTGCTTCCAGTAATTAAAAGCAACAGTTAATCTGAGGCAGTATATTTCTGAACACAATAAGTGGAAACCGAAACTTCAAGATTCTTTTTTTTTCAGTTGTAAAGATAAATTTCATTATTGATCACATGTATTTGATGTGCAATTGTGACAGATGCTGCCTCAAATCTTCTTCCATCTGTTGGAAAATCAATCCAGGGTGTCGCATCCACCCTGCCGTGTGTCCCAAACAATCTGCCACAGGGGCAGCCTTGAATTGCTGTGTGGTCACAGTGGCTCAACTTCCAACACCTGGAGGAGTCAGCACTGAACTGCAGCCCTGTGAACTCTGTGATATTTACAGAGTTCTGGCAGCCAACACTGAACTCTGTGATATTCACATAAAACTGGAGCCCCTGAACCCTGAGATCACTCAATGCAGTTAACCCAGACCAGGTGTGAGCAGGTTGTGCCACAGCCTGTGTAGCAAAGCATTTGACTTGGTCTGATCAACACAGCTGAGAAGCAGGTTATATAAATCTCCTTACAGCATTTGTACTGAGATTTTAGGGATACCTACAGTATCTCTGCACAACAACTCTCTGTGGCAGGCTGCCTGGCATCAGCTTTGCATTGGCCAAAATAGTGATACTGCTCACATGCTCTCCATCTCAGCATTACTCCAAACAGAAGCCATAATATTGATRAAATTTGAGAAAAAAATTATGAATATTTAATGCAGACATAAAGCAGTCATAAATAGGAGATTTTAAGAAGCAGGTAACTTATTTTTACCTTAATTGTTTCTGCATTTGCAGCATGACCTAACTTTTGGGTTTGGAGCTGTCCTGTGGGATGGTTGACACCTAGGAGGGAGTTTGGGTGATGTCTCCCAGGTTTCAACCCATCACAATAGGAGATTAATTTAGATATTTTAACAGAAATCTCTAATTCCATAGCAGATGCTTTACCATGTCTGAAACACGGCACGAGTTGGGCAGATATGGCCCTTGACCTATGGGAACCCCACATTCAAGCTGAACAGTATCAGAAAATTAGTGCTTCAGAAGGATGAAGGAGGGGAGAAATTATTATTTGTTGGTTTAAGATACTGAGCTCCCAAAATGCATTATTAAAAATCARTTTTGGGGAGGCATTATGCAGTTACATAAATATCTTACAAAAATCACTTCAGTAGGATACAGGATCTTCATTTGTTATGTTAATACATTTTATATTTTCTTAGGTCTTTCATTTCTATGGAATTTCTTTACTTAAGTTCCTGTACCCTCTGGGGCTTCTTCCCCTTTCTCCCTGTGGCAGATTTCCAGGAGTCAGACTGTTAGTCTATTGTAATGCAAACTAAAATTTGTTAGCTTAGAACGGCTCAGCAGTTTATCTATCCATGATATAATTAAGTCTGCTATTTTTCATTTGCAAAGATCCTGTCAAATTTATCCAGTGCAGCTCAGCCAAGCAACTGTACTTCAGTGTGCCATGAGACCCTGCTACAGAAAACTTAATTTATCAGGCTGATTACCCAAATTAGTCTAACACAAATAGGTATTAACCACTGTGAATGGATTTAAATTCAAAACTTAGCTCTGCTTCTGTCTGTGTGGAAGTTAGAATTTGTTACTTTTTTTTTTTCCAAACTTCTGCAAAAGACATGGTCAGACCAGGGTGATCCTGCTAACTGAGCTACACTCACATTATTTCAACTACGTCCAGGTATCACTTTCCCTACGCTCCATTTTATTCCTGTGACAGTCACCATTCACTTGTCATTATAACTCGCTCCCATGCAGTTTTTTCTTTCACTCACTAATTATTTATTTTTGTGGATGGACGAAATTGTCTTTCTTTTTTTGGGTAGCTGAGTAAAAACAGTGCACAGAGTTGAAATTGCCTAAAACATTTCCATCTAATTATTCAGAAAACAGCATTCAAAAGCCAGTGTCTGCATCATTAAATTTTTATAAGAAGCTCTGCTGCAATATGAACACAAAGAAATCGTTAAAACATACTTTTCAACAWGAATGAGCCACCACATTCAGACATATTTCTGCAATCTTGGGAACTGAATTTCAAACACCTGTTTGAAACATTTCCAATTGTAGGAAAGGTAACCAAACAAAAATTATACCAATTAATTCACTGACTTTATTCAGGATGGAAAAAATGCAAATATGAAATGTAGATCATCAATGGTATGAAATAATCTGAATCTTTTTCAGTTACAATTGTCAAAAGAGAACACAAAAAAAATTGCTTAAAAATAAAAGATTCATTGCATTAAAAATTTGTCTCAAAAAGGCCTGCCTGCAGGGTGTACCCTGTGCTGTCAGAAATAATTGTGGAATGGAGGTCTTGGAATCATATTTGGCTGAATGAGTTTAAAAAAAAGTCTTACTGGTGTCATTTTTATTAATGAGAATACTGGCATTCTGGGCTCATTATGCAGTTGTCAGGCAGAAACCTGGCTTTTTGTTGCTTTGCATGTCATTTGTGTGTGAGTGTATGAACACTGCAGCACAGTCCTCACGCATTTCTGCATCCCCATGAACAATGGGTGGGCAGCAGCGCACCTGCCAAGGGCAAAACTCGACAAAGGCAGAGCTGTGAGGTACCTGGTAGAATGCTGCTAATAATTTGCTATTTTCTCCTGAGTTTAAATGGTTGAGAGACTGAGCACCCCACATTTAAACTGCCAGAAAGCTGTTTCTTACCAAGGGATGGTCATTTATTTCACCAAAAAGAGATGCTCTTGTTTTAAAAATTGCTCAATTGAGTATTGAGCAATAATGCTCTCAACAGGAGAAGCATGAGAGTTTTCACAGCCAGCAACTGTGCCGTAAGGAAGTATTTTTAATATTTAGTTTGCATTTCCCCTTTTCTCCATTTCATCCCATTTCTTGTAGTTGGCATTCTTTTGCAGCACCCGACCTAATTCCCCTCCAGTGCTGTCATTGGCCAAACCAGGAGCAGCAATTTCATGGCTAACCACTTGTGAGTTGCTATGAARTTCTGTCCCAATACATGGTGAAAGCTAAAAGCTGTCCCATTTATGCAGACTGTTAACATTATTTTATTCTGCCCCACCCTGACAGAGCTCAAGGCCAGGTTGGATAAGGCCTTRAGCAACCTGATCTAGTGGCAGGTATCCCTGCCTATGGCAGTGGGTGCTGGGACTGGGTAATCTTTAGGGTCCCTTCTAACCCCTGAAGAGTCTAAGATTCTATTATTATCTGCATTATCAGGTCAATTTTATAGAGTGCTGACATTGCTGCACTTCTTTAACACATATTAGCACAGTTTGTCTTTCATGTGCTTCCCCTAGTTCTGCAGGTTAAATCACATAGTACACTGTAGACATCATTGCCAAAAAAATAGAAATTTTAGTAATGGTTTTAAGAAAAGAATTGTTATTTTCAGTTGGGAAGTCCTTCACTGGCAATATGCCAGTGTAACTGAAAGCAATGGGATTTCATTCAGTCATGAACAAATCATTGTAATAAAAAATGAATAGTGTTGTGTTCTGTACAACTGAATGTAACTGCACACTTTCTGCAGGGGCAGTGCATTCATATCCTTTGGAATAAGCTTTTCTTTCTCTATATATTCCTATTGCATCAAAATAGTAACTCTTCAGAAGAAACAAACTTCTGTATAGAAAAAAACAGCGTGCAGCATGCTCATTTCCAGAATATGAGATAAGGGAAATTTGGCATTTTTGGCCATGAAGCAGCTGAGCACAGAGCTGCAGTGGGAGGACAATACAGGTATCATTTTYCCTTGGGGAAAAGCCTACTTTATCTTTTGCAAATGAAGAAAGTTTCCCATGCATTTGAGACAGGGCTATCGAGAGACATATTTGAAATGAGAGTCACCATGTGACACTGGAAGAGCAAATAGGAACAGACTCCCCTGAAACAAATACAAAACAAGATAGCCATATGAAAATAGAAGAAAATATCAAATAAAGTACAGTGTACAGGCATGAAATTGAGCACTGAATTGCTTGAATTCACAGGAGACCTGTAAAAATCAATGGATGGCTTTGAATTTCAATCCAGGATATCCTAAGGCAGGAGTGAGAATATWCTTTACTTTCACCACTGTTTGTATCCTGGTTCTTTTACCATACCAATTGTGAATGCAAAAGAAATGTTGAGGTTAATAAAGAGAAACAATTTGATCAGGTTTTCTCTAAATAATGGTGGTTCCTCTCTTGCCTGTGTGAGAAGAGAGATTGAATTCTCTTTAAAGATGCCAATGTGAAAATGTGTTTAGTTGGATSACCAGGAATAGGTCCAGGAATTGAACTCTTACTTATAGACTTTATGCCAGACTTAAAATCCTTCAAATGGTTTTACAGTATAGTGACTAAAAGCACAAACAACACTTACAGCATGCAGGCCTAAATGTAAAAAAATCACATTGTTTACTGCAAACTGGAAAACTAACGAGTTCTAACCTGAAAGTTAACAAGGCTTAAAGAATTAAAGCACTTGTCTGACCAGGGAAATTCCATCAATGAACATCCTAGAGCTGCCTTGATCAGGGGCAGGTGGAATGAAGTCTCCAGGTGCTATTGTAGGTCAAGGGCAGCTGAGGGAGTTTGATAGAAGTTGCTAGAGCTTTTTCAGCCCCCTGYCCTTGTAACTCTCCTTGTCTAGGAGCAGCAGGTACCCTCTGGTTTTGAGGCTCTTGAAGTGCCTGTAATGAAAGCTGAAAGCATCCTGGAATAGGATTGAATCAGGGCTTAGTCTCACAAGCAACTTGAAAATTTATTTTTTTTTTTTTTATTGTAGTGAATGTTGAACATTTATTCATGTTCCATGGGTAGAGAATAGCAATTATTGCTAAATCCACCAGGGTTGACAGGTTTTGTGGATGTCACTAACTTTACTGTAGTGTGAAAAAAATCTTCCTTCAAAAAGCCTAGAAATGTTCAAAAWTTTTGCAGTTTCTATTTTAAATCCACAAGAACACTGGAAATACTCTTTCAAGTTAAACAGAGAATATAAAAATATACAGGAGAATTAAAACCTTCCTGAAATTTTGCTGAACTGATAACTTCTCAGTGGTCTTAGAGTGTATTTTACACAATGGTGTTCACTAAATCCTGGAATAAGCAGTTATCCTTWTTTTGCCTTTTCAGGTCTGAATGGAGATGATTTCTTGGAGTTGGGCCTCCGTAATGGGAGAGTGGTGTACAGCTACAATCTTGGTTCTGGCACAGCAACAATCGTTAGCAAACCGCTTGATCTGACGCTCAATGTTCACGTCATCCACCTCGGCAGGAATCTCCAGAAAGGCTGGCTGAAGGTATGAAAGTAATTCCTTTAGAAGGATAGGAGGATTGGTTTTAGATGAAAGTGTTCTCTGTGTTTTTTCACGTTTTATATAGAAAATTCATATTTCCCTATAAAGCTGGGAGGATTGTCTTCATTTTTGGAGTTCCTAAATAAAGGCAAATTCTTTTGTTGTAACAAATATTAATGTTTYATTGAAAGGTGGATGATCAGAAGAATAAAACTGTGACTTCTCCTGGGAGGCTGGTTGGACTCAATGTCTTCAGTCAGTTTTATTTAGGAGGCTATCGTGAGTATACTCCAGAACTCCTACCAAAGGGACCCAGATTTAAGAATGGCTTTCAAGGTAAAGTTTACACYGTTTTCAATTCCTTTTAAGACATACATTAGATTGTATATCTTTCTTTCATAAGCAACTTTTTCTAGAGATAGAAACAATATCTTATCAGAAAATAAACTAGACTCTCCTTGGCTCAATTTCCTATGGCTTTTTCATTATTTTACTATGATAACTAAGAAACATGATGCAAAAGAGGMTTTGCTATATAATTTTAATGCTTTAATGTGTTTCTGCTAAAATGGAAGCTTACCATTATGTAATATTTTCTTTTGTGTCCCTGTTCTACAACATCAGTTCAAAAGGACTTCCTTCCTCTGTTCTAGTTTAGATTATTCTCCCACTGTGACTGGGAGTGCTAGCTTGGGTAACAGCTTTCATGCTGAAAACTTTTCTCTGAAAGAAACCTGGGTGGTTTTTTTCCCTGACATTATGATCTAGRTGTCTGGACAGGACTTAGCTTATTCCACTTGTGAATATTTATCTAGCAGGAAATAATTTTTACCTTCAAATTCATATTTGAAGCTTTGTTAATCTGTTTTCAACTCCTACCAGATCAGTGATGAAGCAAAAGACTTGTTCATAACACTTTATTTTTATTCTTTAATTCCAAAGAAACAATGTGCTTGATATTTGCAAGGTAAAACTTCAAACCTTGTAAGCACTGGAAAGCCTTTCAAATGAAAATAAAACATTTTGCAATAGTAAAACACAGTTTGAGTTCTCAATTATGAAACTGAGGGTACATTATGAAGGGCAAGAATAGCAATAAAACACACTTTCACACACTAAAACACTGCATTTCTATTAAGATCGCGTGACTGCTTTTTTTTTCCAGCCATCAGCTTACTTTTTTCTTACACAGAGATTTCCTGAAAATCAATTCCATAACCTAAAGCCAACTTTTCACTCAGAATATGAGTTGACATCTCACCTTCTCTGTCTTTTCAGGAAGTATGGATTGGATGGTTATGCCTTTCATAGCCTCTTAACAGCTTGCAAACTGGCATACAATAAAACACAATATATGTGMGAAGTATTTTATTAGGGTCAATATTTGTGAAATACTTTTGGCTTTTTTATAGACATGCTAATATTAGGGGTGACCAACAGGAATCTCTGGTGCTTCACTTTAGCAACAAATATTTTGACAGTTTTCCAGGTTCTTCATGTTGCAAATGTATTATAATGGCCAAATTTCAACAAATGCAGTGTGAATAATCTTATGAAAAAAAGAAATCTAAGTTCATATACTCTTAGYTACCTTACTGTTTACTGATTTTTCTTACTCTTTAAAAAGAAGTATTTACTGCAAAATTTTATCAAAGAAGTAGCACATAAGCAGTTTTATCTTTTCCCCTATCATTTACAGTATTAACTGTATTTGTTAATTCATTCCATGCTCCTGTTCCCAACAGCAGCTTGTCTCTGTTCTCCAGAGCATCCTGACTTTCAAGGAATCTACACTTCCCTATGACCAATTTCCCAAGATGTTTTCTTATGTAGTCAGCTTCTCATTTGTTCTCGTAGCTCAGAAATCTCCCCAGTTTCAGCTCTCAGAACCCTCAGGATCAGAAATGAACTTCCACAGCCCTTTTYCAGCGTGGGAACTGCAATACCACTRGCAGAAAAKAAAATTCTGAGCTATTTAACTTCAGCCAATCTACAGCTGTAGGGAACTCTCAGGAACTCTGGAAGTGACAGCCAAGATAAATTTATCTAGCACATAGTTGATTAAACCACTCAGACTTTTGGAAACATGCTGCTGGCTGCTTTTAAAGACATGATTTATTAAAACCATTTTGCTTCTAATACCAGAGTGTACCTCTCCTTTTGTGAGAAATCACTATTGAATGAAGAAACATTGAGTCCAGACTTACTGCTGCAGACTAAATGTCCCCAGTGTCAGTGTGCAATAATTTAGGATTTTTACTCGGTATAGCTACAGTTTCAGACCATTTCCTCCCTTACTTGCATGCCTTTAGCACTTGTTCAAGTAATTCCCATGGAGGAGTGGAAACTGCAAATAAATATCTTTAACAAACTCATTTAATAATCAAAAGTTGTGGAATTTTAAATTTAGGAAATGTGTGCATCAGCACCAAAAGATTCTTTTGGAAGGSTGAAGGATGTTTGATGGTACTGTAAGCAATTTGCAAATTTTCATTCAGTCCCTAAGGGAAGCTGAAGAAACTGGTAAAGGCACAGCTCAGACGAAGGGAGCAAATTCATGTGGACTTTGAGGCTCATTAATCTTCATCTGAATTTGAAACTCCTTGGGGGGTTACAGGAGCCCTTTTTAAACTGATGAGTTTAGTGTTCAGCTTTTTTTTAAATTTCCTATAACAGTGTAATTAAGGGACCTTWGAGGGTTTTCTGAGAGCACTGCAGCTGCTCTAAAAAGCCAAATGTGGAGTTTAGGTAGCAGCAAGGCTTGTGGCCAAWGAGACTCAGCCTAGTCATTAGTGGAGTCTGAAAGGGAGTATAAAATCAACTGACTCATGTTCAAAGGTCTGCACAGCTCAGCACTGTGACTCACCTACACAAAATGAGACAGAGAATGATTTGGAAAAAAMTGGAAATTACAGCTGAATTTCCATCCCTTCCATCTCTGAGAGAGGCAAAGAGAAATCTGGTGTCAGGGAGGAAACAAGAGGGAGAGTTATAGTGTTTCATGCTGTGTGCTACCATGACTGGGGGATGCAGTTTATAGTCACAGATTGATGCAGAGCCATGGCTGGCATCTAGAAATCTGTGAGGAGGAGAAAGAGAGGGGAAACTGATTGTTCCTGTGGTCCTGTTCATAAATAGGATGAAAYATGGCTGAAGAAGCAATCTGTTGCTTGACAGCAAACTATTAACAGGAGGAGTAAATAGACTAAAGAAACTCTTACCACAAAGCTGAACTGTTGAAGAACCTCTTTCACGCTGAAGGAGCCACSTCCTCACATGAATGATTTGGCACAGAAGTAAATAAAATTCGGAGTACTACAGTCACATTTTAAAAACAGAGTAAATGCAGAACACAGCTGAGTTCCAGATAGACACAATCATAGCCTTTTGATCAAAGTTTCCATTCATAATGAGCWGGAATGCTTTGTAAGCCTGCCAGGGTAAAGACTACGTATCTTTATGTTCCTGCAGCACAGATGTCACAGAAGGAAAGTGAGTTCTGAACTAGCTTTTAGTCGGTGCTGCTTGACCCATACACACCCTCTGGGTGTTTGKGTCACAGCTTCAGAAGTCCTGAGTAGCTGCTGTGGGGGCCATCTGCTCTTTTAGACCAACACTACACTACTCACAAACAGCTGAGGAAAACAGGGGGAAGACAAAGCATTTTAGGATAGGTAGAATTTTAGAAATCTGTGAATTAAGTGCTGCATTCAGGTAGAAAATATTTTATCAATGTGTCTGTTTCTGTCAGTTCTCTTGCTGCAATTTTAGTACATCTTGAAAATGCCCCCTTTGTGTACTTTTWAGTCAAATTAGCACCCAGTGCTTACAAGCAGGTAAGGGATCCAAGAAAGAAATTATGGCRAAAAAAGATCTTTGTGTGATAAGGATATATCAGAAAAAAAATAAAGAACAGGTAAAGCTGAGYAATGAAAAAATATATTTTCTGATAAACCCTCAAGTTTTCTAAATCCGTTGTTGGTGGCTCTTCAGTGGTTTATGAGCTCCGCTTGACCGGGGTGAAACCTATAAAATAAACTGATGGTAAGAAGGTCATTAACAGAAARCCCTAGGTGTGGTCTAAGGAGTCATAATTCAAAGGTTACAAACAAAAARGTAGTGTATCATCTGTGAGTGCACTGTCTTGGTGTCTGATTTCAGTTTACTTGCATAAAACTCTGAGGCTCAGAATCACACYGAGTTTAACTCACAAATCTGGGAACTTGGAGTTCCTCTTGTGAACTTGGCTGCATCAGAAAACCTCTCCATTATTCAGAACAGTTGGCAGTCTTTCATTGAAAGGGGCCCAGAACTGGCAGAGCTAAAGGAATTCAGGTCAGAAAGAAGGCACATTCATCAGCTGATCCCTCTGCAGAAGGTTGTGTGCTGCCTGCTACGACAGGCTCAGATTGCTGCTCTCATTAAATAAAAGACTCAGCTGAACTCAGAAAGCTGGGCCAAAACGCCCTTGTACCTATTCCATGCTTTGTTTACCGGTGCTCAAGAGCTGTTCCTAGCCTGGATGGCACAGTTTGACTGTGGTTGGTACAGTTAAACCCGTCATCCACACAAATGCCAGCTCATTTTCCATGGTGACCTCAAAGTCCTTGGGGACTCACTGTGCTTTCCATTGTTTACCACAGCTCTGGGCTGCTTTTCCTCAGTGCTCCAGCAAGACTCAGGAGAACAGAACATACTTTATCTGCTGCTGATAAAGAGATGAAACATTTGTTAGGATTTACCCAGCATAAGGTGKCCTAAAAAAACAACCCTGTAAAAGCAAAGAAGCAATACTACAAAGATTGCAAATAATCATCAAACTAGGTTATTTTAAAATTACTTGTTATGAGTTTCTGAATTAACTGTTATGTGTCAATTTAGACAGAGCTACAAAATGTGTGAAATATGGAAATAGCCTGTCTAACAGCATTGAAACTGTGATTAAAATAGTTATCTTGCTATAGATAATACTTACATTTTGTTCAAAACAAATTATGTGACTATAAAAAAATCACATTGTAYATGCATTGGGTCTTTCAGATGAAAGTCTTTTTCTTATGTGATTTCAGTGAATCATGCAAAAATTCATATTAAGTGATGTTTTTTTAAATCAGTGCAATGATTATTTGCAATCTCCATATCATATAGTTTCCCTGCTTTTTCCCTAAGCAGAGAGCCTGTGGCATGCATTGCTGAATACCAATTATTCTTGTGATTTCAGGCACTGTGGGTATTCACTATGTCTCAGCTAAATTGTATAAACCAGGTTTAGAAAGATATAAACATTTCCAAATAGTTTATGTACTAGTTTAACTAAAGTGGTTTAAAACCTGATTTTTTGTTTAAAATTGTATATATATTTATACACATATATTGTATAGACCTGGATGGCATTTCAAAAGTGATTAAGGCTACCTTTAAATAGGACTTTACATCACTTGGATGCTGGAGTATATTTTGAAAAGTCACTTAGGATTTGATCCAAAAAGATATACTAYATGGCATTATCCTCAGTTTTGCAGTATAGAAATAAGCATATGGATCCATAAACATGAATCAGAAATACAGATGAATTCAGCCAGACCCACAAAGCCAACCATGCTGTGACACCAGCAGGAAGAGCAAAGACTCTCCAAAGGGGCAGTCCCCAGAAAGCCACAGGATAAGCAGGAGCTGCTGGGAATAGCAAACAGGGAACACCTCTGCTTCACTCTGAAGATTTAGCTCCTCCTATCCTTGGGATACCAATGTATTATGAGATTAAAAGGAAGTCAGAGCACAGATCCAGAGACTGACACTCAGTCATCTTTACAAATAAGTTATTACAATAATCCCTGACAAATATTTGGTCTGTGACAATTATTGTTTTCCTGACAATTCTTTGATGTGTTTAGAGACTTAGAATAATCTATGGAACATAGTCAGTGATAGTCTGGATGCAGCTCTACTGTTCTGGAAAGTAATGAAAGTTTTGTAATAAGATTGTGACTACACCAGGTCATTTGGCAACAGAACCAAGTAACAGGCCTGTAAGCGTTTACCTGATTAGTATAAGATAATTTTTTTAATTATTTTTTGAGGTTAAGGGCCTGAAGGTGCAGCCTACATTTGCCTCAAAATGTGGTCATGGGGGCATGATCTGCATGTGCCAGGGACTGAAGCATTGACATGAGAAGGGAAGAATTTGAATCTTTACCTGAGAAGGGAAGAATCTGAGTCTTTACCTGAAGGGGTCCTTTTCAGCCTCTGGACAATCAAGTCACATTCCTTGCTTGCATTATATTATTTGGTGCTGTCTGGATTCTATTATATCTTATATTAAGCAGATTTCTTGCTGTCTTTCTCTTTCTTTTCTGTTTGGGTTTTTGGTGATTTGTGGTTTGTTTTTTTTTTAATTTGTGACTGTTTTTATCTGATATGGAACCATTTGTGCAAGTGAGTAAACATTTGTGCATGAGTGTGTAAACACAACATTGCACCTAGCCACTGATTTTATATTCTGTCTATTCCTCAATAAATTACTTCTGTTGTTTTACCCACCATTACATGAAGGACTTCTGATCATTTACTCATTTGCCTGAACAGAAAGTAGCTGGCCTATCTTTATCTCCTGTGGATGATATGGTTGACCACTCACTGAAGATATTCTGGTGGAACCCACTCACTGACAGCTGACACTCTTCTGTTGTTAGGTTTATTTTGACTTTGGCTATCTATGTTAAACTTGATTTCTCTCTTTCTTTCTACTTTTGAGGCTGCATTTTTGATGTTCAAGTTCGCACCGGGCTCAATCAWGGCTTTAAATCACCAGGAGTTCCAGAAGGACACCCCAATTCYGGTCGCAGTGTTGGACAATGCAAAGATTCCCCATGCAGTTTAATAAAATGCAGAAACGGGGGGAAGTGCATAGAAACTGGCTCTACTGTTTAGTGAGTATATATATATTTTTTTAGACACAACATAGACTGTTT
>NW_026623341.1:1003358-1083112 GCF_030028575.1 Malurus melanocephalus | reverse complement strand
CTGGAAGTTCATTCAGTCAGACAAATTAAAATATTAAAATATTAAAATTGTATTAGGACCGTTTCTGGGGAATATTTTAAGAAATTCCATGCACTGTTTCTGCTCCACCGAAGTCACTGGCATCAGACTTACTATGAAATGCATGGGAAGAATTAGACATGTGACTTATTTTTTTAAACGAAGTGAGCARCTGGGATAGCAGAGAAGAAATAGCGAAGAGAAGAGTTTGACTCTGTTAATGTCCAAATGTGGCTGGTGAGGCAAAAATGGTGACTTCTGTTTCCTGGAAATTACTATTTTCCATTTAAAAAACCCATGTGGAGTAAACCACTGACTGGCTAACATCAGAAAGTTCTGAGCCAATTTAAATCCACAGGAGCTTCAGACATTGTTTGAAGGATGTCAGTTCATCTCATAAGCTGCTCACCTGGCTGACCTGTGGGGTAAGAGCAGGGAGTTTGCCCACAAGATGAGTCTCTGGCCTTTCATTCCTTGTCTCTCAGTGCAGCTGGATCTGAGTGCCCAGGCTGTAAAGCACAGAAGAGGGAAGTACATTTGCAGTTCCAAATTGCTGTTGTGTGTCAACGCTTCCATTGTAATAAATCTTGTTTCCAAACACTTCATAAYGCAGCTGTAAAACCTTTGCTGATGAGCATTTTTTATTTTAACAGTATCTGCCAGGATTAATTATACTTGCTTCCCCTTATGTGCTTTCACATGTGTTCATTTATTTCCACATATTTGCATAAATTTTTTAAAAGAGAAAAGTGCTGATTTAAAACTTGTTAAGGCACTGAAAACACTGCAGACAGTGAGACAGATTAGAATGAGAAAACGGCTTCACACTATGGAGCCTCTGTGTATGAAGCTTCTTAAAATAACAAAGACCTGTCCTTCTGCRTGCTACAAAGAAAAACATTTGCATATCTCTCAAGCTAAAAACAATTCACTAACTCTGTATTGGAGAGAGAATTATATGGTAATTGGTTTTGCTTTGTGTGCTTCACCTGTAAGAAAATCTGTTCAAAGCAAATGCTTCTAAAGTCAGTAAGGCTGTACTGAAATTTGGAATATTRACCCCAAGATTAACACATAGATCACTTCTCATTCCCCTTAAGAGTGTATTTATAGTCTCCTGAATACAGTAATGAAAGACATGCTTTGAAAGACACAATAAGGCATTGTTTTCTGATTGTTGCATTGCTGTATGTCCCAACAGTTGCACTCTGCAGGATCCTCTCAGAAATGTTAAATCCTTGACATTCAAAATGTTTGATCTTTCTGAGGAACAGGAAAGGATAATGACCCTCTTTCCCCTTATGAGCATATTAGACAAGATACAAAACCAAAATTGCAAGGAAAAAGAATCATAAATATGGGCTGAAGCATCCCACTCCCATCCACCCACCTAAATCCTTGCTTCATCAATTTAGTCAGCTCTGCTAAGTGACCTTCATGTCTGTAAGGTGAGCCACCAGCAGCAGAATTGAGAGCACATTTGGAAAGCAGGTGGCAGGCTAGGATGGCAGCTGGTGACAGGAAAACATTGCAAGATTGGTATTGTAGGCAATGTTCTTTTTCATCATTGCAATTTGTATTCCACTTTAATTTAGAGCTTATTCTAAAACTTGTGGAGCATTGGAAGGGATGGGGGATAATCTGTTTTTTTGGGGAGTTGTTTGTTTGCATTTAATTTATAGTGGTCTACTACTGAATTTCATTCCTCTCCCCATATTTCAGGGCTGCTAAGTCTTCACACACYATGTATATGTGCACGCATGTATCAGTAATGGCCACATTTTCCTCTCACAGAAAAAATGAAACATTGCCAAAGAGGTGTGGATGGAGCTTACATATAATTTCTGTCAAAGTAGAGTAGCTGTCAATACTGTCTCACATTTTCTCAGAGGGAACTTCTTTCTATTTTCAAATAATCTGTGTTCCTTTGAAGAGCAGAGTCCTTGAGGGAACTGGATTTGTGTTCAAATATTTCCTCTCCTGGAATGAGATCTCTCCAGAGGTTTTGGTTGCTGTTTCGAGCTATTTTTATGTCTTGCTTTCACCATTCTGCCAGAAAGTGTGCAATGCTGTCGAGCTGTAGATTCAGTTGCTATAGGGATAATACTTTGATTTAAATAGAAACAGAAATATGCAGCATTAATCTTTACRTTCTGGCCAGCAACACAGCACAACTGCTCTGTCTTAACAAAATAATGGTGAAGTACTTGAACAATAAAATGAAGAATATAATTTTCAAGGGACAATAATACCCCCCATTATTTTCTTTATGGCACAGAATCATAGRAAATTATATATAACAAGATTGTCTGTGAGGTGTTACGGCTACTTCTTRTGGCTGAAGTAAGAAAAAGGTGTATCTTGTGTGCACTTTGAACAGAACATCAGGCAAAATGCAGAGGATTCAGTCTGCTAGATGTAAGCATGTAGTGTCACTTTGGACACCCCTGGGTAGATGTTTGGCCATCAGCTGCTGCTTCAGAAGAGCTTGGGACTTGAGCACATTTCCTGTCMTATCTCCAAGCTTCATGTGGATTTCTCAGTACTCTGCAGCTCTCAAAGAGCAATGGCCACTCAGGTTTTGGAAATTAAACCATACCCCTATAAGGAAGAGGTGTGCTGCATAAAAGGAGCTGCTGTATTATTAGATGAGATTCAATTAAAATAAATTTGCAGTGCAAGGATGGAATCAATCTGTAACACGAGGACATACTTTCATAGTTTGTGAGGGAAAAGACATTTAGCTGTGTAATTGTTGTGTTTCTAACAATGCAAGTTTCTGTTCTCTTTGTTCAAATACAGTTAATTYTCTTCCAATCTTGTTTTCTTCAGGCTCCATTTTTACCTTCTAGCCTGAAGATAGACTGTTTTTTGTTAACCCTCTATTTTTCCACTGACTGAATTTAAAACCACTCTACTTTAGAGATCTCCTCCCTTGCTCAGCATCTTTCAGTTCATCTATGAAACAAATTCAGGAACTATATCCACAAACCTCCAGTAGATTGGGCAGCCTTATGGGGCCAATGCATGCCAATATGAATTAGAGATGTCCTGCAGTATCTGAGACACTTATATCATAYTGGGAAATGTTAGTTCCTAATGGAAAGGTGGTTAGAGGTCAGACAAGATACCCAGGGAGTTTCAGATGGCACTAAACATCTGCCCAAACTCAGTTGGTCTAACTAATTAAATAAATTAATTAAGCCTCTGATCTTCATGTAGTGTATTCTCGGTTCAGTGTATATCTTATATATATATATATATATATATATATATATATATATATATTTTACGTATAGAATCCCAGATTCAGGTGTCAGAATGTACAGACCTTCCCCTTCTTTTCTGCTATAAGATTACTTGCTTGATTTGACAGCACATTTGCATAACCATGAGAAATTCCATATTTGTTAGTATTGAGAATGACATTTTAAACAATATATTTTCTATATTCAATGAAGGAATGGGTTTTGCTTAACTTAGGATCTAAGTAAACTTTCCAATTCTTCACTAATCCTTTAGAACTTTTAATTATTTCCCTATAAATTTCTAGTTTGATCAGAATTTTGTGTAGTTTATAAAAATAAGGTTTCATTTTTTTTAATATTGCCTGAATTTTGTAAAAAAAATGGGTTTTGGTTCATGATCAATACACCTGTTGTCCTTATCTAGAAATTGTGTTATTTGTTTGAGAGCTACTCTTGGTTTTGGTAAGGGACTTTGAACCTGAAAAACCATTCTGTGAATACTGCATGACACTGCTAGGTATGTGACAAGAAGCGAACAAGAAAAAGGCATTAAATTAGACCATCCTTGAACTTCCTAAGTACCAATATTTCAGAACTTGAAGTGGGATTTGAAATTTCCAAAATTGAGTTTCTTTTGCTRCCTGAACTGGCTGGCTTTGCCCTGTGCATACTCTAAGGGCACCCTATTAAGGGTCCTTTATAAAACTAGGGGATTCAAGATTATACAGTTTGTTTTCAGACTATCAATGTTGTATTTGAAAACCTTTCTATTCCTTCCCACCTAAAAATATTCTTTAGGGGAAAAAAAAGTTTCGGCAGTTGCTCTTGAGAAACTGGAATATAGAAGAATTAATCTAATCCATGTTCTTCAAAAAGCCTGAAAATAGGAAAGTATCTTGCAGTTATCTCCTAAGACACATAGAGTGTCTGCAGGTGAGATGATGTGCAGGATCCTGTTATGGTCAATGGAGAAATGGAGATCCAGGCCTTTCCAGTTGTCTAAACACTGGCATTCTAACGGCACAGGTCCTGGGTTTTGGTTTTTTTTTTTTTTTTTTTTTTTTTTTTTTTTTTTTTTTTTTTTTTTTTTTTTTTTTTTTTTTTTCTGGTCTTCATAGCATGTCCAGAGGAGCACAAATCTTCTGCAGTTCTCTTATCAGCTGGCTCACACATCTCTGAGATACACCATGGTTCAGAAGGGAAATTGAGTGTTGAGGCAGTTGAATGCAGGACCTTCATCATTAGGGTTGTGAATGTGTTGATTTGTGGGATGGACACCAGATCCCCACTGATTAACTCATGAGTCAGGCAGTGACTCGAGGATCCCTCTGCCTAAACTTGAGAATTCAGTGGTCCCTGTCAGAAAYTTGTGTCCCTGCCCAAAAGCTGCCTCTCTCAAATACCTCTGGGGCAACTGAAGTCCAACTGGGCACCYGATGTAACATAAAATTGTCTTCTTTTCAGAATGAATCTCACCTCTTACACCTAAAGAAATACAAGAAGCTTCAGGATCATGTTCATACAATTTATTTTCAGGTAGTTCTGCAAGGAGCAGGGAGTTGGACTCAAAGATCCTTATGAGTCCCTTCCAAATTCAGGTTGGATTCTAAATGRGTCTTTAAATCCCTGGGAGTTGAGGCACTAGTGCAAGCTATTGGGCTCTCCTGCTTTGTAAAAACAAGCAACCAAAACCAAGAAGATAAAAGGAAAATTAGACCAACATAGGCCACATGATGGAAAAGATTTRAAACACTGACTTTTCCTTTATCTGTCTAAAGATTAGGAAATTTTGGATCTAAACTTCTCAATACCAGTCCAGCTTGCTTAGGAGTGTTAAATAGGTTTCATTTGTTGATAGACCATTGCCACTGTAGGCCAGCAAACATGTTCAGCTCTATGCAAATAATTTTCAATTAATTTAAAAATCTGACTTCTGTTATAAAGAACAAGGATTAAAATAAATTTAAACAGACATATGCAAACACAAGCCAGGGAAGGAGGAGGACCTCTCATGTACAAAGCCCAAGAGCAGCAGTGTCAGCTCCAGCAGCCCCCTCATGGCACAAGGATGGGGCATTGCTGTTTGTACTCAGGGAGTTACATCACTTCCCCTTCTCAGCAGCTTTCATGCATCAAAGCATAACATTTATAGTGAGAGAGAAAGCATTCTGATACTGACTTTGTTGAATTGAGGTGCTTTTGCTTTTGCAAGGTCCCATCTTCTTTTCCCCTTCATCCCAAACTCTGGAGAGTTTGTTGGCTGTGCTTTGTTCACATGTTGTCTGATCTGAAGGTCTGGTGAAACAGCAGTTTCGCAGGCTCCTCATTATGTTTTACCCAGAAACAGTCAGCTGATTAATGGAGGATATGTAGCTCAGTGCAAAGAAAAACTCAAGACTTTGCACAAAACAAGAAACCAAACCAACATGGACCAATCAAAAAACAATGAATATTTATGAGTTTTCATTCTTAGCCTTGAGAGGGAAAACCTCCAGGGAAAAAATCCACAAGTGTTTTTATTCAGGGAAATAATTTTTTAATCATAATTTGATACTAAATGCTAGAATACAAATGGGACTAATATATTCCATTTTAATTCTTCGGTAAGGATGACACTTTTAACAGCAATGCCAAGTGTATTCTGTCTTTTACAATTTCTATAGAATTCATACTAATTTTAAATTTACAGGTTAGTGTGAATTTTTTGGGATTGTTCCCCAGCCTGAAAGAAAGGCATAAAAAGTAGCAGATATTAACAACTCCAATGATTCAGTAGGTTTAGAAGATTTCCTTATGCTGTAGACTTACAATCATATGAAACCCAGATTGCCACCTCTTTCATGGCCAGATCCACTATCTCTTTTTCCATCAAGTGCTTCAACAAACCTACATCTGATATGCCAGTTATAAGAACTTATCAAATTAATAATGGCTAAGTGAAAGGTAGTTGCTGACTGATTCCTGTTAGTAGCTAAAATTCAGAACTGTTAGCAATTCCCTTATTTTTAAGACTGTTCTTTGCTGCTTACCTTTCCATTTTAATGTCCACTTTAGCTCCTCCTATTTTATGAAGCTAAGGGCTTTTGTAGTTATTTGTAGAGCAARACACACACACAAAAGCTACAAGCCTCTTTTTATTTTTTTTAGCAGCTGATAATATTGTAACATTAATATTAAAAATAAAGTGTTTTCTCTAAGTACATTTTTCTTTTCTAATGAAATGAACATATCAAAATGTTAAATTAGGAACTTGGTTACTACCCTTTTCTGTTACCCATTTTGGATCAGATTATTAAATATAGATATCCAAATTTGAACATCTTTATTAGATTGCTTCTGACATGTTGATTTCTTTTGATAATATTGTTGCATTCTTTCTTTTCACGTACCCTCCTCAGCTGTGACTGCCCCACTGGATGGAAAGGTGCATTTTGCACAGAAACAGTGTCAGTGTGTGAACCTGAGCATGAACCTCCACATCTGTGCCAGCAAGGCAGTACCTGTGTGCCCCTGCCTAATGGCTACACGTGTCACTGTCCTCTTGGAACAACTGGTGCCTACTGTGAACAAGGTATGTCAAATGCACAGTGCATTGTAAATGCAGTTATATGATGTAAAACCACAGTATTCTGCAATGTATCAATTAAATGTGACATAGAGACACAAAGTACAAAATTGATTTAAGGAAGTGRTGCTCCTTTCTGTTAGAAAAAGTAATTTAAAGCTATGAATTGTTAGATATWGTTTCCTTACTCTGCTTATTTTGAATGCCTTTTTTCCTTCCATTTTTTCAAATCATTCAGCCAAGTTCACAGGCCTGGTTTGTCAGACACAAGGGGACAGGAAGCATTGCAGAGCAATGTTAGAGCACTCAGTTCAACTCCTGAGCTCACGATAATGAAGTAGGATGGGAAATACACTTGAGATCTCAGTAGTGATGCAGAAGAGGAAGCATCTGGGACCTTATCCAACTTCTGCTGATCCTAACGGAGAGGTTCCTGGTTGACTTCACAGGCTATTGGGTGGGATGCACTGATAATGATGACAAAAGATGCAAACATAACTGCARAAATCTGCTAGTTATTGTTCTCCCCAGCTTTCTTTCAACATGTCCCCCTCAAAACATGTCCTCRGTTTGCAAGTTTTGCGTTGCCCTCATGTAAAGGAATCCTTTGTCTGTTTACTTGTCTGAGAGATTGTACAAATGAATATTCAACAGTGTAGAGACACAGGTGCTGCACCTCAGGGACTTTTTCTGCAAGTGCTCAAAGTGCCTCTGCATGTAAGGAAGTGTTGTACAGTCCACACCCTCTATTCCACAGCTCTTAGATTCATGTTTATTTGTACAAGCTTGCATTTTCCCGTTAAGAAGCTTTCTGAACAAATTTTGGAGAACTTCAGTTACTGTTAAATAGCTCCCTTTCCAAACTGCCTGTCAAGGTCCAGCCTCTCTTGCTGTGTGAGTTGGAAGCACAAAACTGACAAGCTGAACTGCATTTGACCTGATTTGCAGYCCTCACCCTACAGATGAATAGTTTTAAAATCCCATTACACACGGAATTGGTAGGCTCAAATGAAAAAGAATATGGGTTCTGGAAAGTCACTGTTGAATTTCTTATTCCATGTAAGAATGTTCTTTATTACCTCTGCTGCAGCAGCTGTTCAAGGCTCTTTATATGAACTTTTCAATTTTGAATTCTCATTTCAAGTCAGGTTTTCAAAAGTAATGCCATCTGGATTCAGGATACTGATCATCAGGACATGTGCTATACATAAAGCAGGTAATTAATCAGGTAAACACTCCTGTGTTCTGGTTTCAGMATACATTTGGATTTTCTTATGATGGCCACATTATCAGTATAAGACTTATATTGGAGCAAGAGAAAATTGTATTTCTTACAGATTCTCTTCCTTTTAGTAATTTCTCTCTTGGTAAACACATTARAGGGTTCCTTTCTGTTTTATTTTAAAGCTTTCCTTTTATGAACAGGGACTATGGATCCTGACCAAACTCTTTGCCCTGTATTTCACCTTACTCTGTGGCAGAATAATGAATTATCACGAGATTTTTCAAAGAGCAGTTTGCTCTTTTAGTGGATGGCAAATTGCTAAAAAACAGCTGCTTATCAAGATTGAATATCTCATCTTTGGATTAATGGTGGTTATTGGAGCCAGAAGAAAAAGAGACAGAGAGCAATGAACAGCCCAAAGGACCAGGAGAAAACAAAGGGTAATTAAAGGATGAAGACTAATGAATGTGCAAGAAAGAAGGAAAAAGGTGTGAGAAGAAGACAGAAAAGATTTATGAGGCAAAAAAAAAGCAGGGTAAAATAAACAAAGGGTAAGAACAAATAGGGTTTTACCAGATAATAGCAACTGGTAAAGACCATACAACAGTATGGATTGCACAGGAACAGGTCAGRTGAAGTGAGTAAATGGGGCAATAGGTAGAACCACAACACTAAACAAGAGTACTCTGAACACAATTATTAAGGGTAGTCAGACATAAACTAGCAGTAATCAAGTACTTATTTGTTTGGTACTAAAATTCTTGAGGTTCTTTATTAACTATKTACATGAGAGATGAAGGACGAAAGCATGAGCAGATGAGGACAATGCTGTTCTTCAATATMATTTGTGACTGCTTGGGGTGTCAACTCAAGCTCCCAAGGATAGAACACTGAGGTAAGGTACATTATGGTTAAATTTTAGATGTCAGAGCTCTACTAACAACTGTTCAGTAACTGGAAAAGTTAGGACAAGGCTAAACCCAGGGAGAGCAAGATCAGTTAAAGAACATACTTTTCATGGCACTTATGGCCTGAAACTCAGAGTGCTTACTTAATTGTCACATAATGACCACTGCCAAAATGCAAATACTGAACAATATTCTCAGGAATATTGTTTGCTGTAGGATGTGTATTATTTCATGTATTTTAGACAAAATAAAGAAATCAACCCACTTGATGAAGAGAGAGTAGCTGTATCAATTACTCTGCATTTCCTACAGGCTGTATACAACCAACTAATATTCAGAAAGTAGTACAGTGATATTTTGTAGTCTAAAACACTGAGAGCAAATATTTCATTGTATATTTCAACCTGACAAAGCAAGTACCAGGACTTGCTTTTCTCAGACAGATCAGGAGGTTGAGCAGGTAGACAGCACCCTGGTGACCAACAAGCAGGAAGATGCCTGTGAAATTTAAGACCACCTTTGGGAAGGCAAGCTCCATAAGGAGCACTAGGAAAAGAGGAGAGGGTTGTAAATTAGACCTGAATGGGCCCAAAGAACAAAGCTTTGTCATGCAAGGCACAGTAATACATTTATTCAAGAATAATTAAAGCTTCACTTCCTGCAGGCACTGTATTGTCCAAACCCATTAACACTYGTAAGGCAGAATGCTTCTTCAAGAGTGTTAGGTTTCTAAAAGTAACACTGATAAACAAAAAAAATTATTAATTTATACTTGCAGAAACAGAAGTTATTGTAATGAAATAGGAAGGAAATGGAAGATCTATGCTGGAGTCTTTTTTGCTTAGTGTTAACATTGCCATTTGGACTCAGACCACTTCCAAGACTCTTTGTGGCACCTGAAGCAGCAAATAATGCTGTTCCACTGGTTTGAAAAGGTCACAGCTGTGACAATAATACAGCAAAGCCAGCACAGCTCCTGAAGTGTATAAATGGCAACAAAATATTGCCATGGTCTGGSACATTGTTAATTCTTAGTTAGCACTCCCACAGCCACAAAGATTAGGAATATGGGGAAGTAGTTTATCTAGGGGTTTTTAAAAAGTAGTTATGTTTTCCATGACACCAAAACATGATGTTAGTAAAATCTTTTGACTTAAAGTTTGCAACTGAAGTACTGGACAATTCTAACTTGTYTTCTGATTAAGAAGTGAAGCCTCTGCCTGGAGCAGTGTATAATTTATTTCAATAACACACAACATTCAAAACGAACAAGAGTTTCCAGTAATTTGTCTGGKGAGTCTCCTGCATGGTTTTGCCAAATTCCAGTTTATTCCATTTGTGCCAATGAATATCTTTGTAATTAGATCTCTCAAAGGGTTTCTGGAGAGGGAGAAGTCTCTAAGGACCTGTTTTTTTCAGTTCTGCAAGTATATAGTAGACCTRTTGATTTCACTGTGCCTATTGCTGTGAGAAACAGCAACAGATAAA
Organism: Malurus melanocephalus; assembly: GCF_030028575.1. Classification (NCBI taxonomy): domain Eukaryota; kingdom Metazoa; phylum Chordata; class Aves; order Passeriformes; family Maluridae; genus Malurus; species Malurus melanocephalus. Next base: position 1,072,660 of record NW_026623341.1, on the reverse strand, counting down.
TGTCAAAGATGATTCTTCCTGAGAAAGAAGGAACARTGTAAAACCCTTTTGCTGCAGGTAGCTTGATCATACAGGACGCTGTTATTACATATGTGAACATGGTATCTTTTTCATAAATAGTAGTTATTAAGAGATGTGAMCATTAAAATTACAAATGTTATCCATAATGACTGTCTGCAATTATATTCTGATCTGTACTAAATTCTGTTTTAGCAGCTTATTTCTCTTGTAAGAACAGTATTCTTGTGTGAGGCCAGGAATCCTGTCTCCAGCAGTGGCCAATAATGGAGTTTTAGAGGAAAAAATTAACACAGCAACTATACAACATCTCCCTGGAGCACTCTTTTAGCAGCCAAACATTTATGGCTTACCTTTTTATTTATTTCTTTTCTTGCCATTTATCTTAATGGATTAAATCAAGTCTCTAATCTTGTCATAAACAGTATCAACAAAGGCAATGMAAAACTTGAACAAAAATAAATTTTAAGTCAGTGAAGTTCCTCTGACATTCCATTACACATTGTGATATATTTACACATGAGACAGAGTTTCTCTAGGTGCCAAGCAAATTTATTTTGCAGATAATTTTGTAGATGAATGAAGAAGACCTACAATTTTAGGCTAGTTAATTGTGAGATAACTGATAATGTTAAGGGAACAGCAATGTAATATTTGGAAGGTTCTATAGATGGCACTATTGGAGAACACTTGCCAGTGGCGAAAATAAGTGGGGTTTTCATCACAGTATTTCTATGAATTTTAAATTATTCAGCAGTTTTCTTTAGCAGGATTAGTATGTGCCACMTATGTTCATAAAATGTATTAAAATAATTTTTCTTGACTTCAAGGCATGATAACAGAATGCTACTGCCTTTTTCACAAAGAAACAAATTAATAAATAGATTTCAACTGTATATTAGTCTCTCAATTCCATAGCTCCAAATAATTGCCTGCCAATGTACAGCTCTTGAAGAACTGAAAGAAAATGTAAAKAGTTCTCATTSTTCTGTCCTCTGTTTAATGAGATTCTTGTCAAGTAATAAAGCTATTTYCTTGATGAACAAAGGGCAAGCAACTTCCTTGGGCCATGTTTATTCAGCTCAAGTCAATTTTCTAGATATTATTTTGGTGTCAAATTCTATTATTCCGATATAAAAGTACAGCAAATTTTGAAAATACCTGATAAACTGAGAGAAAAAATACCCTGACTCTTGAAATATTTTTTTTCTAGAAATATTTCTTACTTTCTACATAGTATAGAATGTTGCTTGACATATTTTGACTACTATTGTAGGATAAATTAATTCACWGTATGATTTAGCTCAACTTTTACATGACAAGAAACCTTATATACACAGCCAAGAGGACACACATTTACCYATATGTTGGGTTTGCCTGACAGTGCAGTCAGACTTGCAGTCTATTTCAGTTATCATTTGGAAACTTTTGTTTCTAYGTTTAACCATAAGGACAATTTATTATTAACTTGCTGTTTTGAGCCACCATGGCTATTATCACTATTGTTTTTTTAATCATTTAAGCAATGCCAGTATCATCAAGCTTTGTTTCTGTTGATATTTTTTGAAACCTTGTGGCAACATGAGAAAATCTTTAAATAGTAGCTACAGCATTCATGACCTATAAGGATTAAATATGTTGTCTAAATTTTACCTGAAAAGCAATCTAAGCTTTCAACAGATTTATCATTAACAGTACAATAAACTTAATATTCATGTCAGGCACAAGCAAACATGTATTTGTAATATTTATCTGTATCATGTAAATTATCCAATCATCATCTAATGACCATCTAATTTCTTCTAGGAAACCTYTCTTTACTGACATATTTGTTAGACAGCAGAAATAGTAATTACCTGTATCCTGGCTGTAATACCTGCATCCTCAGGTGCATGAGAATGAGGCTCAGATTTCTAGTCCAAATTATTTCCTGGTACTGAGGTTTCATAGCTGCTCTCACTACAATTTTCTGGCTGAGATTACTTACTTGTGGGCACTCATTTCCTAATATATATTGTACTGAAAGACTGAAGTCTACTGTTTTGACTTTGGCTAGTAATAGATATTTTGGGCTTTAGAAAACCAGAGATTTCTTTGGGGATTTAGCCATATGCTCCTAGATGTTAATTCTTATCTAATCAGATCTCTAAAGCTAACAGTAGAGATTACAACTCCACTGCAACAAAAACAAACAGAACTTGACTTACAAGTTGCAATATTTTATTCCAGTGTTGCTCAGAATAGTGATTGCCTCAGTTCTCCTCTTTGGGGACAGCAAGCACCACTAATATCTGCAGGTCTGCCAAAATTAGTTTTTCATGAGTACATTGTTCTAACATTCAAAGTGTGTTAATAATCAATACTTTTGTTAACACGCATGTTAACGTGTGCTTGTTRCGGAACTAGAAGTTGTACTATAATCTTTCTTTGCTGCACATAAATTAGTTTATAAGTGTAAAAACTTTAGTTTATAAGTTTAAAACTTTTTAGTTTTAAAAGYTGGCCCTTCAAATATTAAATAGAAAGGGATAATTCAACAGAAAAAATACATTTCCATTTAGATAAGGCAAAATTAATATTTTTCAGGTTTTATAAATATTTACACAGGAAAACAGTTCCATGTAGTACCGGTAATCTTTGAGCTACAGTCTTAATCAAATTGCATCTTAAGACGAAGATTTCCATACAGATGTGTTTGTCATTGTTTTCCAAAWTGAAAAAAATCGACTGGTGAGGCTGCTCACTCTCACTCCAATCAATTTAAACTTTGAACATGTTAAAACACTGAACATTGACTGTGGAGTTTAAAGATTTGTGTGTGTTTCTCAGCCCATAGGGATGGGGTTGGCGTCTGATCTCTGACACCTTTGCTGAGGAGCCCCAGAAGGAGTTTGCTCCGGCGTTGCTTGAGGAGCAGCTTTAAATACCCCTTGATCCTGTTCTGAGCTGCACTKCAGCAGCATCAAGATCCACTTGATCTGGACCCTGACTCACAGATTGACTTGCAAGMTTGACCTAACACCTGCCTCATCACTGTGGAATTGATGTTTCACTTGCCAAGCTCAGCTATCAGGCATGGGGTTTTGGGAGGCTTGATCATGCTTTACCGAGTGAAAAATGAGCCAGACATGGCTATTTCAGTCTTTTGTTGTTAGGTTCTCACTCCTTTGAGCAGTGACTCACATTTCCCTTCCCCCTCTTGTTGGAAGCTGGAACAGATTGCCCAGAGAGGCTGCAGAGCCTCCCTCACTGAGATATTCAAGATYTGTCTGGAYACAATCCTGTGCCATTGCTCTGGGATGACCCTGCYTGAGCAGGGAGGTTGGACCAGGTGATCCCTTCCAACCTGCCCCATCCTGTCATTATGTGTAGCATCACCAGATAATAGTACACAGCTTAGAAAACTGAGCCAATAATCAGATATAGAGCAAAAATATTTATTTAAATGTCGTTTTACTTACAGTGCACTCCACAGTGCTGAGAGTTCTTGTGAGTAAGGCAGTCGCCACACAGCACAAGTCCTACCAATTTGGTTTATAGGATCAGCAAAGGCTTCCATTCACCTCATTGTTTTAGTGAAGAGTTTCTCAGGAGTAAGCATGTGTAACACAGGTGTTGTCTTGTGCAAGTTTAGCTGAACTTATTTTCTTATCTTAATTGAGAAAAAAAGTTTGCTGCCAAGAAAACAGCATCACAGTACCTCATCCTTTGATGTGTTAGGTTTGCATATGCCTGCCATAAAAACAAATTGAAAAGTGTAAATCATTGAATTCTTCACCTTAAAAGTTTCTCTATCTATAAAGCAATTTTGCAAAAATGAAATTTCATACTGCTCACCTCTGTGCACCGTGGTAGAGTGAATGCWTTCTGAGATATGGGTTCACTTATGGGTTCCGTGCACCTGTCAAGTCAKTTTTTTCCATGCATATATTCAGTACTTGCAGGATCTACAATGTAAGTCGTTCTGGTACTTCATATGGTTATTTCTGCTGCATGGTGGCAAAATATGTTACTTTGTAACACTTTTAAGATATATTTATTGGCAATAAGCTCACTTTTTAGGATAATGAAAATAAAATATTTGCATCTTAGAAGTTTCAGAATTAAGCATATTACATACAGTATTGTATTTGATGTCTATAAATTAGGATAATACCGCTTTACTAAAGAATTCTGACACTTATTGCTGAAGCTGTGGGMCTTATTTTTTAATACTCTATCTGTAATATGAAACCATGTATTTAATTCTTTCTCTGAGTGATACTMTAAAATCACCTTTTATCCTTGTTCTCTTTCTCTGCTTCAAGACTTTTTATCATAGCAATCTTCCTTTCATATCCCTCCCAATGACAATGCTACAAGCAATGTAGCATTTCAGTCCTGCTGATTTTGCACTCACACCAGTCATTGTCCAGACTCCCTCCATAAGCAGCAAAGAATAACTACATTGACAAAGTGAAACTGAATCTGACAGAGACTTTCAGATACTTCATTATACACTTTGCCTMAGGCAACCTTTCAAGCAGCAGCATATTTTCATGTGAGAGTGACCACTGTGGCACAGTTCTTCCACATATAAGTCTCCCTGTGCAACAATCTGCTAAGAGGAGATTGCCAAATAATGCATGAAGAAAAAATGTCTGTACAAAATGATTTATTATCACTGATTGATTTTTCAATATGAAGACAGCAGTACAGGGATTTTATCTTTATTCACTAATGTAGAGCACTATCTTACCTACTGAAAAAAATTCAGATAGAATAATAAGTATTACTCTGTCTTTTGTACCTGTAATTTTTATAATTTTAGTGACATAAAGTACATCATCAAATCTATTTAGCAAGTTTCATTCCTATCTATTTTCCAGGATAATTGTTATTCTAAAAATTACTTTTATTTCTGTCAACTTTTAAGTACAGATTCCAGAAACATCACATTTTTGTCATTATGTAATATATTACTACTACTRCCTAGCCTTGATAGCATACCTAACTGCTACTATGATACTCAGAATGGGAGTGATTTGAGAATATATACATAGATTGAATAACAGCTCATCAAAAGSCTGATTCTGATCATTCAAGCATTTCATAAATCCATTATAATTGGCATTCCAGTGATTGAAACTTAGTTTTTAGACTTACTGAGATTTTGTGCCATCAAATCCATGCACCTTCCTCAGAAGTATTATCTGTAATCTACCAGGGGGAATTAATAAAAAGGTCAGATGTGCAGTTACTGCCCATTCAAGAGGCATCCTCAGGTCAGGTTATGCTGAAAACAGGGCARAGATCTGAATCCTCTCTAGTGGTGCACCTCCCTGTGGGACACAGTGACCAGGSACACCTTGAACCCTCTTCTGAGAGAGGTGGTGTGACAAACAGACAAATCCCAAGAGCTTGCAGCACGCTGGCYCCATTCCAGCCCAATGACTGAGRCCYATCTGTGACAGGCAGGACAAGGTGMAGCTGGATGGTGAGTGGGCTCACCAGCAGATGCTGTGCAGAAAATTTGAGTGTGGAAAGATACCAAAAGGTGTCTYGGAATGTACTTCAAGGACATCCTGGAGATATTTTTGGCTGAGACCAAATTACTATAAAACTATGTAATTGGGACCACCAAAATGAGGAAAGATGTTGGCCTCTTAGAATGGAAACAGCACAGCTTCAGCTGGGAAACTGAGAGGGGAAAACATTATAACTCAGGCATTTAATACTGCTGTTTAATTAAATAGTAAAAAGGATTTATCACACACAGATCTAAATACATCCTGCACATCTAATTAGCTTGATTTGTTCCAATGAACCCATAACTACAGTAAACTACCAACATGATAAGGAATTAGCTAACAACTGACATCATTAGAGAGATTACCTACAAGAGCATGGAATGACAGGACAAGGGGGAATGGCTTCAAGCTGAAAGAGAGTAGGTTAAGATCAGATATTAGGRAAAAAATCTTTGAGAYTGGTAAGGCACTGGAACAGTGGAAGTTGCCCAGAGAAGCTGTGGATGCCCCATCCCTGGAAGTGCTCAAGGCCAGGTTGGGTGGAGCCCTGAGCAACCTGCGTTAGTGGAAGGCRTCCCTGGCCATAGCAGGGGAGTTGGACCTAGATTGCCTTTAAGGCGCCATCCAAGCAAACCCATCTTCTGATTCTTTGATTCTATGATAATGATGTCTCAAATATGCAATATTTTTACAGTGGGAAAAACTGAAAATGGTTTTGAGTCACAGAAACAGTAAAGATAATTATAATAATTTTACAGTTGGCTGAAGGCAGTTGAACCAGYCTGATTTTGTAGGGGTATGTGAACAATCAGCACTGAGAGAAGACAGCATGATTGGATATAACTCAGAAGCGTACACTGTATTTTCACTGTAATTGTGTGAGTGTTCTCTTCCATTATAAGATAGGATGATTTGAATTATCAAACATCTCAATATGGTTATCATTAAAACAAATTTCAGCAACAATTAATGAATACTTTCCACTTAAAAGGTTCTTTCTTCTGACACACAAAGCAGTTCATTACAAATCCTCCACTAGGATTTGCATCTGTATGGTGAGGAAATAAATGTTTGACTCCTATGACACTATTTTGCATTTCAATTTTTAAACAATGTGAAATTTACGCTTATATTTATTTGAAAGTGAATGCTAATAAGATCACATTTATTTTGCATTAKAACTACAGTCTTGATTGTTAAGGAAAATAAGGCACCCAGAAGACAGTGGCATTGATTTGCTATTATCTAAATTTTATTTTGTATCCAGGTTTTTTTATTCTGTATGAAGTGAAGAATTGGAAGTATTATGTACAGCATTAAAGAGCTGTACAAAATAACTGGATCCATAATAATGCAGTCCTCTCAAAATACCTTTCAGAAGATATTTCCTCTTGTATTTTCCAGATATTTCCATTAGTGATCCATCCTTCAGAAATAATGAATCATCATGGATGTCATTTGCACCCTTTTACATCCGGCATAAGACCCATATTAAACTGCAGTTCCAGCCTTTCTCTCCAGATGGTATCCTGTTCTACACCGCGCAGCATTTGGGTACTCAGTCAGGTAAGAGGATTTCAGCTTGTTGCTGGCACTATTTTTGGAAAAGAAAGGCAGTACATTGAAGTGATCCACCTATTCAGTCTCTGTAAGTCATTGTCCATGGTGGCTGGATTTATCACAGAATTATAGAATGTTAGAGGATTGGAAGAGACCTTAAAGATCATTTAGTCCCAACTCCCCTGCCCGGGCAAGGACACTTTCCACTAGACCAAGTTACTCAAGGCCTYCARCACTGCCAGGCATGGGGCRTTCAGGTATTCACAAACTCCCTGGTCAATCTGTTCCAGTGCCTCACCACCCTCACAGAAAAACACATCTCCCTAAATTTSCTAACCTAAATTTCCTGTCTTTCAGTGTATACCCATTACTCYTTGTCCTGTAGTTCCTGACAAASAGTCCCTCTCTCTTCCTTGYRGCCCCCTMCAGATCCTGGAAGGTTGCTGTGGGCTCCCCACACAGCCTGCTCTTCTCCAGGCTGAACAGCCTCAACTTTCTCTGCCTGTCTTTGTAAGGGAGGTCCTCCAGTTCTCTTATCAATGTCATGGCCTTCAYCTGGGCTTGCTCCAATAATTCTGTGACCTTCTTATGTTGGGGACATCAGAACTGTATTGTACAGTTGTTTTGAACTGTGAATAATCAACTTCATATGAAAAAAACAGGCAAAATCAAAGTTTTGGATTAGTACAAAGCCATCAAGTACTTAATGAACTTATTTAATGGTTCAGGAAAGCACTTCCCCCTGAAAAGTGACCTTTGCCAGCTTTACAGAAGCTACACTAAGATTCTCAGTTTGGGGGGCTGTCCAGTGTTTTAAATGATCAAAACCAAAGCAATATAAAAACTGATCAAACAAGTGAAAGTGAACAGCTGATGAGAGAGCAAATGAGGCTTCTCAAAGGTGTAGCTTTTTATTATATAATGTTGAAAAGTGTGCTGGTGCAGCATGKAAAACATGCAAGTTCTGCATTTCCCAGATATGCAGAGTGAAAAATAAGTCTAAATAAAATATATCTATTTATAGAAGGATTTTAAACTTTACCAAGATAACATTCCTAAAACTTCATGTCAAGAAAATRTACTTTAGTAGTGTAAGTACATTCTAAAATTTAGTCTTTAGGGTGTAAATTTTTTGTAGTTTTATTTTATTAACATGCTCAATTGCATTTACATGGTGACTTGCACATTTTTAAACAGAAGCATTACATGTCATCCATAACATCATCTTAGAGCAAATTTTCCACTTGTATTAAGCAGTAGGTTATGCAAATATTGGGTTTTATATGACAAAAAAATTAATTAAATTGATCATGAATTTTTACATTCCTTTGTTCAAATTCTAAATCTTTGAGATATTTCAATAAACATACTCATCCACCAATTTATATAAACACACATATGCCCAATGTACCAGCACCTCACTGTGTACACAGATGTTCCAACAGGTTGATAATGCATCGTACACTGCTGGCATCTCCTCTTTGCATTATTCTAATTGCAAACACACACAGAGAAAAAGCTTCAAAGAAAAATACATGAAGCATCTGTAATGCAAATACATGTATTAGCAAGATCTCTGTCTTCTACAATGAATCTTTTATAATTCTATTGCTTACAGGCCAAATTCTGAGATTCTTGGTGAATAGTTCTCTCCTGCATAAACCAAAGCATTACATGGGCCATGAAAAATAGAGGAGAGGAAAAAAGGATCTCTCTCAAGAGAATAGTCAGAGGTCATGGAAGCAGCTAGCATGTAATGAAATTAAATATCTCTTTGTAAGCATCAAAGGGAGTGCTAAGTCTGTTTAACTTGGGCCAGGAATGGTTTAGTTTGAGCATGCCTTCATTCTATTGTCATTCCTGAGTGCTTAGTTTGCACAGGTAGGAATATTTTTCTTTCAATCACTTTCTAGAACCATCGCAATTCCATATCAAAATAAAATTCATCTTATGTAGAGTAATTTATTTACAAATTTCTTATGTTCACTTTCACTGTCTTGAAGTTTTGAACGATTTAGGAAAAGCTAATTGTCTGGCTCTTTATACTTGACTTCATTTAATCCTGTCAAATCCAGGCAGAATTAGATTGATGAAAGACTCAGAAGTATTCTTAGCTGCCAGCAAATGAGATAGAGCTTTCTGTGGTGGATTAGTTTAGAAAGCACTTTAAGTTTTTTCTCCTACATAGTTATGTAAGATTTAATTAATTAATTTCTGAAATCACAGAATTTTGTTTCTAAAATTCCTTTTTAATATGAAACAATTTGAACATTTTTTCCTCAGTAGGCAATGCTGTTTCTTAAAAGAAATGAGTTGACTGTGCACTAATTTAGCAACAATACTGAGTGGCACAGTTATTCATCAGCTTGGTTTGCCACCCATATAAACATTGCACTGGGACTTTCCCTTCAGGGACATGTCCCACCAAATAAACCTCCCATCATTAAAAATAAAATCACATCTTTAGTAGGTGAAAAAAAAAAAACAAAACCCATGAGACTTCTGTTGAAACATTTTCTTCTGGCCTTGTTCTTTCCAAAGAACATTATAGAACTTTCTAGAAAGGGCAAGTCTCCTTACTTTAAAGCTGAGCTGCTGGTTCCAGCTTCTATTCCTATAAAAATATCACCACTCCAGTACACACATTTAAACACCTCACAAACTGGCATAAAAYGGAAAACATCATGTGAATCTGTTAGCATAATTTCCTATAATTCTGTCAGTCATCCATTTTGTTGCTTTGCARCTCTCTCTGAAAGTGCATCATAACTTTAAGTGTGGGAGTACTGACTTCTGCAGGCCCTAAGAAAATAATTTCCAGAGTCTGACAAAATTTATGTGGCTAGCAATATTAAGCTGGGGAGAAAACCCAAACCAACAAGTGAGTTGAGTTCAGAAACTTGAAGCCAGAATGGCAAGGAGACTTCTTTCCCCTCTTTGACTACTTGTTCTATGCACTGCTTTTGGGCAAGSTCTCTGCATACATTGCAGAACTCATGACAGTGTCTGTAGAAGGCCAGCTCACTTCACATTTTCTCAAGGGCAGGTATCCTATTTTTACCAATGAAAGCATGAAAACCCTAATGATTAAACAGCCTTTAATTCAGATGGGGCTTGCTGGATGAAAGTGCTTGAACAATGTACATAATTCAGTCCCTTTACACAGCAACCACTCTCTATACTTGAAGGCTTTGGCACTCTGGCTAAAAGGAAGTTTAAAAGGAGCATTGCTTTTCTGTTGAGTCATAGCATTACTGAAGCTTCACATTTGTTAGCAAAAGTGGAATATGCTGTAGACTGCCTGCATTATTCCAGAGTTCAGGCCAGGATGATGGAAAGGTTTGCTCCCCAAAGAGATGAGAAAGAACAGTCATGCTAGGTGACTAAGAATGAAGTCAGGTTAATAAACAGAATGGGATGACTCATGCTAAATTTAACACTCAACATCTGCAACAGCAGCTGTCTGTCTCTCTTTAACCAGATTGTTACCTACCTGGTTTGAAAAATCTAAAAGCTTTAGCTCATGATATTTAAGGTATTTCAGTTTATAAACCTAGAACATGAAAATATGAAAATGCCAGTAGAAGTGTGTGATATCTGCATGATTTCCTAAAATAGTTTATGATGAAAACTGAATTATGGAACTGAACTAAAATATTTCGGAAATGTTCAGAATTTCTAGAATACCCAAAAGGCAGAAACTGATTATCCACCCACTTTTAAAAGGACTTAAGAGTGGTTAAGTTTTTTCTCTTTGCAGCCAATTTTCCTTAGCTGACAGGGACATAATTTCTGATTTGTTACTAGTTTTGGAATAATTTGTATGGACTAAATTAGCAGCAGGGGAAGCAGCACTGCCAGCCAGCTGTGTGACAGAACAGACATCCCCACTGTCTTGAAATCTGTTGCATATGAACTGTTATTGTTACCATTTGCCAATGGCAAACAAACCAAAAAAGTTTGGCAAATTGAGGCTGCCCAAGGAAGGTGTTCCAGTTACTGAAACATGCCAGGGTTACAGTGGTGACTAAAGAAAGCACAGAAAGCTTCTTCACAAAGAAGAAATGCCTTTTGGAAAGGTGAGGCTGAATAGTCTAACCTACAGTAGATAATTGCCCAGCCCTTGTAGATGTGTGGGCATCACTGTCTACAGGGTTGCTCTGGATCCCAGCTATGGCCTCCCTAATCYGGGATGGTGCTCCAAACTGAAGCTCGAGACACTGATTTTTTACATGGTTTGGAAAATCCATAGGCTTGACATGACACCAGTTTTCAGTTTTGCAAGAGCTGTGAGATGGAATTGCATACATGGAACAGAATAAATTATAATAATCTATCAAAGCATATCCACGGGTAGCCCATTTCATTGTGCAGTAGGGCACTGGCTATGGTCATCCCTAGATAAATGATCAACTTACAACAGCTGCAACAAGCTCCTTTACCCTGTCAGCCAACAGCTCCCTAACCGCATGCACTCAGAAAAGGGCGAAGACAACGTTAAGGTTAACAAACTTAAAGGAAGGCAAAGTTTCAGCCATGTTGACATATTACCAGATAGCAATGAACAGAAGAAGCTGCAGAAGGCTGGGAAAAAGGCTCATTTCTTCTCTGTTCTTCGTTCTCTCTCATTCYACCCATTTATAGCCCTCCCTCTTCTTCCCTGTTTTCTCTTCTTGGCCTTGAGCCTTATTCTGGTTCCTGGAAATGCTCAGGAGGCATGTGAAGGACAACTGCTGGTCAGCTAGGTTTCCTCTCAGATGGACACCACAGTGCATCACCTTTCTTGGCCACAGATTGTAACCATTCAGCTGGAGGCTGACAGGGATATTTCAACCCTTTCAAGAAGAGATAAGTTCTGCTCCTGGAAGAACACGTAAGGGGTGACTGTGTAAGAGGACATGGTTCAGGTCCATGGAAAATCATACAGGAGAGCAGGATCAGAGGAAACCTGTGAAGAACAGAATGATGAAAAGAAAGAATGAAAGCAGTGTGAACTCAGCTCAGCAAGGCAGGAAGGAGCAGTGAGCAGATACCTCTTGTAGATATGGTGGTTACAGCATACATGATGCCAACACGAGGCAGTAATACTGCTGGAGACACAGAGTCTTCATTATGGTGGCTTAACAAGGTCAGTTTAGAGTGAAGATGAACACACTGCAGAACCTACAGAAAGAGGTTTCATTAACTGGGAATGATTCCCATGAATGTCWCTGCTTATGATGCTAAAAGGCTCAAATGTTTGCTCTGCCACTGAGATGGTGCCAATGATTGATAAAAAACTAAATAAAAAACTGATAAAAATAGTGGAAGGGGAGTGGAGGAAATGCTTCTCAACACCACAGTGATAGAAACTAGCATTCTGGGCTTGAGCTTGAGGACAGAAGGGTGAGGTAAAACCAAGAGAAAGCACAGACTGCAAACCTACATCCAGAGTGCTGTCTCAGGGCTCTGAAACAACTAAAGGAAACAGGAGTGAGGATGTTCAGTAACCAGGAAACCCCAGTGTAGTGCTCCTGGGACACTTAAGCTGTAGAAACTGCTGAAGCACTGAGCTCATCTAAGCCTCTGTCCCCAGCTTAGTATAGAGGCTTCTGCTCAGTAACACAGGATGAAACAAAAGACAGGCAACACATGGCTTAAAGGAATCTAGTTATTCAGTAGTTCCAGGAACTAATCGGTGAGTTTTGAGCACATAGGGAGCCTCCAGAGTCTGAGTCTGTGTATCACCGGGACCATAATAGCAGCAAAAAAGTGAACACACTGACTATAACACTGCATCCACTGCTTCAAGAGTTACTTAAAAGTATGTAAGAAAAACATGAAAATTAAAGCTATGGAGAAAAAAAATCACAGCTGCTTTGGAGTTSTGGCTTCTAATATGGAATAGAGAATCCACTCKGAGGCAGAGCATCTCTGACCTTCTGTCACCTGGTGAAAACCTTGAACYAGGGTTTGGAAGTAGAAGTGCTGCTTTACCTCCAGGTGCTTCCTTAAAARTATCTGCTACAAAATTCCCTTGAGAAGAAAACAATCTTTTAACATTTGGCTATAAAAAGCCTTTTTATTTTACTGAAACGGGAAAGATGACAGGGGCAGAAAGGTATATCAGAACAGAACTGAATGCTGTTATCAATCTTCTTCAACACCCAGGGTTTTAYATGTTGCAGTGTCAAGGCACAGCTAAGCAACAACCAACTTCTAAAGATTCAATCTTACTGACACAGATTGCCTTACAGTTCCTTGCATCCAATTGGTTGGGCAAAGATATGCATGCACAACAAAAGAACAACTGGGAGTGCCTACCTGAGGAGTCTCTATTTTTTTTGTGTCACCACTGATGTGGATTAATAGCCCATATCAGATGGAATGCTAATCTAAAGGGCAGAAGCAAGGTTGTGTGTCCTGTACATGGGTCATATTTTCAAGAAAGTAGGGACCAGCTATACAGACTAGTGCAGGGAAAACTAAGGAWATCATGTCCTTCATGCTTAACAAAAGCAAACTTCCTCAAAAAGATTTCTGGCCACAGTTGAGGTTGCATGAGACAGGTCTGASCAATGATCAAACTGAAATAGTGAAAAAAAACCCTGCTTCATGGYCTTCCATACCAAAGACTACTGAGGAGAAAATCAGTGGCAAGAATGCCATTTGTTTAAACTGGTGAGGCAATTCCTGTGATGATGCCCTATGATGGCATTGGCCTGCGCAGGCTCCAGCTGTGCAACCTGGCCCTTGGACACAGGGCAGATGGTGATCCCTTGCTGAAAATGTTACTGGTTGCTAAAGTGAAAAGGATCAAAGACAAACTCATCATTTGCCTTCAGTTTAAGAGAGAGTTGCTTGGACACTGAATACACAGCACCTTTATGTAAGAGTCCTAAGATGTTTTCAGACAGTTGTCCCTAGAAGTACCTATGATAKGATAAACTTCATGGGGAAATACTGACTGTACGCTGGGATCAACTTTCAGAGCCTAAAATTTATCTCAAACCTCCATTGTTCTTGCCAATAACAAAAATGGCAAGTCATCTGTGAAAAGAGAGGATCTAATCAGAGGAATAATACCTCGAGAGCCTCAGGGACAGTTGAAATTGTAAAGTGTAATTTTTTTGTTCACAAGCAGCAGAAGTTACTCCCATTTGAAGTGAGGCTTCAAATTTGTGCCAGTACTCAGAAATAAGCTATTTACACTGTAGATAGAAGATTCACTAACACGGATTTGCTCTTGCAATAAGACTAAATAAGATTCCAGAACAGACAGGTCATTGTCAAAYGTGCAAAGCTACCAAAACCCTTCCCTGCAGGCCAGGAAGTCTTGGAGAACTGCCAGCTTCTCCAGGTCTTCATTACAGCAGATGCAACAGCAACCCTGGTCAGATGTTTTTTTCTTCCTAGATAGCAAAGTATGAGTGTCCTTATAGAAGTCTGCATGACTGCAKAGGAGAGGGGATCAAAGGCTGCCAAAGAAGTAGTTCAGAAACTTTTCCTCACACTCCTTTCTTACCCTAAGATTGAGGTCCTATTAAAAGAAATAGGCAAGAAGGTTATATACATTGCTGAAACAAAGCAAGATGAGTGCATTCAAGCTATGCACTGAATAATCAAGCAAGCTTAAAGCCACATCGCTAAGCAAGAGAAACAAGTGAAGGAAATATTAATTTTCTGAAAAAAAACAGAAACAAGGTACTCAAAAGGAACATTAAATACAGGGAAGTAAAGCAGATCATCAGAACTGGAACTAGCAAGGTAAAAGGAAGTGCTCTGCCATTGCCAGAGTTGAAAAAAGGAAGTGCTTTTTTCTTGTTCTTTCCATGGATGTCTGGGGCAGGRAATGTGAGGCATGAAGCTTTACAGTCATTAATACAACTGAAACATCTCCACTGTGCCTGAATGGCAGCCTGAACAATTCTTGAATAGGGAGGTATAATTTTAGCAACATTCACAAGCCCCCAGTAAATTAAAACATTCATTCCTAATTTCASTACAGGCAATGTAATTCAGTGATTAGAAATACTCAAAAATTAAATACGCATGAAAGCAAACTTCATCACTCTACTATGACAGGTCYACGTTTAGGAAGGTTGAATCTTTAAGGAAACTGGACTATAGCTGATTAGGAAAGGTTGCATTCAATTTTCAATATTTACCAATTTAATTGGTAACAACCTAATGCCTATTATTTCCAAAATAATACATAAAAGTTTAATTGTACAGGCAAATCTCAAAAAGTTTGATAACATAACTTTAATTTGCAGACTTTTCTGCCGCCCTCTTCTGCTTCCCTGTCACCTTCCCCTATTAGACTTTATTGGTGCTCTTACAAACTTTCTTTCCAGCTCGTTTCCTATCCTTTCCCAACTTTTCTTCTTCATGTTTGAGTTCCAAGCAGTGCCGTCTCTCCTTTTACATTGCCTGTAAGGCCAGAAACACTGATAGTACAAGAAGAGATAACTCCCTTCTAATCTTCCTGTCATGAAGGCCTCCAGAAGAATAATGCAATAAAAAGTCTATCTGTTCCTACAGC
Organism: Malurus melanocephalus; assembly: GCF_030028575.1. Classification (NCBI taxonomy): domain Eukaryota; kingdom Metazoa; phylum Chordata; class Aves; order Passeriformes; family Maluridae; genus Malurus; species Malurus melanocephalus. The sequence goes on along the minus strand of NW_026623341.1, from coordinate 1,057,048 downwards.
TGTCAGATTATTAAACCCAAATTATCCCTGTTGTGAAAAAGCTTCAGGGAAAGCAGAGTATGTCTGGTGCATACAAACCTTCTGTTCATTAAACTGACAAATCCATCAAGCCTTGATTCAGCATATTGAAATTGAGAGTATTTCTGCTTTTGTAACTTGGCCAAAACGTTACTCCTTTCCTTGGGAACACCAATTCTCATTTCCAGGATGCCAAAATTATCCTGTTTCCTCCTACCTACGTTATGTAGTCTCTGCATGAAAGCAGAGCTTTGCAAAAGGTTGGGCTTTTAACTTTGAGGCAAACATGAGCTCAGTTTCCAATAATAATAATAACAATAATAGCAATAATAACAATAATAATTGGTATTAATAATAAATAATAAATGTTCATCAGGAAGCATTTCCCTTTGTGTGATTTAGATATGATGTTGTTTCAAGGAATGCAGGCATGAAAGCATCAGAATTATGGTATGTTGTTCTTCGGTGCCCCCTCTCTAAAAATTAAAACTATATCATACTGKTTTTTTTTACAGGTGACTTTCTATGTATATCATTAGTAAATGGATTTATGCAGTTACGCTACAATCTTGGAGACAGAACAATCATTCTACAGACCCTTCAGAAGGTCCATGCAAATGGAAATACATGGCATTCACTCAGTGCAGGAAGAACTGGTAACGAAGGCTACCTGGACCTGGATGGTATCAATGTGACTCAAAAAGCTAGTCCTGGAATGAATGCACTAGACACACACACAGATTTTTATGTTGGAGGGGTGTCCTCCTTAAACCTTGTTCATCCAATGGCAATAGAAAATGAACCCACAGGTTTCACTGGTTGTATTCGAGAAATTGTTATAAACAACAGGGAACTGAAGCTTACTGTGACTGACCCCAAAGGTGGAGCCAACATTGGTGATTGTGATGGAACAGACTGTGGTTACACTGTGTGCAAAAATAATGGARCATGTCAAGTTGAAAACCCAGGCTTTTCTTGTTCTTGCCCAAAAGAGTGGACAGGGACCACGTGTGAGCAATCTATTCACTGTTCACAAAACATGTGCGGGTCTCAAGCGCTCTGTATTCCTCAGCCTTCTTCATTTTCATATACCTGTGTGTGCGCACTAGGCTGGACAGGTAAGTACTGCGATAAAAAAATCAAATTTTATATAGCAAAGTTTGTTGGTAACTCCTACATTAAATACACAGATCCTTTATATGGAAAAAGAGACCTCCAGTACAGCCGTCTTTCTTTAAATTTTACTACCAATCAAACCGAAGGCTTAATAGCATGGATGGGAAAAAGTGAAGATGAAGATAATGACTTCCTTGCCATTGGTCTTGCCAATGGAACTTTAAAAGTTGTGATTAATCTTGGAGAAAGAATCTCTGTTCCTCTAATGCATAGCAAATACTTCACCTGTTCTGATGAAAGATGGCATTTCATTACTGTAGTTCAAAACCAAACTTGTATTAAGGTTTATCTTGATGAGGAACTAATTCTTTTTGAAGATATTGACCCACAAAGAAAATACACCGCTTTAAACTATGGAGGCATTTGTTACTTTGGTGGGTTTGAAATTGGCAGGGAAGTCAATATAGTCACTACAGGGCTTTTTCAGAAGGAATTCATTGGTAAAATTAAAGATGTTGTGCTCTTCCAAGATTCTAAAAAGATTCAGCTAATGAAAGCAGAAGGGTACAATGTTTATGATGGAAATTCTGAAAATTAATTGGAAAAAAATGTCCAAGACTCTAAATAAGTGATAAAATTCCTTTTCCTCCTGTTTCTTGTGTTAGCTGGCTGTGTATGACTCAGCAACCAACAACATAAGAAAGCACTTAAATTAAAAAGTAGTAAGGGACAAATTTATGTGGAGTATTAACAGCATATATAAACTATGATCAATTGTTTTACTCCTAGAATTATTTATAGATACTCTTTTGCATTTACTTTAAAATAATGGGAAAGTCTGAAGGTTTTTTTATATTTTATTGTGCTGGAAATAGTTTCGTAAACAAAGAGATAGTGATTAGCTTATAAAGCCAACCAACATTCAAGTGTTATTTGTTGCTTTATGAGAACAGACAACTGTTACCTGTTTCTCCAACTCTTAAATTTTATTAGAATGCTTCTTTTTTAACATTAAGGTCAAGTGTAAAAACTTAAAATTGGCAGAAGGTGCACTTACGGCAAAAAAAACACATTTATTGTAATGAGAATTTTTTAAATCATAACAGCTGTAATTACTTGTAAAGCTCACAAAGACTCCAATTAGGTAATTAAGTTGTTCTCCCTCACTTGAGTCTCTGTCCACCTTGTATGTAYGTATGTAAAAGGGCAGAACTTAAGCCTGAGTTAAGTCTGCTAAATTATCACACTTACAGAATGATAAGAGCAAAAACCATTTAATTTTAGAGAGAAAACAGGCCTCATGGTTTTCTCCAGCAGAGGTCTCCCCTATTTAATACATGAAAACTTTTGGCTTTAACGATTTACAACTGAAATTTGGGAATGTAGCAGTTCTGCCTAAAAGTACCTTTTCTTCTTAAGAGCTTAAAGATTAGAAAGCCCAAGAACTGTTTTGCTTTACCTATACCTTTCTGGCTTATATGCCCCTAAGAGACACTTCAAAATTTTATGAGAGAGAGGTTTTGGTCCTAGTAAACTGGATTTCTGCAAATATATCTTTGATTAATTTATAATCTCAAAAGTACATAGAGCTTCTCATACATAAATACAAAAATTCAATTCCTTCCCAAAAAATATGTGTTATAATCTGCTTTAGGAGGCAATAAAAAAAAAATCAAGTTCTATTTTAATGTGATTATACCAATGATGTATGATGGCATCTAAATTTCTCATTTGACTGCTGGCTTGCTATAAAATTATTAAATAAAAATRATTGATTCCTATCTTTTTCTTTTCCACTTTATTACTGCTCAAAAGCACATAATAAACCATCACCTCCTTTCGTGGAAAGTCTCTGAATGCAAGTCTTCAGCATGCACYTGTCAGAAACAAGTAACTATTTGGGGATGGAGATGAAGTGATGATTGGGTGTGTGTAATGGAGCAAAGGCCATAAGCACCTAAAACTAGGTGACACACATTTGCTTCCACATCACCATACTTAGTGTGTAGAAATGAAAGCATTGCCAAATCAGTCACAGGTGACTTTGAGATAACTAAAGTGCAYAGGAGCTACCCCAAGATGTTTTATTAAACATCCACAAACATATTTGTGAGGTTCATTCTATCTTCAGCTGCTCTGAGCCTTCAAGTGATCAGCCCAATGCAATAGAGCTTCTGCACCTTCCCAAAAGGCAGCTCATGAAGCCCACCTGGCATTTGAGCTGACCCTGGATTGTCCTCTTCCAGTTTCTCCAAGTAGGGCCTTTTATGGCCATGTGCTGCTGGAGAAGGGAGTATATTTAAGGTTTATCCCATTCTCGCTGGCACTTCTGATGTACTGCCAGTTCTTCTGCAGTCCATGCTGCCTTTTGTGATCTRAGCAATGATTCAGTGTAAAACAAGGAACAACAACACTTCCAGCTAACACAAATGTTGGAAGGAGAGTGACTGAAGGCAATGGAGAAGTAAAATCCTTTATTCCTGTAGTAGCAGGATTTATTCCCGTTACACTAACTGAGATCCTAGGAACAAATCCTGGACATTGTTGCTGTTTGTTAATTTAAACGCTTAACAAAACTCTCCCTCAAGAGCTGTTTTACTTTGTCTCTCTTCAGGTTTTACATACACAAGGCAGGTAGCAAAGCACTCAGCAAACTTGAAAAATGTTAACATATTCTTTCCAAACAAATTATTTCTGCTAGTTCTGGCAGAAAGCAYTCCCATCCCTTCTATACAGGCAGGTGCAATTTTCACTGATTCTGGTTTATTTTCAAAGCAGAGATGGATGCACATGTGAGAGGCAGATCATGAGTGGGCTTGGAAGAGATGAATTTTGAACAGATCAAAAGAGAATATTCACATGTAGAGCTGTCAATTTAAAACTTACTCCAAAAATAAGAACAATGCTTTGGTGTACTTCTGTGCCTACAGAACTCTGGTGTAAATATTTAAACAACAAAAGACATGTGTAATAGTACCAGATATATTCAGTGGCATTACTGCTATACAGACCACGGAATTCATTTGGAAAAGACTAGGTTTTATCATGCTATAAAGATGTTTGAATATTGCCTTTAGTTACTAACTCAGGATTTTTTTTAGTCCTCTTAACTATCAGCCTAAGAAACATCACTTAAAAAGTCTACCACCTCCTTTATCCAGTGCAAGATTTTTAATTTTAGCCAATTTGACCATGAAGCTACTTGCTAGAAAAATTTACCTTAAACTATAATTATAATTAAATCTAACAACTAGGGTGTTATTAAACTGGGAAGACCTTTTCAGAAAGAAGAGGCTTCTCTACAGCAAAGTGCAAAATTCTCTGTCAGCAGCATAGTTAAGTTGTGTACTCAAAGTGGAAAAACAAAACGCTCGAAAACCAGAACAATAAACCTCAGTTTTTCTTTATACAGTGGAATATTTTTGTTGTTTCTAACAGACTCAACAAAATGCCCAGTGTATTTTAACAGGTATAAGAATAGTGATTTGTTTTCATGTTTGCATGTTGTTTGGCATTGGTGGATGGTAGTCCACAAAATACCAATTTATCAGAAGTCCCAAGGATACAAACGTTTCTGCCATTCTCCCCCCTCTTTGTTCTCCAAAACTCAAAACAAACCGAGCCATGAAGTGTACAACAAATGTGGTATTCTGTGACTCAGCCTTCTATATTCATTTAGCCTACAGTTTCACACCTATGAAATCAAACACACACAATATGTGAGAAAGTTTTATCATTTTAGAATCAAAATATCCCTTAAAATATTTACATTTTACAGTAAAAAGGATAGCAAAACACAAAGTAATGTACAAGCTTAGGTATTCAAATTTTTGAAGCATGGTAAATGGTGGGAGAAATGGATTTACTACTACAAATAATTTTCAACAATTTAGGGTAGAAATGCTTTCTTATTAAAACAAGTGCAGTTTAAAGCAGTAACATTCRAGCAGCTCAGCCTTCCAATTTCTGGTCACAAACTGCTTCAGATGCTTAGGAAATACACGAAACATACTTTTTATTGTACTATTGAATAATTTTTTTTAAAAATCAAACTCTTCACACCACCGAGCATATTATATTTTGTAGCAATGTGTGGATTCTGAGGCTTTGCTGCGGTCTTTAAAAACAGTGCAATTTAAAAACAAGGTTATTGTATGAAAACCACCTTCAAAATTATCAGAGCATCTCAAAACAGAAGAGAGCACAAATTACCAAAGGCAGCAACTACATTGCAGACTTGACTAAAGCCAACTTCCTCAGCTAAGAAAATTCCTAAGCCTTTATTGCATATTAATAAAAGAAATCTTTAAAATTCTGAATATACAGCAATGTAAAATTTTTAAAAATATTAAACTCCTACTTCTAGCGATAGTTGGTATAATGAAAAAAAGGATGAGTATTGGTACATCGTATAGTACCAAAACACAGACTTGTTTCTGCAAAACACCAACACAGAATAAAAAAGATGGCACAATCCTAGCAGGCTTTTTTTTTTTTCTGTCATACAAAGTTTTATGATATTATTCTAACAGTTTATTTAAATAGGATTTTAAAAGACTGCCTGCATCTTTTTACCTTTTGCTTTTAGTTCTGTCACTGTGGTCCCTATGTCTTTCTCTGTTCTTTTCACTTTCTCGTTCTCTATGCTTGTCTTTGCTTTTCTCCCTCTCCTTATCTTTTTCATGAGCCTGTTCTTCACTTTTAGGCTTCTCTGTCTTTTTTTCTGGATTTCTAGTCTCTCTGGGGCTTTTTCCATCAGCAGCCCTATCACTGTGCGGAGATCGTGCTCTTTCTTTGTCTCTCTGTCCTTCCTCTCTACTCTTCCGCTCTCTGTCCTTCTCCTGGCTTCTGTCTCTGCGCCTGTTTCTTTCAGAATCTTGCTCCCAGTATTTTTCATTGCTCCACTCTTTTTCATGTCTGTCTTTTTTTTGGTGATGGGTTTCACTATATAGTCTCTGCCGATCATTTTTTCCTCTACTGAACCCTCGCTCCAAATGCTGTTCTTCTCTGCCCCAAGGATCGCTATGGCGTCTTTCTGGTCTCCTACTGTCTTTACTCTGAAAAAAATTTTCTGGTCCCATAAATCTTGATTGTTTGTGAGCCACTGGTAGCCCTTGTGCAATGGGTCCAGCATAGTGAGGTGGCTGACCTGATAAATGAGCTACTGGTGGCCATGGCATCATTGGATTTTGAGGAAAACCAAAGCCAGGAGGAGGAAGAAGCGGAGGTGGTAAATGAGGAGGAAATCCAAACATAGGGTTGTTTTGTGGAGGGAAGTTATGAGGTGCAGGAGCCTGAAACTGAAATCCAGGTGTATTAGATTTAGGATGCTGAAAATTCTGCTGCGGAGGTCCAACAGACGAGAAGCTGCCACTTGCAATAGGGCTTGGGACTTTGGAAATAAATTCAGAACGAGAAGAGTTTTCAGTTTCAAAATGAGATGAAGTCACTGCTGGTCCTCTTCTAAATGAGTTGACTGTTTCAATGTTTTGCATCAGTGCATCTTCCTGTGAGTGTTTGGCATCTTCCGCCTGTGATGCAACTGTGTTATTATCTGCCTTAGCTGCAGCTGAACTGATCTGCGTCTCATTGGTTTGTGCATCACTTTTAAACAGATTTAAGCCCCCTTCTCCAGAAGGCTGTTTATTCTCTGGTTCTCCTTGATCATTTCCTGAAGCATTCTGTCGGTCTTCATTTCTGCTAACATCTCCATCCTTGTTTTCTGAAATATTAGTCTGCTGGCTTCGTCCAGCTGCCTGTCGTGGGTCTCTTTTAAGGTTAATAAATGGTGGTGATTTAGAGGTATTAGTGGTACCTTCAGCAGAGCCCACATTAACATTGTTCTCAGTGGGTTTCTTCCCCGAATTCGATGAGGAAGACAAGCTGGAATTTGTGCTCCTTCTAACTTCCTGTGCAACACTATCCTTGTCCGGTAACTGTCGCTTTGGGTCATTTTCTTTACTTTCTTCAGTTTCTTTATTCTGTGTCTGAGCAGACAAATTTGCTAAAAATGCTTCTGTGGAGACATCTGGAGGTTTTCCCTTAAGACTCAGACCTATCAAAGAACCAGAACTTTTTGCAGAACTTGAGGTCCCTACAGCTGCTGCATCCGCAGTTACAGCAGCATTAGTGGATTCTTGAGGATCATCCAAACCAGTCTTTGCTTCACTAACTTCAGCAGTTACATCAGCAACATCCATGGTTTCTTCTTTCACGGTTGCCTGTTCATTTAATAATGGTATGTCTTCATTAGGACCTGTTTCTGACTGGCTGTGTTCATACACCTGCCCTGTCGTACCCAAGAGACTTTGAAGAATATCATCCACTGGGAGTGGTTTATTTGCTAGCTCCAGAGTGGAAGTCTGATTCTCCCATCCAACCAGGACTCCAGGAAGAAACCTGAGAGGCTTTGGTGGTTCATGTTTGGTACTTTCCACCAATGGTTCAATAACTGCTGGAGCATCATCTGTATTAGACTGCTGTGGTTTATTTCTCTGCTTGTGTAGCACAGTTGTGAAGGAATTAAAAAAATTATTTTCTTCCTCTTCTTCTAGCGCCAAATCATGATGAGAGACTTCAGGTTTGCTTGGCTTGCTTTTCTTCTCTGGTGGCAAGCTACTCAAAGTACTTTCAGCAGCTTCATCGGCAAAACTACTGGTAACACTTGAAACAGCTGTAATCTGCCTCTTCATTTTCTGGCGAATTATCAATCCCAGTAATAAATTTGGTCGATGTATTTCAATCCCTGTACAAAATTGTAACAGCAACTTATCATCTCTTTATATTTTGGTTAAGGCAATAATTTTAACAAAAATAAACCCCATACACTTAACAATGTACTAGAGAAATTGTTCTGCTTGTTATATTAAACATCAACAGTACTTAAAATAATAAAAATATGTCTTTCCAATATTAAAATCATTACTTCAAGCACTACAAATTAAAATTGCTTAAAGTACACTATAACTTCCAAATAGAGAATATGAGATAATTATAAAGGACATCTAATCTCATCAGAAACATCACAGAAGTTGAACATCATGTTGGTCTAACAAAGCTGCAACATGGTAGCAGTGGTAGCAAAGTATAATAGGATAAAAAAAAGCAAACAGAACATTTGAAAACACAAAATCTCCTCATCCAATTGTGTTAGACATACTTGTTCAAAAATTTACCAAGAGCAAATTTCAAAAATGTTTCACTCGCTCCAGGAAAGGCACTGTGTTTCAAGGCATACTATTACCTATCTCCTCACTATCTATTTTGTTCTGTGTGATTCCAAAAAAAACTATGAGTTGTAGCTCATTCTCTCTTCATTTTGGCCATGCCTATCTCAAAAAGAGAGATCATCCACAAATTCTTATAACCAAGATAAATTGATGCAAAATAACTCATGTGTAAGCAGAACAACTGAGAGCCATTTCAGGACCTTTTCTTCCTTGCCCATATATGTTTTAAACTCTCAGTGATTTTTTTGTAAGGAACTTGGGAATACTTGAGAAAAAAAAAACTAGTACATTACAAATAATGAAAAATAATATTTTAAATTGAGAGTATCAATTTGGAACTCATGACTTCTACCATAGTCCAATTGTGTGACTGAGTTTACTGACATGGAAAYCTAAAAAGCCACCTGTATTAGAGAAAGAAGGTAGCAGACATAAAACAAGGTTGTACACAGTAATTTTTGCATCTTTAAAATATCAGAATAATCTAGCAAGGGGAAATTCATATATTTTCAAGGAAACTAATATAATAATACTATGGAAAACATTTTATATTTGAACAAAATAGCTAGCATTTTTTAGTTTTATGTCTTCTTATATTCCTGTTGCCAACTTCTTTAAGTAGCGTTATGATAATAAAGTTACAAATTCCAAGCTGTACTTACCAGGCCCATCAAAAGGCACAAGATGATGAGGGACTTTATCTGAGGAACCTAAAGGGATGAGGTACAAATCTTTCACTTGCTTCATATTATTTGCCGCTACACCGTAACGTTTTCTACTGCTGAAATAGGCAAACAACAAGGCATAGGAGATCTGATCCTCTTCAGTCACTGGGGTAAAGCGAACCACACAGATCTCCTGTTTACAAGAAAAGAGCAAAAAAATGATCAATTATAGTTTTTTGTGAAATGTTATTTTTTTTACTGACTGCTCTTTATTTAAAAGAAGAGTGCCGAGGAGAAAAAGCCACTGCAAAATCGCAGAGAACAACAGAGGAGACAGACGGAGCAGAAACATGGCCAAAAWCAATTCAGAACTAGATAAAACAAATAGAAAGCGTTCAGTATTAAAAAAAATTAATTAAGTGCATGACAAAAGAGCCAATATTTTAACAGCCAGCTAAATAACAAGTTTTAGGGAAGCCTGCCAGCTTCCAATGAATTTTTCCACTCCCTACCCTTAACATTACTAGAAAGCTGTGTTTTGCAGTCTGCTGAGTCCAAGATATCCATTAATTCTAGTCAAACTGAGGTGGCATCTAAGCAGGGACAGTGGTCAATATGCTGAAGGGCTGGTGGCCATTCAGTGGAACCTCAGCAGGCTGAAAACAGGCTGATCTTTGTCAATGACAGCAAAGCTGGAGTAACCCCATGCACCAGGATAGGCTAGGAGACAGACTGTCTGGAAAACAGCTTGGCACAAAATGATGTGGGGGGTCCTGGTGGACAAGAGAAGAGTATGAACCAGTGATGAGCCCATGCAGGCCAACTGCAATCTGGGTGTCAGAATGAGCCCATGAAGGCCAAGTGCAATCTGGGTGTCGGAATCAAAGCAGCCAACAGACCAAGGGAAATGGCTTCTCCTTTCTATCCAGCACTTGTGAGACAGCATCTGGAAAAGACTCTGGTTTTAGGCTCCCCAGCACACGGACAACCAGCACACGGTGGGACAAGTCCAGCAGAGAGCCACTGACATAGTTTTGYGCAATGTAACACTACTGAAAATGAAAGGGTAACACTGGAGATGTGACGTGGGATCCATGCATTCATGATGAGTTAATTCCTACAAAGGAACACAAGTATTCTCAAACAGCAAATGTCAGTTTAAGGTTAAGTAGGAAAAAAATAAATGCCAGCAGTTGTCACGCAGCTCATTCAACATAACCATGAGATATTCCTGAAGTTCATGTATTTTGTGAATGTTTCAGGGAGAAAAAAAACAAGTATCTTTAAGATGACTAARATGCATATTAAACAGAAAGTCTTTACAATGTAAAATTCTTACCTTGGTCCCTGAAGCTTTGATCTTTTCTACATAATCCCAGACAGTGTGAGGGGATATCCTGCCACCTACTTGAATACTATCAGGTAAATCCTATGAGAGGGACAACAGAAATGTGAATCCAACATAAATATTGTGTTAAGTCCTTCATACAGTACCTGTTTCATAAATTCAAAGCAMACCTAGTTCTTTTATTTCTTAAACTGTAATTTAAAAATATTAGTAGAAGTTACAACACAGGAAAAAAATTAAACTTTGGACATTTTTCAGTGCAAAGTCAATGATATTGACTTAATTACTAATGATATTGACTAAATTACTTATCATTCAAAACTGTTTGTCTGTATCTCCCCAAAACTATTCTATCTGGTAACATCAACTGCAGACATAACTGTACTGTGCTCTGGAAACACTCAACTTATACTAGGAGCATACCACAATGAGAGCTCCACACCTATGTATATAATAAACTTTCAAGATCTTCATCATGAGGGGAAAACATACATGTGMATGTATGTACAGATGTAAATTATTCTTGGATATTATTGTGTTCACTGTTCACAAGCAAAAGAACAGACTTTCAGAAAAATAATTTTTTTAAATAAAGAAGAGTTTTGGAAAACACATCATACTCATACAACAATCCTTTAGTATTAAGGATTACTGCATGGCCTGCACTTCCCTGAAGATAAACAGAGAAGTGAAGACAATCTTATTAACAGAATACCTAASTCCTTTTAATTGGAAAGCTGATGCATCCCATGCAGCTGGCAAGAAGGAAAATTGAGCCATATGAGCTCTCTAATCTTTATTTTGTGACATGAAGACAACTATTACAAGCAGATGCATGTTTTTCCTGTCTCTCAGCCACAGAAYAGAATATTACATAAACTTTTTTTTAGGGACAATTTAGTCACAGTGGAATGTTAGGACCAGAATCGCCACGAGACAGGGAAACAAATAAATTCCATTATGCAGGTTTCTGCTATAAAAGGTAACATGAACCACAGGTTCATGAATAATACTTTACTTACAAATTAATAATACTTTACTTACAAATATAGACCTTAACCTCTGTCCTCCCACAAATACTTTATTCAGTACAATGATCATGCATCACTGTCTTTCATCATAATACTATTACTGAACTACAAGGTAAACTAGTTGGTAAAATTAATAAATGAATTGTTCATTCTTTGCAGTACATATAAATACCTCTGTTAAATACTCAAAGGAGCCAGAAACTGGATAAGCCTTAATAACAAACTTGGCTACTGAAGGCATATTGATAAAGCCCTTCCAGATGAAATTCAGGCGTGCCAGAAACAGACTTTCACATTCCACAGTACCAGGTGTTTCTGACCTAAAAAAGGACAAACAAAAACCCACTTAGTTTACAAGATGATATATCATGCAAGACAGTGTAAATTATATTTTTTCTTTACCACAGAAATGCAGTATTATCAAGAATTTCTTTTTTAATTAAGCATATTTGAGGGTGAACAAAAAGAGACAGGCAGACAACCATGTTTCTTATTTTCCAATGGAGTAGCTCTACATACAGGAAGGAGTCAGATAAGCAGCACATTAGTTCACTACTCTATTTTTTAAAAAACAAAGAAGTTGTTCAGTCCAAGAATTATCAGATGCAACTGAAGAGGACACAAACAGGTGCTGCAGAGCCAGCAAGATCTTCCCCTGTCACAGGGAGAAGATCACAACACACTGCCTGCTGGCCTATCCTGCTTTCCYAACTCCTACATTTTGTGCCAGCACTGTCTGTTCACCACCTGAATGCCCGTGTCACCTTATTGTCTCATTGTCCCATAAGCTGGCTCCTCATCTCTTCTTACCTATGCATCATTCCCACACTTTCTGTGAGTGTCTCCCCCCAATTCCACCTGCACAAAACTGTTCCTCCTCCCTTCAAAAAAAGTCTATTTTGTCAACAAAGCAGCTGAAAAAATTACTGGGATGACTTAAATAATTTCACAGYAGACTGTTTCTCAACCTGAGGGCTTCCTTATGAAAAAGATTACACATTTCAACATTTCCCAACATGTTGCTAGGCATGCTATTAGCAGTTTTAAGYAGCCCAGAAGTACCAGATGTTGTGCTCTTACAGTATCACAGTAACCTACATTTATTTCCATTTACACTAGGAATTACTTTGAATCTGCTGTAAACTATTCAAAAACCTATTCAAAGTCTGCTATCCTTGGTGAAAGATCACTGTCCTGATAAAGAAAAACATTTCAGCATGAACTCTGGTCAATTCTAAATAACTGGGAGTTGATGGTTTTCTAGAAAAGCCTCCCTCAAACCAGAAAGAAACAGCCTCATAAAATGCAATTTCCTTTTTAGTGAGTACCAGCACAGAAGAAAATTGAGAGAGCTGACAGCAAATACTGCAAAACATCAAACAAGCTGCTGTTACCTATCACTTATAGAAAAGCACTAYTTTGAGATTTGAAACTAGCCTGATTTATCAGTGTAAATGCTCTCTTTAGAGCAATCTTGAATTCACAAAGACACATTCATTTAAATGCAGCACTACACATACTACATTCCTTAACAGCAAAAGACGTGAACCCTTTCTAAACCTTGCTGCATAAAGAACAGTTTACTTTTCCCAAAATGAAAATGGTAATTAGAAGTTTTCAATCACMACAATATATGTAGTATTATGTATATAAATGCACATCATCTGCAGATAACTCCATTCTTAAGAYGTGTACAATTTCAAGTACACAAATGGATTAATGAAATGCCATTAAAAAATTAGCTTTAGACATAATAGCTTAACAAGATTAATGTCTTTCGTTTAAAAATACTGTTTCTACAGTTTATATTACTTTGGGAGAGGTGTGAATGATTTTGATGAGTCTTGCTTATCATCTTCCAGTAATTCTGAAGCTAAAATACTTGACGTTGAGGAGAGAGCATCTGCAATGCTCTCTGCTTCATTGTCTGACTGCTTCCGTGCAACCCCAACGGACACTTTCACCTTCTTCGCAGAGAGATCATCAGTAGGTGGTGCCATTCGGCCTGCAGAAAAGGAAGTGAAATGGCTTTCATTTTTTATTAAAAAAACAGAGGACTTGCTCTGAACACAAGGAAGACACACCAAGAATACTACATATTGCCATTGAAGTGGGAAAGGATAAGAAGCCCGCTTACTTTACATGTATTTATACAATGTATAAATTAATAGATTGTATATGATTATACAGTACTATAGATAAATATTGCCACTGAAATGGCATAGGATAAAGAAATGAGGAATCAACAGTAGTATGTACATCCACTATTGGGATTTCGCTCTCTGAAGTTGTTGGTTTGTTTTTTTTAAAGACAAGTTAATGCCAACAGACTATCATTTTAATATCCGCTTTTGTAAATTACGAAGTAAAACACTCCTTCCATAACTTTGTAAGCAAACTCAGTAAAAAGCCACATTTATTTAAATTCTTGAGRTATATTGAGATTTATGACCAAAAATTATAGAAGCATGATCCATTTATTTTCATGTGCTTTCCCAAATTACCTATGCAGATTTTGCAGTTTAGATCGAAGAGATGATTTTTATGTTGACTTGTAGTGTCTGGAGATGCAGATTCATTTATTTCTTTATCCTTGTCAGCTTCTTCTGACTTCTCAAACAACTTCATATTAGGTTCCTAAGAAAGGTCAAACACATTTTAGTCAGTCTTTTTTTATYCCTCTGTTAATATTCCTAATACTGCTTAAATGTTTTACGGTGCTTAAAAGTTTTATGGTGCTTTTCTCCCTTCAGACATAAAGCTGCTCCTTCAGCTGCACAGCCTAAAATTCTATCACAAAATCTACAAAGGCATTACAATAACTAATTGGTATTCTCAAATACCTTTAGGTAATATTTAGAACATTTTCTAATTTCTACTTTCTATTTTCTACTACTGGCAGAATTCATCATATGGTCATAGACAAAACACAGAARGAAAGAAACCAACAGAATCAGCAGGCCAAGAAGTCAGTAAAGAAAGAAGAAAAATTAAGTTCAAACCAGACCTAACAGATAATTATAGACCTGAACAACAAAATCATAAACAAAACACTTCATAACCATATTGCCCATGAACTAAATACACTGTGGTGTCATGCTTTCTTTTCTACCTGAATTTCCATTACTTCCTCTTGTTCTTTCATTGGTGTCTCACTTTCAATTTCTATTTCCCCTTTGTGAGTAATTTTTGTGATAGGTCTTCTTTCAACCTCCCTCTGCTCTTTCTCAATCATTTCAATTGTCTGTGAAAAACAAGAAGTTATGTGTAATTATTCCCATACAATAAAACTTGGAAATCAAGAAATAGATAACAGGATTGCAATTGGGAAGCCCTCTAGGGAGGAAAGTAATACATTCTTATTTTGCAAGTATCAAGTAGTTTCATAAAGCAAACATGCAAGCAGCCTGTATAACTTCAGTACAATGCAGCAGCAAGTACTTACCAGGAGTGTATTTAAGTAAGTGATAAAGAAAACCTTCGACACCAAATTAAAATACTGGTGAATTTGATTTCCCAAGACCTGAAGAAAAAAATGTACCCCTTTTTTTCCCGTAACAATAGGGACAATGTAGGATATAAATATATGCAGATTTGTACCATTTTTGAAGAGCTTGTTTTTTAGTACATAAACCTAATGCTTCACCTAAAAAAAAATTAAAACATAGTCTTAAAAGTAATGGAGATGCTAATGCTGATCAGCACTGCTGCTTTGCTTTCTTGCAATAAAATAAAATATAAAGCATAATTTCTAATATTGCTTCTTAAAATGCATTTCTATTTCTGAAACCAGGAAGAGTTGTGTTGGCTATCCTAAATATCTTAAGTCTGATTTATTAAGCAATCAAGGATTCAATGATTGCTTTATCTGCCTGAAAAATACCAACATTAAATTAGTAAGTAGCAGTCTCAATGCCTTATTTAAATAGTAACATGAAAAATACAGTAAAATGATACATTGCCATTTACTTCACATGCTGTATTCATTTTAAGTTCTAGAAATTTTGTAGCATTTCTCTGAAATAATCAGAACTCTTCAGCAATTTTCTGAGCAGCATACACCTTTGTTCGGAAGATATTTCTCATAGCAATGCAATATTATTTTGTATAGTCTGTTTTCAGTATTTCATTGATGCTTATAAAAATAAATGTAAAGAATATCCACTAAAAAAGATGGGCTTTGAATAGATACAGAATAAACAAACTTTTCATTCTTTATAGACCTTTGAATCAGCTTCACAGTAATCAACAACCGTTTCTTTGCACAGAAAGCAGTAAAAAGTTATCATGACTCATAAACAGGTCTAGCCACAATGTGCAATGACAAGGAAAAAACACAGGAATAATTACTATTGCAATGCATATTGCAATCTCTAAAACAGCATCCCACTCTACTGAATCAGTTATTGCCATACATTCATTCTGAGTACACAGATGAATTTACACTACCCAAATATCATGCTTATAGGTTCTATGATGTGGAATATAAATATCAAAAATTCTGTCAACATAAATCCAGCTTTTGTAAACTAGAAATTTCTTAATGGCCATTTCCAAGAATTAGGAAATGCAGTTATTGCCAGACTAAATGCCCAATAAATGGGGCAATGTCTAATAAAAAGAAATTTCCTATGAAAATAATACAGATCCTCTTACTCCTGTTTCTTCTTCAAAACTGTCAGTACAGCCTGATAGCATGACTTTCTATTTTGAGAAGTCATGCTTAAACTAACCTAGTAAAATTCCTACACTTTCTTGGGGATTTTTTACTGTTTGTCTTTTTCATTTGTTGTCCCTTTGGGCTGCTTTTCAGATTGGCAGATCAGGTTTTCAGCTCCGGTTTATTTCTTGGGGCTGATTTGTAACGCTTCAGCAGTAAGTTAGAAACAAGTCCAGTTTGCTTTGGTTTGGTTTTTCTGAACAGACCTCTTTCTCTCTTCAATAAACCGGTGTCTATAGAGCTCCAGCAACAGCTTTRAAATCTTGTGGAAAATAAGGACAAAGAAGCCTCCACTCTTGAGACAGAAAAAAGAAAGGGYAAGCGGCAACAAAGTTGCAGGGCAAAGTAAAATGCATGATTTTCTCCTTTCAGAAACTGACTACACTTCTTCATTTCTGTCCTAATAACATCTTTGGGTTTTGAGTACYAAGTTAATTAAAAAGATCCTCCTGCTTAGTCAGAGACGCTTTGTGTAATATCMGTTCTGTTCTTTCTGCATACACTTAACCTGCAAACAAAAGTTACACATGCTTAGGCTGTTAAATAAACAATGTAAGTTGACATATCTCACATGTCTATTTTCTCTCTGTCTCCAAGCAGCCAGTTCTTTGGAAGCCAGTTCTTCTGGGCTCATTTTTATTAGATGGTCTGGAGTAACCTCTCCTTTCAGTACTTTCTTAAATAATATCTAGAAGAAAGAAGAAGTAACTATTGCTATCAAGATAAAACCAGCTTGCAGCACRAAATAAATCAAAGAAGTAACATACAACATGCTCTGTACAGCTAAATGGAGCGTGTAGGTTTGTAATTATCTGCACTGCAGAAAATGGTACTAGATTTTGTAACATAAAAAGCTTAATTCCAGAGCTCCWTTCATTCTACTCAACAATGTATCTACATATACCCTTAATGATCAAATGTATAATTAACTGCTGTTTCAAAGGAGAAAGTCAGTTTATGCCCACTGAAGCAATAACTTGGATGTTTTGTTCTGTATTTTTTAAAGGTGCAAATCCTCTGCATTACACAATAAAGAGAAGAAAGTATCAAAGAGGGTATTTGTGCTTCTTGACTAAATAAAGTCCAAGGGCAAAAAAAGGACAACCAACTAATTTAGCAGCAAGAACAAAGAGAAAATGGAAGTCAGCTGTTAGATATAAGTTAAGACAGAAATTCACATAATTTASACATGGCTAATTGTAATGGCAAAATACGATAAACAAAGTAACTTGATCGGGGTAACTGATAAAGGACAAAAGACAGAAGCTGAGGAGGTATGATGTTGAATAATGGGCTCACAGAAAGCAGAATAGGGACTGAAGACCAAGTTTGAGAAATCTGTATGCAAAAAAGCACAGAAGATCCTGGACAGAGAAAGAATAAGTACAGTAAACAGCAAAGAATTATGGGGGACATAGGAACATCTAAATAATAGATCACTTTATCAGTAAAGATAAACACAAATTAGGCAAGCTATATCTGCTATGCTTTGAAACCAAACMGAAAAAGGTACATGGGGAGCAAGGAGTGGAGAATTAATGATGAGGAAGAACATAGAGGACACTGAGTGCCCAAAGAATAAACAGCATCAAAATAATGAGGAAACCTTAAAAAAACAAAAAAAAACAAAAAAAAAACTGGTTACATTGCAGGAAGATTAAGAATGTTTCTAAATTGAAGACTGTTCCTTTAATCTACAGCAAATCAAGGATTTCTGCAAAGGACAACAGACAAATCACACATACATTATTTTTAGGGTCTTTCAGATTGAACATTAAACTTCTGTATTTGTTCTTATACTTTGCGTCAGTGTCTCGGAAAAAAGAAAACAGCTCTCTTTCAATCCTTGTGGCAACTTTTGCTGCTCTCTCCTCAGGAATCTTTAAACTGGAGTCTGTCAATCTATGGGAGAATACAATAGCAAAAATTATAAAATGCACCTAAATAATTAACTGTTTTTCCTCTGCAAGTATTACAGAAATTAATTTAATTTCTTAATAGATTTTTACCTTTTCATTAGAATTTCCTTAAGAGACTGCTTAACACTTTGTCTTATCTGATCAGCAGAAGGTTTGGAAGCTGGCACGGCTGGCAGGTGTGTTGCGGTAACAGATCCTTTCTCGTTTTTCTTTTTCTTTATATCTTGTTTCTCATGCATACCTATCAAAACACACAGTTAAAGACTGCAAAATACTCAAGTRACTTTTATAAATTTTTGCTGTGGATGGAGTAATTCTCATGAAGTTTTATTTTYAAACTGCTAAGAATTGACCTTCAAGAAGAAGGAGTAGACCCCCAGGGTTGGTTGGGTTTCTTTTTCTTTGGTGTGGATTTTACATTACTTAGATTAATCCAGAAAAAAACTTTCTTAGGAGAAACAGAGGGTTTGCCCTTTGATTTACAGYATTTTCTTCTACACTAAACCAAGCTGACCAGTGCTCACTAGCTTGATCTTGTCTGATTTTTGACTCTGAATTTGTAACATCATAGATTAATTTTTCAGGGAATAAACTAAGAAACAATATACTATGAAGCATATATAAGCATAATAAACTCTACTTTAAAATATCGTCTTACATTAAAATTGGTGTTACTGCCTCTGTTAGCCATCAAAATTATTTCAATTATAATAATTTCACCTTCTAATTCAGGTGACATTCAAGGTCATTATAAGGTTTGTGTCATAAATAATACAAATAATGGATAAGTCCAATCAAACCAAAATCATTAAAGCAAAATTACTAATTTTCAGAAGGTAAACTGAAAGCTCATTTGTGTCAGCATGCGAGCATGTCACAGTTTCTAGCAGTACCCTCCTATTTAGGGAAGCAATGGGAAATAAATAAAATATGATGCTTCAGCAAACAATATAACGTTCYTCTTTGAAATGAGTTGATAAAATTATTTGTCAATTTGTACAAAAGACATCAGTAAATCAAATATAATTCATACAGAAATTAAACAAATTTTATGTAAACATTTCACAGTACTACATGGAAGAGTACTTCAAAGTCTCATGCAACGTAAAATAAAGTTTAATACAGAGATGCCTGTTTAMGTTTCCTCCCAATTTTGATTATGTAAGCATCCTCTACTACTGAAACAGGAAACACACAGCTACTAGGATACGTTTACCTACTAAATAAGACTTAAAAAGAAATGAGAAATAAAAATCATAAATATTATGGAAACAAACAGCTTTTCAGATCATCATTGCTTCCACTATGGCATGTGATTTGAAAAASTGATGCCATAAAGTTATCATCCTTCACTGTACGTAGAAGTGAATTGCAGAGCAGAACACATCCCCAAACCTTGGTACCTGATTTTGTGGCCCTTTCCACTGTACTAAGGGATTCTTTACTTGTTTTTTCATTTTTATCTTCAGGGGACCGACGAGGAATTACAGCAGTCTGTGATCCTTTCCGAGCAGGAACATGCTGCCCTTTTTTAGCATCTGAGTCTCTGGACTCTGGAAAGTTCTTCCCATCTCCAGATTCCTGAAAGAAACATTTACAAATGTTAGCATGCTACTGAATGTGACAATCAACCACCATGCAATTACCACATATTTTTCCCATATTTTTCCCTTTTACACTGAACAATGTATACCCTGGATGTATGTACCACAATGTAATTTTCTAAAGAGCCACTGAACAATATCCCAGATTACTGCCAAACACTGCTTAACGATCTCTTTTAAATATTGGTTCAAGACACAGCACAGAAAATTTGCATTTAAGCTCTGGATGGAAAACCACTAAGTTTGCAGTTATTTTAAAAATTCAGGGATATCAATGAACATCACTTAACCAGTTTTAGCCACAGGGGTCACTGATGTTTAGAAAGCATATGCAAACCAAAATTAAAAAGAACAGCTTACATGCCAGAATTTCAATACTACTACTCAGAAATAAGACAGGATTACTGATGATTGTTATTATGAATATGTCATTATATACTAATTGACTGAAGAACTGCCTCAACACTCCTTGTAAATTATCTTTTGGTTAGTAAAATCAGACACAAAAAGTAGAAAAGTCCTGATCAAAGCACTGCRCTTTTCTACATACAATCTGAAATAAAAACAATCCAAACCAAAATACTGTTGTCATATTGTTTTACAGAATCTTTAATTATCTGAGGCTTATACAGCAAATTGACAGATAACCTRCAATACGTTTAGAAATTGAAAAAAAAATGCACTAGGTCCTTTGCCATTTCTCTRTACATCTGTAAGTATAGGTCTATATGCATAGTCAGGAGCAGGACTTCAAGGAGCAGGATCCTTATGTGTYCCTTCCAATTTGGGATATTCTATAYGCATGACATGCACATACCCCTAATCAATGTAAGAAGAGTTTAGCAATACCATATTGAAAGAGTTKAATTAGAAAATGAAGTAACTTTGCAAACAATTAAAGTTTTAAATTAGGTTCACAAAGATGTCTGAAACATGGTCTATTAATTGGCAATGGGACAGGCAGAAACCTTCTAACCCCAGTAATTAAGGGAAGTTAAAACATTAAGAGAGACTCACCCGTCTAAAGATTTTGACTTTGTGCTTCCCAGCATCCTCTGTTTGCTTCATTTTTTCAGTCATATTTAGATTACAAGTAGGTGTTTGCTTYGACATCCCCAGTTTTTCACACTCAATTGCTTTTTCTTCTTTATTCTCAGGTTTTACTTGAGTATCTGATACATTTTGATCAAAACACTCCATTTTTTTGTCTTCCTCAGCACAGCATTTCACACACACATACTCTTTATCTTCTTCACCCATCTGCTGTGCTTGAGAAAGGCTCAGTCCAACACAATCACCGTGAAACCAATCATCACATCTACCACAACCTACCATAAACCTGAAAACAAAATAAGATGTAAGTCAGTGAAAACTGTGAAAGAAGAATATGTAAGACACAGCACCTTCAACAGAATACACCATAATTATTTTGATTTGTGCATGTCAACAACTTGTTCTTACCTAGTAATTGATTTTCTTTGGTGCTTTACATCCATCCCCAGCCTTACAACATGGCATGATCTTCCTGAGAGGTATTTTTTTTTGTCTTTTTGCTTTTTTTAGTAGTCCAAGAGACTATCAAAACCTCATTTTGTTTGTGTAATTTGCTCCCAAATCCTACCAAGCTCTTTTTCAGATTATTATTAATGTTCTCATGAATGTAAAAAAATAAAAACACCCACCAACTCTCAGAAACAGCAAATTTGTTTGAAAAGACTTAAAAATTTTATTGCAAGATATTATTCKTGCTTTCCTACAAATATGGTTGTCATCATTACATCACATAGAGGCAGCTACACTCCTTCACAGCAATATAAGGTCTTAAAGTGTTTTGGCAAACATGATGGGCAAAGACATATCAACCTATCCTAAATTCGTTGGTGTTTCACATCTCCTCCCTTAGACCACTATTACTAGAAATATTTCTATTACCAGAAATTATTTCTAGAAAGTTGCTTTTCATTTTCTTTACTGGTGAATATGGGGCCAGGAGTTTGGCTTTCAAAACCACCTGCCCAGTTCGCAGTAACTCTTTTCTTTTAAAAAAGGTAGACATTTTTGTGCTACTCAGCTATTTTATTCAGGGCTAATAGCTATTTAAAGAATGTCTCAAACACCAAAATGACTATACTTTAAAGGATACCCTTTAATTCACAAGTCACTTAACTGCTTCATTATTTTAAAAGCAGTTATCAACTTTAGGTACAGATAATTTCAAAGCATTGTAAAGATCACCTGGTCTAAAATAAAAGTGTAACTTCTGACTATTTTGTAGAAGCATTTTTAAAACGTCATCAGGTCTCATGATAGATACAATTTCCAACTGGAAYCATGTGGAAATTCAAAGTTCCACAGGCTAAAAAAAAACTACTTCAGAAGACTTACATAGTAGGAATGATTCTTTACAAATAATGAACCTGGCACCAAAGAATGACTTTCAATGATGTAGGAAGGTATCTTGCAACATTCACTTGCATTCTCTTTCCCCTTTAATTATTTTTAGGGAGATCGGGGGCGTTAGGGGTTTTTGTGTGTTTCTTTACTTTTTATTTCTTTCTTCTTTTCATTTTGTTTTATATTTACATAAACTATATTCAAAATATGTACTGTTGCATATAGTCTGGACAAAGAAAATGCATAAAGACTGCAAGTGTATTAAGGAAAATGGAAGTTGTTAATATTGCAAAATTATTTAYTGAATTCCTAGGTTCTGATTTTTATAGAAGACAGACCTGACTTAAAAAGTAATTCACAAAAACCTGGATGCTTCAGCAATATATTTAACAAGCTAAATACACTGCCCTACAAACCCTGTTTCTTTGATGTAGTAGCTCTTACAGATCTCTTCCATAAAATGATTCTAAACAAAATTATTCCTAACTTATGTATGCCCCTATGCATGCTAGGATCTGCTATAAGCTGACTTACCTACTTTGCAGAACCATATAARTATTACAGGATGTGCTTAGAGCAACTCTCATTCTCCAGAACTGTAAATGAATGTTCCAGGTGGCTTGATGCAGGTAATGTATTCAAGAACTATTGGTATCTCAAGGAGATGAGAATTCTTACTAGCAGCAGATGTTTGAAACAAAAGAACAGGAGGAAAAAACTGTCTTTATGTATTGTCCTTCCCTAGTCAAAGTATGTCAGGATTACATTCTGCTGAAGAAAATATTATTTTGATGCAAAATGAGTCTGAGAAGCTGTAGTTTCATCRGATTGAAAAAATGTCTATGATGATGTTTACTAGATTTGAAAAAACTTGTTTTTAAACTAGTTTAAGAAGAAAAATATTTTCTCATTTTGAATTTTCTTTTTCTGAGCTGCAAGTATATTAATAGTATTACTTGTGATTAGCAAACAATATATGTTCATCTACTTCATAATTTTAAATAGGAAGCATAGGTTGGTTCWCATTTTGCCAGTATGTCAGTATTTTCATATCCACGTTCCAGCAAAGTGCAAAAACAAAAAAGGCAATGTCAGGGGGAAATTTCTCCTGATGATCTCCACAGAGTAATAACATAGAACATATAAACACAACAGAAAAACAAGAAAGAAGCAACAGGACTTCTACACAAAGCTGATTGCTCCTTTCTGAGAGCCTAGAGCCAAACATGCAAGAGCAGGAMATATAAGGTGAGTGCCTATTTCACAACTGCAGAGTCCACACTGGGTGCTTTATGTAGGCCACATCTTGTACCACTGCAATAAAACACTAGTAAARCTCTGGGAACATGGAAACTGGTTACAAGAATTCCACGTGTATGATTTTCTGCCAAAGCTGAAGTAAGATCAAAGCATACGGCTAAAGCATCATGCTTGAAGGGTATTCTGGTGTCCTAAGGAATTAATGCCTGTTGTTCAAAAATAAAAGGAGATCAATAATATACCATCATGAAGCCACAACAGCTATTAACTGAATTTTTATTTTTCCTCAGTTTGTAAACTCAGGCATTGGAGACTAACTTGTTAAATAAGGAAGACGGACAGCATTCGATAACCAAAACAAACTTCTGATTCATATTTAGAAAACGGGTATTTGCCRAAGATATGAAACTAAAATACACAAGATGCTGTACATCTTCTACTTTAAATTGACAGCACATGGAATTTTTCAGCTTAGCTCACACATATCAAGGGGGTAAGAGAGATGGTGTATAAGTAAGGCACCAGGATAGATATCCAGTCTTAGATCTTTATTTTCAGGTCTATCAAATAAATAATAAAAATTTTAGAAGTTAAAAAACCCTACAATGAATTCAGCTCAGAAAAGGTAATTCTTCACTAAGACTATACACCGAGAGAAAAATGTCATTCAAGCAAACTRCAGAAGATGGAAGATTCATTTGCCTTCATTCCAGTCTTCACAATAAGGTTTCAGTTACACTGTATTTTAACACACCAACAAAACTTCAGAATTCAGGATTCAGAAACCAAGACTACAAAGAGAATCATGAAATGAACATGATGCCTGTACTATAAAACAGAATGTATTGTTTACAACTGTTTTGTTTAAACCTAGTAATACAAAATGATAATAAAAATACTGGTGCTGCCTGCCTAAAAAAATTCAGTGTTTCTACTAGTTGTTCCCCCCCCCCCCCCCCACTAGTCAACCGCAGGACTGCAACTTTTGAGGCTGGGAGAGAATATACTGATTTGGATACCAATAATATAAAGAATCTTTTTTGCCACAAGGCCACTTTTACATCTTTGTCTGTTTCACTCGTCCGCACACAAAACTATGATCTGTGACAATTATAATTGGGTAATGCGCAATGTTCAGACTAAAAAGGGGAGTCAAGAAAAACTGAAGCCTGGTTTGAAGGATCAAGGATGTCCTCTTGCACAGTTGTTATTTTTGACTGAAGAGGTTCAGATATCTTGGACTAGTGAAACATCAAAGTTTCTGACTGCAGATTGCTTCAAATTTGAAGTGCACTTTTACCCATGTTGTAAGGCTGGACTGGAAGATGTAAAGCTGAAAAAGAAAGAAAAACGTGTTTTAAAATGTTAAATCATGCCACATTCAGCAAAAAAACTTGCTTTCATTGGCATTTAATATAAAAACAACCTTTTCGTGAAGAAAAATATAAAGAAATCTGACAGGTGACAGCAGACATTACTATAGCTCATTGGGACTTTTGCATAGAGTTTGTTATTTCATTACTTCAAAGAATTCCAATGGTAGTCCACATACCAGCACAAAAAGAGACACCTTAAAATCAGAAAGTAATTCAGGAAATATAAAAAAAAAAACAAAATACTTAATGCAAACCTGCTACAATCCCTCTTATGATCAGAGGACCTTCTTAGGTGTTATTATTTGTAGTAAATTAAATTCATTCACTAGATGAAAAATTCAGGCTTGGACAATTTATTTTCTAAATATATGGGCCACATTTGAAAATTAACTTACATACTTTCAAGTTAAGTAACAGMAGCAAGTTTCCTGAGAAATTCATTACTTTAAAATGGGCAGAAACTACCTCACTCATGAAACAGTTCTTCATTGTAAAGCTATATTTGAGTAAAAACAAAAGACACAAAAAACCAGGAACTGTCAAGAGTAGTTCAATGTGGGCCAGTAATCAGCATTTTAAGATTAATAATAATGTAAGCTGCATTGCCAAAGAAAATTATTTATTTCAGAAACAATTGCTTCTCTTTAATTCTTCATGTTTGTGGTACATAGCAATTGGGAAAAGTACCACAAGAGCACTCAAATCTTAAACCCAAAAAAACTCCAAATCAAATTATTGGAAACAACAACCTAGCCCCAAACTTACCTAGGAGGAGTAAACTCACTGTTCACTTTTTTAAGACTTCAGTATTTTAAGCAAGTTCCCCATCTGTATTTCCATCCCTTAATGATACTGTTCACCAGTCTTACACAGATCTCTTGCTAACATTAACATTACAACCATTTTCTCTGGGGCACTGATGCTAMAGCCCAGCCAACATTAAAGCAGGAACAAGATATTCATGGCATAGCAGCTTTAGCAGAGTTTATGTTACACATTGGTGAAGTAGTATGTCTCAATACAAAGCTCAAATGAAATGTGTGTCTGTCCAAAAAATATCTGCACTACCTTCTCAGAACACAGACATGAGAAGTTCCACTTGTTCGCTTTTTGACAAAGTCTAACCACAAGTGACATGACTTTTCAGGTTCTGATCTTCTAGAAAAAAAACCCCACACATCTATCTCAATCACTATCAGCAGATCTCTTTAAAAGGAATTTGCAGCATATGAAAYAGACACTGTAAACTTATTGCCTAAGAACTAAATTTCARTAACTCATATTTTATGGCATATAACTTTGTTCTCTTTCTTAAAGGCATAATCTTCTTTGCTTTTCATGTTAYAGGAACCTCTCCAAAAAGGAGAAGACAAAAAACACTATGCTTTTTGAACTAMAGATGAATTCATGAAACATGCCAAACAGCAAAGCCAAAACCACTGAACTTCCTCAAAACCCGGAAAAAAAATAGTACATTTCCTAACATTATCTACACATGTTGCAGGATCAGCATCATATGTTCTATAAACTGCATTTATAAGCAGTTTGCATTTATGCCCATCTTTTATAAAACTATTTTAGACAACTTATGGTRTCCATTTGCTTGATTCCCTAATGCCACTGGTATTAATAATAATCGTACCAATACTGCAGTATAGTAATATAATCTATATAAAATCTACTAATATGTTTATGCAACTGTCAATAAAAATCAGTGGAGTCTTTCCTTTCGTTAATTATACATTACAGTGCTGTTTTGTTTATACTGTCATTCAGTTTTTCTACAGCTGTGGGTGGACAAGTATGAGAGCTTTTAATGCTGCAAGGCTTTTCACAGTGGAATAAAGCAGTAACAGAGGCAGAAAATTTAAAAGCATCATCCATTACTGTAGACTGATGACATCTTGCATAATCTGCAGTTTAACATACTCAAACTATTTAATGGACATTTACTACAACTAAGGCACCATCATTATTCTAATTATTGCTTCTCGTGAAGAATGTTCTCACAACAAATTGTTTGCTGTGTACTATCCGCTGATGCCAAGCATCACCACTCTAAAACAAAAAGCGTATGTAATTTAAGGATGCCTATAAGTTTGGAATCTTAAGCTCCTTTCTCAACCACCGTCTTTTGTATTGGCTGTGCAGACTGTGATAACCTGGATCCAATATCTGATAATTACAATATACTGACAATTTGCACTATTTTCAAAATACAAAYGCCCTAATAATAATCTTTATTACAGGTAAAAACAGTTTGCAGGTTGCACCCATAAGCCAAGTACTTTTCTCTATCACAGTTATGAAGAAACTTTTCAGGAGTGATGTGCAAGAGATCAGGAATACTGTATCTTTGTTAAATCAACTTTGGCACTTTCCAATTAATTATGTTGTACAGCATTACTAGTTTTTYCTCTATATTAAAGCATAGTTGAAATGTGGGGAGAAAGGAGTCATACCCTGAGTATTACTCTTGCATCACATAATTTTTCTGTGAGGTCTGAGGTCAGTTTGTCTGACCACTCAAACTGGATTATCAAATCTCAAGCAACAACAAAACAAAACCAGAAAAAAAMCCCCACAAAACAACAGCAAAACAGAATCCTTAAACTCCATAAACTATTAAAAGAATCTTCCTCAGAATTTCCTTGCTGAAATCAAAACAAGAAGTCATGCGCAACAAATTAAAGTGACGAATTTGCTTTGTGAAAATGCTTTCTAGAACATTTGCTTAGAAACAGTATCTCAAGCAATCTGCTATGAATTATACATCCACAATTCATGGAACTCCTCCTTAAAGAAGACAGACTACAGACAAGGGAAACAATCTGAAAAAATTCAGTTAGGTTTTGTCTATCTGTACAAGCAAGGAACCAGTTCAGCCTTCCAGCCTACAGAGAAYTGGAACATCTACAGTAAAAACCAGAGAAATCTGCAACATGAGACCCTACACCAGAAGGTTGGTACAAGAACTCTCACATTAGCAGGCTTCTCAATGTGTGCAGAGCCATCATTTTCATCTAGCACTATGTCAAGAAATTATTTTTAAAATTCAACTGTCTTTAAAGACCTTTAATGTGTTCTGAAAAAGTCGCTATTGTTTGTGACAAGGTTTACTATTTTTAACATCACTTTTTAGGAATTAGGAATTTGAGTAGTAACTTCAGAGTGTAACATTTTCAATTTTACGAATACATATCCATATATATACACACATTTCATTTATAGATAATGAAAATTTTTGCACATGATTTATATTATTAGGTGATTAAAAAACATCTGACAGCAACACGGGAACATATTGGCAAAGTCAAACATTGTAAAAAACAGTATGAGTGACAAGAATTCAAACCTTGCACTGAAAAAATACCCCTTCAGATGTGCTGAAAATTACAAAAAGTTGAATTGCCATTATCTGAGTTGTGCAGAAACACAAGATTTAGTTTTCCTATGAAAGACCAATTGTTTTTAGTTAYGTAGCAAAGGCACATCGCAATACATCAAGCAATCAAGCTGAGACAAYCCTAAAGCCAAACACTAATAACCCATTCTCTAAGTAATAGAAATAKATGTATAAAACAGCTTTGTTGATTACAGCTTATAAACTTCAAGACAAATGGCACAGAGTATGAAGTCACTGTTCAAACTCAGGTGCCAAACAATGATGATCTATCAACAGAAAGCAAGCAAGCATTGTCTCTTACAAAGCAACATTTTATAACTTGTAAACTTTTTTGATCATGCAAGCTTCATGTTAATAAAACAGTATTTCTCCTTTCCCAGACAAATCCACTGTATCTGCAGCACAAGGCAAGCATACTTTGACKCTGCATGTGGCCAGCAAATTACTGCTTCTATTCCTTAACATAAAAATTGACTGTCATGTGTTGATATGAAATAAAACAACACTGAAGTACCATCCTTGTACTGTTGTTCTAGCAGGCAGAGTAAAATGACTCTGGGGCTGTGTAAGGCCTATATAAGCATCACCGTATGGGGACTCTGTACACAAAGATGGCTGATGCCATGATTTCCATGCATTATCCTCAACCTGAATCAATTCTCCAAGCTTGGTACAATAACAAGTTAGTGGCTTTGCATTTGTTACAGGGAATAGATAAAGGTTCAAGTAYCTACTATCTGTATCCTGAACTTAAAAAGTATTATTTTACCGTGAAACACTGCAAAGCTCTTGGCACATTATTTCCCCATTTGGGGCTGCAATTTCAATTTAACTTCTCGTCCTACGAGCAATTTGTACTACAGCATTGATAAAAAATTTCCAAAGTTGAAATAACCTTAGAGAAGGATATAAACAAACGTTGTTTCAGATCTTAGCTGTACATTTGACATTTCTTGAACACACCATCATTTGACAGCATTTGTGTCTTACACTTTCTCATTTTCTCTTATACCATGAACAGAGRAAAAAAAGGATAAGAGTGATAAGCTAAGTGGTTTCAAAAGCGAAACAAAAATTCCTTGAAAAGTAGTCCAAAAACTGAATTGAAATCACTTTTCATTACAGTAAATGTTGACAGTTTTGATGAGTAACCAAGAGACAAAATTCATATTTATCACATTTCTTCTCTTTTGCAAGGTATTAAGTGTGTTTTATTTTCCTTGCACTAATCATTAAACAAGGACAAAATGCCAAGGCACTTGAGATTCAAGTTTTGCTTCCTCYTGTATCTTAAAGATAGCAAGTGAATCTGCAAGGTTTAAGTTTTTTGTAGCACACAACTACAAAGTACTGTAATTTGAACAAATGAAA
This sequence comes from Malurus melanocephalus, assembly GCF_030028575.1. Classification (NCBI taxonomy): domain Eukaryota; kingdom Metazoa; phylum Chordata; class Aves; order Passeriformes; family Maluridae; genus Malurus; species Malurus melanocephalus. The sequence goes on along the minus strand of NW_026623341.1, from coordinate 1,027,591 downwards.
ACTTTATTAATTAGACTAGTGATGATAAAAAGTGACAGACTGAAAGTCTTAACTCTTCTGTAATTAGGCATGAGGCTCAATATTGCTAGTTTCCTTACTCCACGACTGTGTCTCAGTCACATTCTACATCCAAAATTCTGTGTTTATGTGCTAAGTATCTTTCTTAGCAAATCTGATGAAAGGTTTGGTTGCATCAACAGTGCAATGCACACACATAAAAYAACAAAAAACCCCTGAAACACCCGAGACTGACATTACAAAACTGAGGATACCCATAATCACCATCTGTGGCAACTCATAGGCTGTCTCAACCCAACCTCAGCTGGTGATTCATACACCACATTATTCTGGCAGGAGTAAGAACTGGAAATGTAAAATTTGGTTTGTTGAACTTAATCCTGTATCATTGTGTATCCCTATATCTTCTGTCACACTACTTTGACTTTATAAACTGAAATATGCAGATTCAGTTGAGTCACTGCCACATCTTCCAATACTGGTTCAATACATTTAGTAATAAAAATCAAGACTTTCTGAACTCTCACAAGACACTGAAAAAAAAAGCCCACAGAATGCTTAAAATACTAGCAAAAATAAAAGGAATATAAGACAAGTTCAACTCAAAGCTGCATTTTTAACATCTCCCAAGCAGTTTAAATTTCAAGTATCATATTTTGCTTTCAAAGTATCCACAGAAACATTTTTGTACCCAAAAGCAGCCTTTTGGGATGTAAACAATTCACTGAAATATAGGCTACCCACACAGTTCTAATGTTGTGATAATGCCCAAGAGGACAAAAAAAAAAAAGGAAATGCAACATGCATAAAATTAAACACTCTTACAAAGTCACAAATGGGAGAACTAAGGAATTAAAAAAAAATAAAATCACATGGAACTAAATTTGAGTACCCCTTCAATCAGGTAATTGTCAACAATCAGGCAGAGCAAACCCCCTAATAATTCCTTCAGACCACATTGATGCAGATACTACAGCTGCACAGTAAATGAATTTTCACACATTTGTTTTTCAAATATGACACAGTAAGTCAATAAAATTCAGACTGTCTTCTTAGATATAAACAAACGCCAAAGAAACACCTCAGGCACCAAAGATAATTGTTCTATATTTCACTCGGATGTATGGAGTTCTAAAGCACACTGAAAATTACTAGTAAAACTTTCACATAAGCAAAGGACTAAGCACAAATATCTTCAATTTTATACTAAAAAAACCCAAAAGGTAGGCTAGCAGGCAGATCAGCAACAACAACAACAAAATAATATTAAATCAAAATACAGTAAGTGTAATTAAAGAATTCTTATTCTTGGACTCATAGCTCATTAGTGAAACCCTTAGAATTCACTTAGAATGTAGAGTAACTTTTGTCACAGAAGGATATTAACTTCAGACGCAACCTCATTATCAGGTTTAAAGGCAATTTCAGATATGCCCACATGAAGTTTTACAGGTTTTTTGATACTCATGTTTTTCTTTGTCCCCTCCCTGCCAACTACTTAATTACTGTTACATTAAAGTCTCACTGCTTAATAATTATACCTGTATGTCCAGTATTAGAATTGCACCTGTACCAGAYAAAAATCACATATAAACAACTATTTGATTTTTTTGGTTGATGGTGACCCCTTCACTTAAGAGGTCTCTGAAAAGAAGGAAATGACAACCTGGAACACAGATACCTAAATTACTTTCTATGAAAAAAAGTCAAGGTTAAAGCGCGTAATTCAATAGCATAAAAGAATTATACATTGATCAAAATATGTATTTACATAATAAAACATTTCTATTCAAACCAAAGTATTTTCTACTGCTCTATTTAAATTATCAAAAAAGTGTATGAGTGCAAAGGAAATTAACTGACTGTATGACATACAGGYTTCTACTACAAAACTATGAGTTTTGTTTTGGCATGAGCAGCATGAAACATGGGGTGAKAGGAAAAAAAATTATCTTCCAAGACCAATAGTAAATTCCTAAGACACATTGCCACACACACCTGTTGCCATGTGGCTTTTTGCAAAAACCACATTGCTTGCTGGGCACCCAAATATGTTTGYTTTCATTAGGAGAGGTATGTTCCAAGCCTTCCCTTTTAACAGTTGAAATGTTATCTGGAATGAACAAGGGAGGTTCATCAAGTGAAAGACTTTTGCTACTTCTTCTCTGGCGAGGTTGGAGATTCTTATCATTTCTTTTTGATTTGTTTTTTTCTTTATCATCCTCCTTCAGATGTTCTACAACAGGGGGATCTTTAGTCTCTGCCTCTTCCTTTGTGGAGCTATTTGCTTTTAGCCCAGTTGCAAGCTGGTGTTTGCTGGCTTGCTTCTGACCAGGATGTGAAACATGGCCTGACAATGAATGCACAGAGTGGTGGGCATCTTTAGAACAGCTSTGATGAGTAGGAGATTTCTCACTTGTTTTTTGAACTGATGACTTCTGTGCTTGCCCAGAAGCCTGGRCTCGGGGTATTTTCTTCAGCTTTGTGTTGGTCTGCTTTTTTACAGTCACCCCTGAAACACTACTTTTTGCTTTCAAACCCAGATCAGGCTGTTTCTTCCTAATTTTAACCGGGTTATTTGGATGCTGATGACTCTCTTGCTCATCYGCATTTCGCTTCAGACTTGCTGAAGAGGGACTGTGAAGACCCGACACAGAAACACCAGTTCTTGTCCTTGAACGCATCATTTCCTGTTGCACTGTCCCTGRTTTCTGCCGAGCACCTGCAGTTAGGTTTTGTTTATTCTGTACTACAGATTTACTATGCTGAGACCTAATGTTCTTTTCACATTTTGTTGAAATACCTATTTGTTTCTCATCATCCTGAAATTTTGATGCCTCTGGGCCTTCTACTTTAGTACTGGTGATCTGCTGCTGTACATTTTGGCTTGTTTGGTCAACAACAGCGCTTTCTACAATGCTATTTCCTGGGTCAGCAGAAATAAACTCTTTGCTTTTCAAGTCTTTATTATCAATGTCTGTGCTGTCCAACAGTTTCTCAGACGGAGTTTCAGTTTTCTCCATTCCCTTGTCATCTCTAGCTTCTGTTACACATTCCTTTACTGACAATGTATTTTCATCAAGAGCTTCCACACTGTGGGAACCTAAACTGCAATCAACCCCCTCTTTCACAGAGCTGGACAAATTTGAAAAGGTRTCACAAATTTCATCAGTATTCATGCAAGCACTAGATGAATCATTAGCTTTTCCRGTTACTTCAATCTGATTATGTTCTTCTGTATCCTTCTCTGATTCTTCTGCTTTATTATCAGTCTTTTCTTCTGAAGAATTTTCCAAGCCTATTGATTCAATGACATCAGTTGTTTCATTTTTAACTGGAATCATTTCAGTATCAGTAGATACTGAACACACTGACTCAGCACTCCCAGAGTCAGACTTWGTTGCAACTTTTGCTATTTCCTTTGTTTCCCCAGGAGAAGGAGAACAGGGACCTGTTAAGTCAGCACAACTTAATTCTTGAGATGTTTCCTCAACTTTTGCCTGCTCAGGGGTTTCAGACTCTGTTTCTTTCACATCTTCAGGATCGGGCAGACATTTCGTATTACTTTGGGATGTTGTTACTGTTGCTGCTGTTCCTTCTACCTGTCCTGATCGTCTTGTASTACGCCTAACTTCCCTAGGTTGCTCGGTTTTCAAGCGAGCAGCAACATCTGTCTCTTTAGCTGGACTTCTCTCTTGTTTCTGTCCATTTTTTGGAGCAGATCCACTTTTTACAGATGACTTTTTGGTATTAACAGGAGGAGCAACATTTGAACGCTTTGCTAGCGTGCTTTGCCGCAGACTCCGTACTGGTTCTAGGAAGGGAAAAAGAAAAATCTCTTAGCTACTCCTCTTAGCTTCTTTCTCCTTTGCAAATACAACATTTATGTAGAWCAGAACTGAGTTACCCCAATTTAACTTATTGGACACAAAGAGAACTTAAAACTTAGTTGTTTACTAAACTTTAAAACCTCCCCAAAACCAAATTACTTGCATTTCAATTTAACACTGACACAGTTTGGATGTAAGATCTCATTATTCTAAAGGCTATGGAATTTCTAAATAGAATGTACAAAACACATATGATGATAGGAAGACAGTCAAACCAACTCTACTTATCTACCCCTCAGTCTCTTTTACCTCAAGCAAAAACTGCACAAGCTATATTGTGATTAGAAGTATAACTGAAGTTTAAAAAGCTTTTAGAGAACAGCCCATGAATCTAAGATACAGTCACATTCTGACTTGATGGCAACTTTTACAGCTTCTGATTTACAAGTAATCATTCCAGTGCCTTTCTAAACAGCATAATCACCAGCTTTGTACCACAGGCTCATATTTAAATTCTAATCTCCATATTAAGTAATTTTATCTTTCAAACTCAACCTGCTCTATAGGGGAAAAAAACAAGAGCAGTAAATAACTCCACCAGTTCAACAAGTTAGAAACCCCTAACTATAATCAATTAGCTACTATGACAAAGTAAAATATTTTAATAATATATTGAGTATACYGAGATATTTTGATTAATGACTTTCTRACTGCAAATACTATAACCTAATTTAAAACAAAAAGAGAACATGCAAATAAAAATAAATAGAATCAAAACTTTAACTGGAAATAAGAGACATGCTAGCCTAATATTCCAGTGCTGTTTTGCAACTCCATCATGCTTTTTTTGGTTAAGAACTACAGCATTAATTTGACATAGGTAAAAGGATCAAAACCTCAAAAAATTAGTTTAAGCACCATACGCCTTCTCCATAAGCCRTAAGTAAGATGCTACATATCTATTAAAGAGGAATTTGAATTGAGTTGTACACTATGGATACCAGCTTCTCGCTGCAATGTATGAAAAAGGAAGTGTCTACTGGAATTCACCCAACCAATTTAAATTTATTCACCCAATAAATTTAAAGCTTTACTTTAAATTTATAAATGCTGGGGTGGGATTTTAAATATCTAAGGTACTTCAAACATGCAAACACGTAATTTCTGATCACCTTGTGCCATTAAACGTGGTGATTTCCTCGGTGATGCGACCGATGCTTCTTCAGCACGGCTTCTCAAATTCCTATTAGGTAAAGCAAGCTCGTCGTCATCAATGGTATCATTACCACTCTCTTTAACTCCTTCTTCATCCATAGTATCATCAAGACCAGTAACTGGAAAAAACAAACAAGAAAGAGCCTAAAACTTAAAATGATCAAAAGGTGTTGTAGCTGTAATGCTGAGCAAGACAGGGGAAGAGACAGCAAAAATTAAATAAATTTGCCATCTGAAAACAAGCAAAAGGGGGGGGGGGCGGGACAAAGATGAAATGAAGGACAGAAAATTCCCATGTGAGGCAATTTCAGCATACAAGAAGGTATCACCCAAAGCTTAAAACTTCTGTAGTCAGTYCTTATAGCTTTTTTGTGGACTCACATTTTTATTGAGTTTTTTTTTTTTGCCACAAGAAGGTCCCCAGCCTTAGAGGATCAGCTGTCCCTCACTGTCCCTTCCCACCTAAGAAAAAGTGAAGAAAGGTAAACAGCAGAAAGAGCTGATCCAGAAACGCAGAGTTTTAAAATCACTGTTTTCTCGCAGGACACCATTTTAAAACTCTCAGCCCCACCCACAWGTGCATCTGCAATGCCTTTTTAGAAGAGCTTTAAGTGCAGCAAGCATTTAACCTCCCAGGMGAGAAAGGGAACGCTGTCCTTATTGAATTCCTATCCTCCACTAATCTGAGAAGGATCCCAGAGGCTGCTCCTGAAAACAGGTTTCCTAAGATGCAGTCCAATCACTATAACAGCCATTCTCATCACTTGCCCTAAGTTTGGTTCTTGCAGTGGTTGCCTCTCCTATCCTAAGATCCTATGTGTAATTAATGAATCCTGGTTCCATGGGATGCAAATTTGTGAGATCAAGCCAAACACTCAAGTACCTTTACAAAACACGTAGGAATGTCTGACAAATGTAACAGACTCCAAACAGTCAAGTTATGACTGTTTTTCATTATGAAGACACCTATCTTGAAGCATTTTTAAGATAAATTCACACGACACATACAAGATATTTAAAAATTTCTAACAATTTATATCAGTTTTAAGTAAGTAGTTAATACACCAATCACAAAAGTAAAAAAAMCAAGAATTGAAATTGTTAGAATTCTTAGATCAGCTTATAAAATCTCAATATTCATTCCTGTTCCTTTTCAGGTCCGATACTACTGCAACTTTAAAAGACAAAGCTCTTGTGAAGGCGCTACAATAAYAAGCATACTTTTAAAATAACAAAAATTGGAAGCTGTAAAACWCTGCTGAAACCAGAGTGATGAATAACCAGGCCTATCAATCCACAATCACATACCATGACAAATTTAAAAAATAAAGTAACCAAGCAACCTGTTAGCAGTTCAAATATTAGAAAGTTTTCTATCAGCCTCTTAAGGAAGGCTGATCATGGCACCAGGAATTTGGCATTCGGAACCTCTGTAACCAGATGGCTGCCAGGGGTTGAAAGCAAGGAGTTTCTTAAGCTAACAAATTATGGTTATTGTTTTTATTTTAACCASCATTTTTAGTTACTGCATTGTATATATCAGTTACAAGGAAAAGTGTTTGTGGAAATTACTATCCACTTCTACTTTCCAATCCACAGAGCCACCTTTATCTGTGTGTTTACAAACATACAGATATCACATACAAGGTGCTCAAGGCTGATAAAATTGGTTTTACTCCACTCAAGAGTGTTCCTTCATCACTTACTTCTTATACATTACATACTGGACAAACTGGCAGAAAAATGACATTGTAACTGCCTCATTATACATTATTTTCCCCGTAAATATCTACTACTGGCCATTGTCCAAGATGGAAAYCTGAACAAGATGGACCCTCACTCTAATTCCAGCTGCCCATTCTCATGTTCTCACAGCTTATATCCTCCCAGAAGCTTTGCACTTTGGTATTTATGTTCTAATAGTGTTCCTACAAAACAAGGAACTGGTTTTTGGGAACAGACTACAACAAAAGAGACTCTTTTCAGATCCACCTCTGTTCTTTGTGTGTAGAACTAATCTAGTGAGCTATTGAACAACATGAAAAAAAAAAAAACCTACTAGGACAGCTTCTGAAACAACTGGAGCATATTTCAGGGCTGACAGCAACTAGAGGTTTGGGTTTTACAATATTCTTGCTAAAATTAATGAATTTATACACCCTCAATTAATAACAAAAGGGACACATTCAGTCCATTACCAAGAAGACAGYTTAAAATACTAGAATTGAAGTATTTTCATACTTACAAGACTCTGTGCTGTAGCTTTAATTTTACAGAGGAATTTGAAGCACAGAATCTTGCTAATTTCAAACCACCTGAACTAGAACTCAGCTAGTACAGACAGCCTCCCGAGGGCCCTGATGAGGAGCATTCACAGACCCTGCTGGGAAGAGAAAAAGTGACAGAGAACAGCAATAGATACAGAGAAGATGAGGAAAGTAAATTATGAAAGAGAAGTGGAGGAAAAGAAACAACTTTAGGAAAAGTAAAGCAACAAAAGCTAAATGAGAAAGAACAAAAAAAAGAAACAAAAAAAAGAAAAATGACCTTAGTAACAAATATCTAAAGATTAGCTCAGTAATAAGTATAGAAAATAGAAGAATAAAATAGGAAAAAACAAAAAAGGGTGAAAAAGAAAAACATATCTGAATAGGAAGAGTTGTATACCAGTATACAATTGAACGGACTTCAGTATACCAGTATACAATTGAAACAGTATACAAGTTCAATTGTATACCAGTATACAATTGAACAAACAAGAAAAGTATTAACCACATTCAACATATTTGTACCGGAAAAGGCACCACTGACCTTCACCTTACTATTTTGAGTTTCTCCATTACTTGTAAAGTATCTAAATTTCCAAACTACTGCTCTGTACCACCAACTCATTTTTGTATGTTATATAATAACAGAGTAAAAACAGTAAAAACAGTAAAAACAGTAAAAACAGCCTACTTGCAAATTTAAAGCAATGCTTTCCGTATGCTACAACAAAAGCATGACCACTTTTTAATTCGTTAGCAATTGTAAAACTTAAGATAACAAGCCTTACTTTCTGGTGAAAGAGRAGGTAAGGAGAAGAAAACACCAGTAAATAATAATCAAAAATTATGACATTTTTAAATCCTAATTTTTATTAATATAAGTCTTCCCTTGATTATTTTCAGCCACAACTAAGACAGAAACACTCCTTTTTGATACAAGGTAAATGTCAAGTGCAGAAATAAATTTATTTTCTTTAGATGTTCGCCCTGGATTTCTTTTGCTTAGGTAACCATACTGAACAGAACATCACTCTTGTTCCTGCTTTGTGCTGTTATAAAATGCTAAGTCCAGCCGAATCACACTAACTGCAAGAATGAGTGAGTCCACGGCAGATTACATGTAAGCATCACAAATTATATGGAAATGGTTGAAATTTTCAAATTTCTACTACGCTTTATGTAAATAACAACATAAAAATTAACATGAYGCTTCAATGAAAAGAACAGTTAGTCTAAGGCAGTAACTAGTATGTCTAGGTAAGCCTTCAGAATAATAACTTCCAGTGAAGTAATGAAACATACAGATATTGTGATATTTTGTCATTAAGTCTTAAGATTGTAAATGAAGATGGTATATGTYCTATGAAAAACCTTTTTCCTACTGACATTTGTGATGCATGTGTTCAAGAAACAGGATTAAAACTAACTTTTTGTATAAAAAAAAAAATTATTTTCAAGAGAAATGTGATTGATGACATAATCTACATAAGCAAACATCAAATCCCAACTGTTTTACAAAAGTTTGCCTGTAACCCCTTGAACAGAGAATTTGCCTGCAAGTACCTTGGCCTGACTGCCCAGTGCAAGAAAAGAATCATAGTAAGTAACATGAAATATTAACTAAGTATTTGTTCCCATTCTCCACTAAAGTCTGTACTGTAAAGAGGTACTTTTACAGTGTTTAGAATAAAGACATATGGAAATCAACTAGGATTAATAAATTTAATACAGCATGTATCTTGACAGAGGACTGCATACTCCTTTTATTAAAAAGATGGAGCTACATCACAAGCCTACTGAATTGTGGTTCTTTAGTGACACAAACCTTTTACTTTGGAAATCAGGAGCAGTTAAGCTCAAATTTTAACCACAAAGTAAAAGCAGTGCACCAAACAAAGCACTTTAAATGAAATAATTTTATTAAGAAGAGAGTCTTCATGTATTTACAAATCAGACCGCTAATCTAAATTGCTTTGCAAATCGTARTACAGGTCCAACCTCTCTCCACCCATGAAACTGATCCAGAGGCACAAATAACTAAATACTTCAGAAGGACATTAGGTGGAGAACACAGGTGGTATGCCACCTACAAACAGAAAAGGGCGCAAAATAAACATTCTCCAGGTTCTCAATACCAATACTTTAAATTTTATACAGAAAAGTTACTATTGGTCTGTTCCACTGATGTGGAACTATTCATATGGACAGCTTGGAGGAAGGAAGGCATAAAGAGGTAAGAAAACTGAGAGAAACTGCAGGCCAACTTTTGGACTGGAATCTGAAGGTTACATTCCAAATTACTTCAAATGTAGGAGGATAAATACATATACATTTGGCTTTAGTGAAAATAGCCTGAAATGCCTTACACAGCCAGACAGTACACTAGSTAAGGAGTATTTGTAGTCAGACAATTTGGTTTGGCTCCAAAATTCAGTAGGTGATCATGATTTTAKGAGAGGTTTGCTTTTAACAATATTCATGAAAACACAAGCTAAAACCAGAAAGAGCAGGCTGCACTTGAGTGAAGCACTCTCCGAACAGCATTCAGAGGGACAGGGGAAAAAARGGGCAATTAAAAAGATGTCCCTAACACAGTTTGTACATTCTTAAAGGATCAGTCTTCTTTATCAGCTATGGTAAGTACCTTATTTGACAAACATTCCCATAAACTAAATTGGTTAAAAGCTTGGTTTTAATATGGAATCTAGAAATGTCTCCAGGTGATATGMAACTAAAATTCTATTCTCTGTGTTTTATAGATATAATAAATCAAACGACCCCAGTAAATGACCTTCTAAAAAGCTACAGAATTCATGATAGCTAAGAAGTACCTATTTAGTATGAATGCTAAGTTAGCTCACTGGCACATGACCAGTCTGACCTCCTATACATGCTCACAGGTACATAGGCTTCCAGCATGTCTTCCAGCAAGAACCAAACCAGAAAAGCTATCACACAGGTACCATTCAAAGCTGAAATAAGTGTGTCGCTTTCAAGAGTTACGTTATATTCAAAACTTCAGAGTTTCCACTTCTCATCAATGAATTGCTCAATAAGTAAAAAAAACAAAAAAACAATGCAACCCCAAAAGCACACCTCCACACCCACTCACACCACCCAAACATCTAAAATGGCCAAGAGCTGTTCTACACAACCTAACTTTCTGTGCTGGTCATTGACAGCTTGGAAGAACAGTGACCTCAYCAAACTGATGAAAAGAAGCATCTAAAACATCATTTGGGACAYTTCTGACTGTTTCAAGAATTTGGATTTAATTTATTTCTCAGAAGTTTCATTTTGTCAAATTCTGTCCTTTAATTGGAAAGGAGAGCAATTATATCAATTTCCACTATCAACACAACTTTTTTCTGCTAATACCTGCTTCAGAACAGGAAGAGCCCTCCATTACTGTTAAGTTCGTATGAGCTGCAGTAAGACATGTAGATTGTGAATCAAGGTTCACACTGAGGCAACAGAACTTCCTAACATGCTGTAAGACCAGCAATCTCCTCAGTCTAGCTCCCTAAACCAGCAATCTAACTACATCTTTATAGTTTAGCAGTTAACTTTCACAAGCACATTCTGAAAGGATTTCAGCATAATTAAACCTCTACCCTACCTAAACCTTTACCTCTACCCTATCCAGCTTGTGAGAATGAKGAGTCATAAAGAATTACATCTACCTCTGCTCAAAGCATAACCAGGATCACCTGCAAGGAATCTTCTTGTCTTCTCTAAATATGTAATTATTAAATCAAAGCTAAAAAGATAAACCCATTCTATTACTTTAACCCCATTCTATTACTCAGGTGCAATTACAGAAGCAAGTTCAGCAAGTCTGGTCTGCTCTGTCTTTGGCCTTTGTTGGTCTTTGTCTGACAAACAGTGTCAACTAAGGACACCACCTAAATCCAGCACGATCTGGACACCGGCCAAGAGATAAACATGAGACTGCTTTATTGGTACAACAGATAGGCAACTAAGATCCATTTTCATACTCTTTGCTACTTGTCATATACCAATACTGCTGATTGAAACACTCAGTACTAAGAAAGAAATGGACCTGGTGAAGTGAGTCCAGAGGAGGCCACAAAAAATGACTGAAGTGTTRGAACAGCTGTCCTTTGAAGGCTGGGAGAATTGGGGGTTTTTGGCCTGGAGAATAGGGGAACACCTCATTGTGGCTTTTCAATACTTAAAGGGGCTTGTAAGAAAAACGGGAACAGACTTTTTAGTATGGCCTGTACRGACAGGACAAGGGTAATGGTTTTAAACTAAAAGGGTAGATTCAGACTGGATATAAGGAAGAACTTCTTTATTATGGGATGGTGAAACACTGGAAGAGGTTGCCAAGASAGGTGGCAGATGCCCCATCCCTGGAAATCTTCAAGGTCAGGCTGGACAGGGCTCTGAGGAACCTGATCTAGCTGAACATGTCCCTAYTCACTGCAGAGGGGCTGCACTAGATGACCTTTATAGCTCCCCTGCAAACCAAACCATTCTGTGATTCTATGCCACTATTCTCCCCAAGAGATGTAGTTACAATTAAACTTAAAAAAAAATCTGTGTTTTCTGGATAGATGTCTCTGTCTATGTGTTTCTTATAGGCATGCACTTGAACTGTTTAAAGGACATACAATAAATTGCTACAGCATCCATCACATACAGTCAGGTAATGGGTGACTACCATAAAAAGAACTTAGTATTAATAAAAAGCTTAGCTCTTGATGAATGGTGTGCAATAGAAACCCTAAAGCTGAGCAAAACATGTTGAACAAGCAGTAACTTTGGATCAGGCCTGTAAAAATTCCCAACAGAAACTGATGTCCATGCAGCAGTAAGAAAAAGAATAGGAAACAAACCCATACTCAAAACCAACTTAAGAGCAAGAGAGAAAGGGTTCAGAAGAAAAAAACGCATCATCTCTGAAATAAAGCAGAAAAAATGTTGTCGCAATCCTGAGAAATTAGATATGCAGGTAAGAAGCAGGCCTGAATCAAGCCCTTCTCTGAGCTTCTGCTACTTATATATACTCATGCTCACATAAGAAATTTCACATTTATAAGGTTGGATTGAAGGCATATAAGGATAGAATCTTGTTTGTGCACAGGTTTTATACTCCTGAATTCTGGTCAAATTTGCTTTGAAAGAAGCTTTAGTGAGCCATGCCTTGTGCTCCTCCATTTTATCTAGAAGACCTGATACATTTTAGCTAAAATACCTCCCCTCAATTTAACTATTACTACCATTATCTCTCCAGCTTGCTCACAGCAATCAAATAAGCTGTAGCATGAACTCTTCACCACTTAWAAAATTCTACAAAACAGAATCCAGTCAAGCCCACTTATTCAGGAAGCATCAARTATGGTAAACCTGTCCTTTGCTGGTCCTGTGAATCAATTTCCATGAGCACTTTGCTCCTTTTCTTAAGCTGTTTAATAGTCTAGGCATGGGTTACGCAAAGTATTAACTGAAGATCCAGAATGAACTGTGGCAATTAAATTTGTGCCTCTGGAAAAACTTCACTCTTTTCTCCAGCAACAAAATCAAGAGYGCAAGAAATACCAAGTATTCTAGCTCTAAGAACACATTAAGGCGAGTACTTTCAGGAGAGTTATGGCTTTTTACTTTTTAGACAAATTGAAGTTGGTGTACAGATGGGCTTCCATATAAACTGTCTGGGAAAAACAGCTTTTGCAAGGCTTAACTTGTACCACAGGTACTACCATGTTGAATAACCACACTATTCCCAGCAAACTACATCAGCTGTGTTGGATGACTGACAGCATCACACACATCAAATAAATCACAGCTATATGAACTTTCAAGGAAAAAAGACAAGCAAAGAAACTGTACTTCAAACTAATACTCATTATTCTTAACTAAAAAMTTTTAAGTACATATTGCAGTCCTATCATCTCAGAATAAGGACAGCTCTTACCAAGACCTACAAAGAGCAAGCAACAACAAAAACACGTAATGTTCTTTTGGACACCTACATTAATTCCAAATTACACATTTTAATTTMTTTACTGAAATGTGGCTCTATTCTTGGTGCTTTCAGATTTAATAACATTAAATTCATTAACTCAGCATAAATCAAATCAGCTTTGAATCCTTCAGTCTTCTRACAGCGTGAAATAGTAGCTATCAAGTAAACAGACTAGCTCACTTGTTTTAATGGACCTTAAAATCAATAGTGATAATTTAAGTATTAACAGTATTAATTATTGCACTACTGACCCCTGTCAGGAGAAATATATGCCAGGAATCCCCTTAACGTCTCTCCATACCTTCCAGTTGTATCCTATGAGTTAATTCAAAAATTTTAAAGATAGTATAGGCTTACTGGASGATGCAATATGACAAAAGAATTTGTAAGAGAAGTGGAATTTGGTTTAGCTGTGTACATTATACAGTCTTACGCACATTAAGAGGGATACAATTTTTGTTTGATAGGTTACAGACAAAAAATGTAAGAATACAGACTACTGCAAGAGGAAACAAAAGCATTATAGAYGACCTCAAAAATGTTCTACTGAAGTAGGAAAAAAACCCCAAATATCTTGTTATGGCTTTTGTAGTTCACTTTTTCATTGCCTTAATCAATATAATTTTTGGTTTGCCACTTTCCATGTTGTAATACCACCTAATTTAGTGAAGGTGAGAATTTAGTGTTAGTAACAGCAAAATACATATTTTATAATAAAATTATCAAGATTTTCAGGCACAGTTCATAAAACTTACATAATTATACAGGGTTTGTTTTTTTTGAGTATCTGCATTAATCTACAACACTTCTCAGTAATGAATGTAAAAATATATTTTTAAACTTCCAGTCAAATAAAGAACACTCCTAGGAATAGAGTATAGTTTTATCTCTTGCATCAAATTCAGTGTAATTATTCCAACTGTTCATAAATATTAGTAATATCAGGGATTGAATCATCTCTTTTTTTTTTAATCTTTTAAAACTACTCAATAACACCTGAGATTATTTTTATTTAAAACTTTGCTCTAAATTGTTTCCAAATCAGGTATGCCAAACAGTAAAGAAAAAAAAATATCATCATTCCAGGGTCTTGAAGCCAGCCGAAGCAAAACACTCAGAGCCCAGAACCAGCTCAGTATTAGAATGCCTAGAACTAACAGAATAACTCTGAGGTCAGAGTAGTAATTTGTACAACTCTCATGCTCCTACTGCTAATCCAGAAAAGTATTTTTTAAGCCAACCAATGACTTCAGTGATCAGGCACAGTACCTACACTAAACAAATCTTGCCTTTCATTGGGAATAATGTACAGACAAAGCCTAGGCTATTTCTGATTCACAAAAGGAGCCTTCCTCTATTGTTTTACACTGCAAAATTACTACTTCCTCTATTGTATTACACTACAAAATTAAAAAGCCCTGCTCATAGTTTACATGCCAGGCATGTAACTAGTGCATCGAAAAATGCCAGAAGGCAACAGAAATCCCAACTGATTATTTCTACGTTATGAAAGAGGGTTGGTACTAGAGTATAACTGCATTTTAAATTGTAATCTTAAAAAATTGTAAGAGTTACCTGTAGAACAAGGCATCTGGAAATTGGGGTCATTGCTATCCAAAACACGCAAACAGAACTGGGCACTTGCAGATCCTAGCATAGGATCCTTATCGCTGAGCATGTTCTTCAGCGAATCCTCTAAGACATTTTGACTTGTACTAAAATCCTCACAGACTTCATTCTCCAGGTTGGATTCTAGAAATAGGGCATCATCTAAGTGTTCAGTAGGAATTAAATGGTTAAATGTATCAACTATATCCATGAAGACTCCTGTGTGTCTTTCAGCCCTATAGAAAGACAAGAAAAATACCATAAGAAAATAAGCTACAAATTGTAAAACACCTAAGACACCAGCAAATTTTTTGGCTGTTGTGTTTTGTAAAGAATGCTTAAGGTATTTTAGAATTAAATAAAAAAATAAATAAATATATAAATAAAAAACTGCTTACAGCTTAGTATGGTGCACTGCATAACTAAAAATCAATTCCCTAATTATTTTTAAAAGAAATTCCAYGCTAAGTTAATATAATCTCCTCTRTCAGCATCCGAGTGCTAACACTTCTACAGAGTGTGTACAACAAAGGTAACTAGACAATTTCTTTTTAAAATTTGTTTAAATCTTAAGCAACCCAAGAGGGTAGGACACAAGAGGAAGAGGATATCAGAACAAGTGAACCTGGATAGCAGCACTGTGAGCATGAATCTTTTTTCTTTTCTAATGTAAAAATTTGAGGTCAGCTTCCACTAACATTAATGGAGCTGAGAAGGGTCCAGAGCCTGCCATACTAATACATGCTACTGAGAAGAACTAGATTTCTGTTCAAAGAGCAACAGCCAAGTACTTCATAGCTAGTTAGTATTCTTAAACAGTACAGTTGTATTGCTACTGTTTTTCACCTACCAATACATTCAATAAAATTACAGAAATCTTTTATGAAAATCTGTTCTCAATCAAGCACATGAGAATTCTGAGCTGGCATCAAAAGGGCCAGAAGCCTTTTAGAAACTTCAATTTTGAAGAAGTTTAGGTGAACTCCTAGAAGTCTACCTAAGGAATTGTATTCAAAGACAGCACCTGCATTTTACAAGGAATTCTCTTTTTTCTAGATCTTCGCAATGAAGCAGAAGTGCAACTACTACAACAGAGACTCAACTAATRAGAATGTATAACTAAACAACAGAATGGAAAAAAAGCAAAACATTTTTTTCAGTAGTTTTGATTTAGCATATACTCAAAGCGAACAGAGGTATTCATAATAAATATGGTCAGGTAAGGAAAATGGAGTAGTGCAGTACTGCCTGACTTAATGTGGTATACAGGACAGTCTGGAAAACCAGCCTTGGCACACTGAGCTGTTAAAGCTTTCACAAACAGCAAAAAGGCACATATTTTCGCGCTACTTCTTTCATCATGCTCCTCCCACATGAGACAAATTCTTTTTGTAAAGAATGAACACATTAATTAAAGGAAAATGACAAGTGAGAATAGGAGTTTGCAGTGCATCAATTATTTTCTAGATGGCTATTCCAGCAACCTGCCRCTAAATAAATCCTGTACTTATACTTACTAGAACATTAAGTATGCTTCCTTAGATGCATTAATGGGACATTTCTGTTTTAGCAACCAATTGGGAACATCCTAGCCAGATACATGTAAGGGCTCTGCTACAATTTCAACCCTATTTATGCTATTTATTTTATTTCACAATAAAATAATCTATGGATTTAACATGAATAGTATTTCTTTTTGATTGGGTGAGGCTTGTTAGGGTTTTTCTGTTTGTGAGGTTTTGTTGGGTTTTGGGTTGTTTTTTTGGTTTTTTTGAAATATGACAGTCTTTCTTCCTTCTCCCATGGGGCAGCTCAGAAGAAAACAATGGTCAAGTATGGCCCTGTGTCTCTGCAGAGCATGGTGTCTTTCCARTTTCTACATACTAACCACAACAGTCTAACCACAAAGCAGTCTAATACACAAGGTCCTACTGACCAAACAGGCAGCAGGAAGGAAGGTTTGGTCAAATCAGATGCATTTAGTAAGCAGGTAATACACTCAAGCAGCAAGTCATCATTTGAGAGCCCCTCACCAAAACAATGGACTGCTTTTATCAAGAAGTACAGTACATCTACATATACACCATACCAACTCACACCTATAACAGTCAGCATTATTTCTGAAGTTCCAAATCTGGCAACAAATGAAGAAGCAAACTAATGGAATGAGCAGTGTGCTGCACTGTATAAACAGTTTTTATTATTATACAGTTACAAAAATCTGATACTACACAGGATAAAATACAAGAGATGCAGTGGCTCCAAGTAAGAAAATAATTACAAATGCCCCAATATAGTACTTTAAAGCACCTTCCCGTAATGACAGGTGTTTTTTTGCATTAGCATAACATAAGCACAAGCATAGCTGCCATAGGATAAAATTATGGTGTACCCTGACATTACAAGTGTCAATGACACTGCAAAAGAACACCTACATATTGTGAGACTGCAAGAAGCCTTTCACATCCAACATTAAAAAGTGGCAGAGATTTTGAAGATATTTGCAATAACACATCCCAAAGTTTTTTCTAGATAGGAGAATATTTATGTATTTSTTACTCAAATATTGTTGTTCCCAAAGCAGTCATTACCACTTCAATAAAAGCAATGTTCAGTAGCAAAGCTTGAGAAGAACATTAGCACTTGCTACAAAAATCCCTCCTGACAGAAATTAACCTCTATCTTCAGTGATGTGATGAAAAAAAGAGATTACTTACAGTTTTGTAAGACTACCATGCAAAAATTCAGAACACTAAAGGCACTGTGAAGTAACTGCTAAAGCAACTACACATGCAGTGGCCACAGCCACCTTCAATGACACCTAAGCAGCTAGTAGAGAAAATTCATGAAGGATTTTATTGAAAGCTTTATTTCTGGAGCATGATCAGAAATATAAATATTATATAATATAATAAAGCATTTTATTTCTGAATCTATGATCAAGTGTAAGTTCTACCCAAATTTTGCATCAAAAAGTCAGGGAGCTTGCATAAAAATCCTACTATCACAAAATCTAATCTTAAAGATTTTGTTCTACCATTTTTAAAACAGCAAGTTTATGCCAGCAAAACACATGAAATCAAAATTTTGTTTTATCTGGCTTAAAAAACTACTGTGCAAGCTTTTTGCATAATTTGTACACCACCAAGCTATTTTAGAAAATTATTTCTAACATTACTAGATTATCACAAGAAGTGTAGAATCTGTGGGACTGAGTATKCAAGACACACTTCTTTAGATAGGCAGCTGTCAGAAACAGTTGCTTCRAGGAAAAAAAAAAATCTTCCCTTACACAATGCCTTAAGTATACGAAATTTGAATTATTTATTTTGCATTTGAAACACTTTGAACATCAGGAAAAACAGCCAGAGGTACAGGTAAAAGCACAGTTAAGATTTTCATGCTCACTTATTTCCWAAGATAATTCTAACCCCTCAGAGGAAGAATGTGTAATTCCTCTGGAACACAGCTGTGTCCTCCACTTGAACCCTAATGGCCAGTGCCTCGGCAACACTCCCAGCACATGCGCACATCCCAAGCGTGCTCCCATYGCACAGTAATCCACAAGTGCCTTCCCACTGGGGAGCTAATCAGAAGCAACAGAAGACGGAAAGTACTATGCACGCAGAACCAGTGAGAAGCACTCACAAATGAGGCAAAGGAGAAAGTCCCAGCCAGGTTCAGTGAAACTTCTCCCATCTACTGGCTCCTGGAACATCAGGGCATGTACTGAGACTGCTAGAGCACAGCAACATACAGGAGTCTGGGTAAAAGAAGGGCCCGCCATCAAGAAAAGCTACAGAGAGCATTCTCCTCCATTCCCTAAACACATTTCTCTTACACTTTTGAGACTGATTTGTTTCAATCTGGTCCTCCACTGCAAAAACAGAACTACAGAAKTAACACTGCAACAACTACAAAGTAACCCATAAATCAACATATGTCATCATTAAGTGAAGCAACACTATAAACAACCCTGTTAGCACCAGTGAAGCATGACTTCCAGAATTTCCCCCACAATTTATGTTTACCATAAAATTTCTTCATGTTCTCGACATTGTTTCCTTTTACAGTCTGAGTCTTTCAGTTTAAAAAAATAGTTTCTTCCATTGTCAAATTATTTTATTAAGTTAGCTATGCCATAATATGGCCTCAAATCCCAACAAATCTGGTATGAAATAAACATGCCACAGGATGTGCCATAGCAGGTTTTTATTTCCTCCCCATTTAGCACATTTTCATTGCATCTCCAACAGCCCCACATGACTTTGTAAACTTAAAAGGTAAATTGCCAGAATGATCACTTGCAAAGAAAAGAAACTGAGATCTCAAGCAAGCATATCCTTCCAAACTAACCTTAGAAGGGAAGGAAGAGTAGAAACTGGACAAGAGATGTTGTACATCTTTAAGCTTTTTCATTGCTTAATTTGTCTGTGAAAGAGGCAAATAATTACTTGAATTCTTGTATTATTTTCTTAATCACAACAGAAAAAAATAGTTTAGTAGAGATATCCAACTGCATCCGCATTTTCTACCATGTTATCTAAAATCCATTTCAGGCAGGGGTGATTACAAATGGTATTTACCACCAGGCATCCTGTGTATTACTTAGCTGATGGACAGTCCAAGCATACTCTTGACTGCATTTTAAATTAGTCTCCCTTAAACACAGCATATGAAAGTGTTTCATTTCCAACTACATATCTGGTTCTATGTGAGATACATTTGTCTCAATATTTTATTATTTTTCCCTWACATTATTCTGTTCAGTTTTTTAGTGTATTCCCACATAATTTATTTTACTAAGCAAATGCTAGGTTTCACTGTAATTATTCTCCTTCCCTCACTGCCCAGGGGATGAATTTAATATATCAGCTTACCTTTTAAATTTGAGTTTCGTATTTTAGCTTATATTTTGAAGTTAGTAATGTAAAACGTTACTGTATGTTTCATGTTTGTCAGTTTAAAGCACCAACATGAAGACAGCATAGCAATACTACAATTCCTTCCATTTCACTGAAGTCCCTTTCTGGATAGTGTTTCCAATTCGCTGAATCTGTCCAGTGCTTTTAAAAGCTTTTGTACATCTAGTTGACTGGACTACATRAGAAACATTGCAACATTCAAAATATGAGACTTGGTCTCTTGATCTAGTGCTGATGCAAATCTAATGATGAGAGCAAGCACTAGTCACAATAACAGTAACAGATTCCATTAAAAATATCCATATTATGTTTATTTGTTAAAGCAGTAAACTCTTGTAGGAGAGTAAACAAAAGGAATAAGCTATTTGGATGAGTACCACCTCARAAGTCAAAACAAATGGGAAAAGTTGACTCGGCACCATCACAGAAGAATCACTAAGTAACAATAACTGACAAAAACTTTTCATCAAAAGGCAGGAACTGCACATTAATTAGCATGCAATTAGCTAACAACACGGTCAGCTTAGAATATAAATCCTTAGCCCATGTTGCTGGCAACTACTGTACCCAAAAGGAGAACTCAAGGTATGAAATGCCTCTGTTCACTRGAGTTGTGATGTCAGACCACCCCACGGACTCACTGATACCTTGGCATTTACAACCCACCTACAAAACAATGTTACTTCAAAGCCCTGATGCACAGTAAGTTCTACTACSATCCTCCTCCTTCCTCATACACAAACAAACATGAAAGTTTAAGGTCACAAGTACCTAACTGAAAATTAATGCTAAGTTRCCATGTATCCACACTGCCATGCTTTAAGCACTAGAAGCTGCATTCATTATGTTCAGGGATATTACAGCACCAAAAGCCAGAACTGAGACCCACATCTTCCGCAGACACAGATTTTACCCAATGGAGTTCACAGTCTAAACACATCATGGGATAAAAATCAATACCAGAGAGTGCATCAGTGGCAGAGTCAGTAAGAAGACATCAACTTGACAACTTTTTGGTGAGTTTACAGCTCTCACACCAATGTGCTTTCTACTCTGGTTCACATTGGCTCAAATCCCATCATCTGGGGCAGTCTTCAAGAATGAAATTAACTGACAAAATACTTTTGACAGAACAACCAATGTGATTTACGAGCCTATGAACTGCCATCTAGCCACTAAAATGTGTTTGGAACTGTTAAAAGAAGATTTCAGTGCCTTTTCTGAAAAAAAAAAAAAAAAAAAAAAAAAAAAAAAAAAAAAACAAAACAAAAAAAAAAAAAAAAAAAAAAAAAAGCAGATACTTGTACAGAATACAGCTTACTGAGCTTTAGTCTTTAAGCATCTTCAAATTTGACCTTCCTCATTCACCGACCTCCCAAAAAACAGGGCACAGGCAAAGACCTGCTAAACAGGAACGTATGCACAAACAGGTCTACTTGAAACATCAATATTGCTGTAAAGGAGGGCCAAGTATGCTTACAAACTTAAATGCCAAAACACCACTCCTTTAAGTATCCATATGCCATCTGTTCTCTTATATCAATCACCTACTTATTATTTATTAATTTAATTCCTCATTTAAAATTTAAGATCTAGCTTTTAGTGGCACCAAAACAAAGCTGCRCTAAAGACCAAAAAACAAGAAATGTAAATCTGAGCACTACATTCATTGTTAAGAAGCTCTTCTATACGATTTTTGTGGTTTTTTGTGTTTACCTCACTCTGAAGTCTTCATACAKCAACCGATACAAAAACCTTGCTACTAAAATCTCAACAGACATAACATCTCTCAAAATCTATCTAGAATCTAGAGCTATGTGCTGCTCCCCTCACTGACGGAGCAGCTCTCTTAATACTTGCTATTACAGTGTTTAAGAAAGCAGACAGCTCAAGATACTTGCTTTATTAAAYCTTCCCTATTCAAAACACATTCACCAACCATAACTGTACCTCATTTTAGTGAACAGAAAGGTACAGTAAAWTTCAAACAATGGATTTAATTAAAAGACAAAGAAATGCAGAAATCATAGAGAAACCTTTGCTTTATCATGAAATATCAAACTGAATCACTGAAAATAATCTTAACAGTTATGTTTTGAACAGGGTAACCTCTCCTCAAAAAAAATTCTCAACCTCACTTTATAGCTAGAAGAGGCATATAGTGCTGCCCTAAACTTGTGTTATGTCAAAAGACATCTTTACACTGTGAMATGCGGATTATGTTAACATCAAATGGACAGTTTTTACATTGTGAAACATTAAGTACTCTGACAGTCCYACCAATGAATACCACAAAAATTAGGCATAATAATTTTATTAATCTCCCCATCACTGCATATACCCCAGGAAATTGTAAGTCCACTTTTAAGAGACATTTCACTGAAAAGAATCATTACTGCTATGCTCTTGAACTCTTTTCCACCCTTAGTTCCTCAATACTTCTTTCAAGTATTTTCAGCTGGAACATAGTCTAAAATGCTACACACTGTAACAGGTTACATTCATTATTTGTCAGTCACACAAGAGAGCAATTTTATCTGTAATATTTTCTGAATTTGTCAGTCTCTCTCATAACTATTAATTTGAAAACACCTATTAGAATTAGGGTTTGTTTGCTGGGATTTTTTTTAGTAATAGGTAAAAGTTTAACTAAGCATTGTGAAGCTTTTCATAGAAATATACCATCTACCATGTAGCTATATTGACACCACTCAGGAGGAATGTGTGTATTTTTCACTTTTTGCTTCCATAAAATGAACTTTCATATCCCAAATCAGTGAACTTTATTACTGCTACTTCRTAATATTACCTTTCAAAAATATGCCTTTATCATAAAAAAGCTAATATACTATGGCTCTCCCCTTAAAGCTTAGATTTAACAATATTTAGGTTGTCCAGGATAAATTAATGGAAAAAAATTAAAATACAACTAAAAAAACCTCATCAGCTCAACTTTTAGCACAACACAAGTGGTAGAGGTAAGCCTCTTTTTAAGAGAGATAAGAATTTTCATAGTTTCTGTTTTCCTTAAAGCACCTTACCACTGTGTTGAATTACCTCAGCTAACTGTGCTGAATTAAATATAGCCTACGTGGTTTGTAGTTAGGTACCCTTCCAGATGCTTCAGTGTTTGCAAATGTAAAATGCACATAAAAACTGAATGACTGAGTAACAAGCAACAATAGCTGGAAAGAAAAATGTAGGTGTTCAGAATTGCATATTTATATGCATAATCTTTGAAGCCAACTACAGAAATTAAAAGCAGAAGCTACTTGGTACAGTATAAAAAAGAGATTCAGTTTGGGATACACATTAAATGCAAACACCACTGGAATTATTCCAAGAAATATAAAATGCCAWGTTTTCAAGGTCCTCCTTCACATTGTGTCCTAAACCTAAACAGATTAATTAAGTAAAACAAACCATGAATTAGTGTTGTTAAAGAGAWGCCATATGTTTACCGTCCTTGTGTTTAATCCTAAAATATTTCCACTATTTAGCAACGTTAGGATATAAAAGCAAATGTATAAAAATTACATAATAAATTAACAACTATACAAAAGACGACACCACAACTACAGTTTGCATGGTATAGCTCCTGAGACCCTYCATTCCTGCCTTTCCTTACTCGTTTTTACACTTTAGTCTATTTCTATAATTTAACCTATGTTGCAGAGAGCTCTTCACCCAAACGCTCCCCGCGCAGCTCTAACAGGTCTCCCCTGTGCGCACATACAGAATGAACATTCACAATCGCACCAACGACAGCTCTTTTAAAGCCCGAGTTATTAATTATTTGCATTTCAGCAGCAAGCAACAAACACACTGCCTCAGGAAGAGCACCAGATCCCAGATTAAGATCTGGAAAGACCAGCAGGCCACTGAATCCCACAGCACTGCTGATGACCACATTTTCTCCCGCACTTTCTACAGTGGGTACTATACACAGGAGTTGAACACAGCAATTGTTGGTGATGCTAAGTTTAAGAGACGGGAGGAGGAGCCCGGAACAAGTCAGACCAAGAGCAGGAAGAACAGCAGGGTCCAAATTGCTATTTGTTTCTCTGGTTTGTATAGGCTAACAAGGCATCAGCGGCTCAAGGGGTGACAAGGAACAMATGTAGAAAGGTCAAAACGCAGCAACTGCAGGGCAAGAAAGGCGATGTGGGAGAGCTCGCAGCAGCAACACGACTCCGGGCAAGGAGCCTGCGGCAGGATCCCGCACGGACACGGGGCGGGAGAGACCGCCGCAGGCAGCGGAGCCGGGCCAGAGCGCCATGTCAGGTGGCTGGCCAAGGAGTCCGGTCTAGGCCGGCCAGGGGCCCGCGGGTCGCAGCCTCCGCAACAACCGCGCCAGCGCCGCGGGGCCGCGCCCGGG